>NW_024610039.1:1800000-2124595 GCF_016920785.2 Ixodes scapularis
TGGCCAGCCTTGGCGTTTTCCAAAGGGGCACGTGTGTGGCGTTTTGCACAGGTCATACTAACATATTCGATAAGGATTAACCGATAAATCTTTGATTTTTGCTTTTCTTAGCTCTCAATTGATGTATAACAGAGGGTGAAGAGGAAAGGATTGTCAGAAAAAGGTACCTCAGAGTAGCTAATAGCAATTAATTACTAGGCTTTCCCGGAAATATCGCAGTCATCCGTCGAAGCAATGGAGAATGGCAGGTGGGTTTGTCCCGGTTCAAGAACGAAAATCGTGTATGCAGACTTCGGTTCTTATTTTAATTAATTAAAGGACAATATCAAATTAATGTTGACGAATACATCACTTTCTCGACTGGTTACGTTACCCGAGGAAGAACCCTGCTTACGATTACACCTTACCAACCGCGCATCAACGTTTTCAAATTCTCCTTTTTTCCTCGAACGATTGTAGAATGAAATGGGCTTCGTTACAAAATTATTAACCAAGACCCTGTAAGTGCATTTGTTTCCGCTTTGTGTTCTGAATTAGTAACTAGTAACTCTTTGGTACTATATCGCTTCGTTTTATGCTACTTCCCACCCTGCTACGATCCCTGATAGCGATCAGGAGCATTTGTAAATAAATAAACAAAATAAAGTATTTTATATCAAAAACAAATAAATTGAACACCCATTATGCGTAACTCTCCAAGGCCTAAATTTACTGATTTCTTGTTTTTTATTGTCTCCGTCGAGACCGCCGTGTTCTCTGAGAGAACAGCTAATAACAACTACAAACACGCGCAGCCGAAATCCTTGATATTACGTGCGTAGCATTTTTGCGTTGAGTCAGTGGCTACGAGGGAGTTGGTAATGTTCACCTTAATACAGCATTTGTTTAGAACTAATTGATTTTTTTTTTATTATTGTAAAGAAAACTTCAAAGCGTATGCGTAAATCATGAACCTAAACTGGAGTTGACTCGAACTTTGAAAATCAGCATGCACAACGTTTAGTACGCTCTTCAAAGAAATATACTGATTTTCAATATCAACTCAATGTTGTTTCACCGGAGAACAGAATCAATCAATTAAAGGCAATGTGCCGGCCAGCGGATTTACATATTTCCAGAAGGCTTGTTACAAAATCGCGGTTAAGTTGCCCGCAATTTGACCGAGGCATAATTAAGCGATGGCGACACGAGACAAACATTTTGATATCGTGTCAAGAGATTCCAATGCGGATTATAGTAATCAGCAGTCTTTTGTAGATTAATATTGCTTTCTTATGTCTGGCACGTATTCTTGCAAATTCTGTTGTAGATGCGATCTGTTCGTGCATAAAGAAAAGCAGAAAACATAACAGTCAATGCTGCCGTGTAAGCGTAATCGATATGCACCTCAGCTGCTCGCGTAAAGCCTATTCTATCAAATAATGCTGGACAGAAAAAAAAAAAACTGCTCGCAACATCTCTCCGGGCTGGGCTGCTAGAACAATCTCAGAGCCGTAAACAAGATGGCTGAAGTCAGCCAAGTGCCGCCTCTCCGCGCCGTTCTTTTGTCAACGTCACGTCGCGGGAACCCTTAGAATCGAGCGCTACGTTTCCATTGTTGGTCTCAAATCGCTTTTTTTAGGTCTTCGCAGATCGTTCGATGACTTTTTCGACAATGACAAAACGCACGTCCCGTTTTTCGAGACGAATTTTCGCAAGCTGTTGAAAAAACTTTGGCACTTTAATGCAGTAAATTTATTTTTTGTTGTGTCTTTCCTTACCATTAAACACCGCATGTCCTTGCTTCTGTGCTAAAAGACCTGCTTGCTCTACCATATAGTAGAAGGCACTTGTAAATAAAACCTCCGCGTACACTCCTCGCAAATTCAGCAGATTTTAATCGTTAGTTTTCACGAAATTATAACGCTCAACAAAGCGAATTACTTGATGCTCCTTACGCCATTGTTACGCTCTTTGCACTTGTTGTGAGCAGAGTATATTTGTAGATGAATAAAATAACTAAAAACAATCATGCATTCATTCATTCATTCACTTATTCCCTCTATACCTGCTCACGAATATTTACATTTCGATTGAATAAATTAAGCGCGTTATTAATATTACAAAAGGAAGTTAGAAATATAAAGGAGTGGAATGAGCTTTTTACGAGGACTTAAGACTACCGTAATTATAGATGAATGGAATATCGGGATAAAAAACTCGATATTCAAATCTTTGGCGGAAAAAAAATCAATCATCACAGAAATAGTTTGTTAGGATGGAAATCACGAAGTACTCTTTTTACTCAAGGAAGAATCTAATTACTCTTAGAAACCTAGAAGACCATAAAAACGATATTCTTGGAACCTATCAGGAGACACAGAGGCACAGAATAGCGAGACGTACCCATCGATCAGAAAGATGAAGCTCTCACTTGTTCTATTGCCGGTTCTTGAGTGCAACGTTCACTACTGGCACGCCTGTACTCCCTTTCACACCAAAGGCCCATTCATGCACTTGCAAGCGAGTAGGATCGGCTGAGACAAGACCGGATTTTAGGCCCCTTGCGACGGCTTAGGACCTGCTCCGCAGCAACGCATTCGGTCCTAAGCTGTCGCAAGAGGCTTAAGAACCGGTCCTGTCTCAGTCAATCCTACTCAGTTACCAGTGTGTGAACAGGCCTTACGATCAACCGCTGCCGATAGAGCGTTCCCATGAAGTCAATCAAGCTGCGAGAAATTGCATCGCCACGGCGCCCCTCATTATTTATCGTTAGCTATCACCTGCTGAGCAAATTACGCGCAAACAAATATTAACTTGTCTCGATTATTCTGATAAACCCGGAGAGTGGGAGAGGTTCGTGCGTACATTCTGATTGTGCTAGTCATGCTTGGTTTTGGCGAGCTTTGGGTGTTTCAGGGTGCATAGCACACGCGACGCACTCATACGCTCACCGGGTTCATCAGAATAGTTAAGAAAGGTATTAACTTACCCGGGAGCACAGCATGTGAGCTGTGAGTTTAATGAAAATGTTCCATCTCGGTTGTGTGAGTACTTCACTATGGCATACATGTTACAAGATAAGAATGTGATTTCCTTAGCCTGGAACTGGTTTTGCGTAGTTGGAATGGCTGGAGGCGCACCGCCGACGTTTTACCATTTGAATTGGGAGAGGTGTCTGCCGGCCATTTACCGTCGTGTCAACCCGACGCGTAAACTTGTCTCGGCGAATCTGGTAACTAGTAGATGCGGTGGCGGCAGTTCTGTCCCTCGGTGCATTGCGAAAGCGCGCGAAGAGAGCGCGATGTGCATGAGTTTTTTTCTGACGGGCCGTTTTTAAACTGCTCAAAGAGAATTTAAAGCAAGTGAGCGAAGTGGATTGTATTCTGCTGGTAAAGTATTTGGGTGCGTGTGCGCGTAGCGCCTTGAGTCCTCAGTGTTTTTGAAGTGCAAGGAACCCCTGTAATAAGTAAAATAACCGCGAGGGAATGAGGTTTATTGCACCTTCTAATCGACCTATTGGATTTGCGCTAACTCGTGACGTCATAGGCTACTGCGTTTTTTGTTGCTAAGTTATAATTAGGGTTCTGTTTTTTCGTAATTTCTTTTTAGCATAATCAAAGGCAGTTTTTCAGACTTTATTTTGACAGTAATTTTTGTGTTTTTCGTGCTTTCATTTTACGACAGTGGAAATTCTTAATTGTCGGATATTTAGCGTCATTGGTAAGCAGCTCCCGAGTTGAATAATGCACCGTTTTAATGGACACTTACTAGAAATTAATTTCACCAAAAAAAAAAAAGTCACTTTATAAAAAATAAGCAGACAACTAGTTATTATCACGCCTCTCCCTCGAGACAATGTTCCCCTATTGTGCCAATTGAAATTCCACTACCAAGCGATCTCGATCGACTTTCACAATAACCGTGGTAACTTGATTATGTTAAAACATAAGAACAATAATGTTGTTGTTGCCAGCTACTTTAAAATTCAGACATTCTTTGGCTCTCCAATATGAAATTGACAAGTCCACTTCTTACGAAAAGGAGGCGAAAATGAAGCAAATAAACGTTTGCGAAAGACTAGTCTCCACAAAAAAGCCTCTAGGTGCAGCTGAAGGTTAGACCAGATATTTTGACTGCGGACCAAGTAAGATTACTGGGTGTTTTACTGATAAAGGGTTAAAATCCACATTTTTCAACAACAAATCTGGTAACAACCAAAAAAAAAAAACACCAAAGGTCGGTTTATGATTGAAGAAAAAGGGTATAATTTGATTTGCTACAACTGACTCGCCCGAAATTCTAGATTTCTCAAATAAATCCGGGTCGTTTTTTTTTTGTTTTTTTTTTTTGTGCGTATTTTTAGCTTTTTGTTAGATTTATTCGAAAACCCAAAACACTAGGTATAATCAACCAGTGATGTTGAGGAGTTACATGGTAAACTGCGTTTCGTTTTGGGGGATTCAGCTGTTCACGCCGGCGGTCGCCTGTTCATACAGGCTCTTGTGGGTCATGCTCAGTCCTCCTGTTTGTGCCCTTTTTGATGTGCACTCGTAGCGCCCTTTTCTTAAAAAAAAAAAAGGCTGTTGCGGCGTTGAGCAAACACGTCGGGTTGCAGGTCGCGCGGTCCGGAGTTTGATTCTCACTGAGCCTCTTGGCAAATCTCGCTTGTCACAGTTGATTACAACTAATTATGACTGCGTCCTAATAAAATAAAATTTCACCATAGGACTCATATTCCTATATAGAAGAACATGTGACATATGATATAAATTTTTGTTTCAGTGTAGAACACAGAGGACAATGTGATATTTGGCAATGGTTTTCTTCCATAGCGGCTCTGTCGAATTAAACGTGAATAGCCTTGTTTTGCTCCACATGTCTTAAATAATGTTTCAATTCGCGACATTTTACTTTAATAAATTGCACGCAAAGAACCAAACTGTTTACGTTATCTGTACAATACGTGTAGAAAATTAAAATATGTTCTAGAACCACTTAGCTTTCTACTCGAAGGAAAAATCCATCAATGTAACCCTGTTTGGAAGTCAATGTTTTCTAGTGGACCGCTGACTGTGCCTGACTGTACGTCAAGCATATCTGATTGGCCAACAAGTTACTCTGACCGACAGTTAAACTCCAGTCAGACTCCACTTGTCGGCTTTCTGATGGTTTCCTGGTGGCAGTCGGCCACCGCGAAATGCCATCAAGATGTCTTGGTAGCGATTCTGATTGTACATCGATTGTCTCTAACTGTACGTCAAAAAGCTTTGACGTGCAGACAGACGTACGGTCAAAGGACGTAAAGTTCGTTCGGATACCACTATTTCGTCAAATCTATAAATACGAAAAATAATCTATGCACAAGAAAACGATTTCGGGACGTGAGCCCTTAAAACCGCTGATGTTAGAGATATGACACGCAGCCGACCGACAACCTTGATCAGAAGCCCGCCGAAACGGCGAACACGCCACTTCGCTTCGCCCATAGAGGCTTCGCCGAGCTTTCATGAACGATCGCTCTCGACTCGTTTTGTTTCCCCGCTTGCTCCAACCTGTCGATCCTGCCCGGGCTCTACAATGCCTTATGTTTTAGTAGAATTTCTACTCGACAAGACCCAGCCTGTTGTGAGTTCCGCTGATGTAAGGGACTTTAGCGGTGTAGTTGAAGACGACAAGGTGTACCAGGTCTACTGGGCCGGAGACGCGCGAACAAAAGGATCGTTCTACGACGCGAAAGTACTCTACATGGCAGGTGAGTAGAACTGAAGTCCGGCGAGTGATGAACGAGTGTTTTGCATAACATGCTGAAGGCTTAACTGCATTTGCAGCCGAAGTATCTCGTACAAAAAGTTTGGTCAAATCGACTTTTAAAAGTGAAGGCATAGCATAGGGGTTAAGGTGTCCGATTTGTACGCAAGTGGTCGCGGGTTGGATCCGCGGTGGTCCTGCTTTTTCTCTTCTTTTTTTTTTCTCGAATATTTTGTTTTATCGAGGCATTTGGCGATATTTATGAGTGCGTATAGCTTTACTCTTACATAAATGCTGCCCTTGTTGATGAAAATCCCTTGGCAATGCCAGTAAGACGTCATCTGATGGTCCATCACGTTCCACCAATGCTGCTGACTGGAAGTCAGTGTCCCAAATTACGTATTTTGATGGAATTTTCAATAGGGTATTATTTGCTAATAACACTACTTAATTTTTACTATTTATATTGGTTCTTGTAAAATTATAAAACGAGGGTCGTATGTGTGCCCATGGTTCTTTTCAGTAAAATAACAGTAATTGTAACTAATACCACCCTCTTCCTGAATACTTACGCATAAAGTCAATGGATCCTAAAAAAGAAGCGTTAATGTATGGTCGCCATTGTGGTCCATGAAGAGAATTGTTTTTCTTTAGGCTTGCAGTCAAGGGCATCTAATCTTGACACTTGGCGAAAAAGTCGGCGAGGAATTTGACTTCCGTGAGTGGACGGTGAAGCGCGGCGCCGCCGTCAAACACGGCTATCGGATTCCTCGTTGAATTTGTCGCCAAGTGTCCATATACGTGCCCCTGGTTAGCCGAAAAAAACTCGAAGTGTCAGGTGTTTTATTTTTCTTTTATGAATGCATTATTCGTATACCGAGCTTTTGTTCGACCTAAAGTCGAGTATGTTATCCATACACCGGCGAAACAAGCGCACACCGTCGCACCACCACTACACGCGGTATTGGTGCTTTGCGGCTTTAAACAAAAAGTTTCCTGTCATGAAAGACGAACAAATAATAATATAATTATAAAATATTAGGGCGGATAAGCAAGATAAATAAATATATTTATAATCTTGCTTATCCGCCGTTTCCACGAGTCACCAGCGAAACTGTAATCACCGCCCAGGGCGTCGCCAACTGGCCAACAGCAGCAACGTCCTCCGAGAAGCCTATATCAACGGCGCCGAAACCGGAGCAGTTCAGTGGGTGTGGCAGCCTACGCGACAACATGCTCAAACCACTTTTCATCGCACAGATTGCTCTGCCGATCGGGACACGGCCACCCAGCCAGCGTAAGGGGACAGACATCGGATGGTCGGACGCCTCGATCACCGCAGACTGGGCTGATGGCTCACGCTTCCACGGCGGGGCGTTTTCTGCAACGTCAGTCCACCAGCCATTGCCGCCGTTTCCACGAGTCACCAGCGAAACTGTAATCACCGACCAGGGCGTCGCCAACCAGCCAACAGCAGCAACGTCCTCCGAGAAGCCTATATCAACGGCGCCGAAACCGGAGCAGTTCAGTGGGTGTGGCAGCCTACGCGACAACATGCTCAAACCACTTTTCATCGTACAGATTGATCTGCTGATCGGGACACGGCCACCCAGCCAGCGTAAGGGGACAGACATCGGATGGTCGGACGCCTCGATCACCGCAGACTGGGTTGATTGCTCACGCGTCCACGGCGGGGCGTTTTCTGCAACGTCAGTCCACCAGCCATTGCCGCCGTTTCCACGAGTCACCAGCGAAACTGTAATCACCGACCAGGGCGGCGCCAACCGGCCAACAGCAGCAACGTCCTCCGAGAAGCCTATATCAACGGCGCCGAAACCGGAGCAGTTCAGTGGGTGTGGCAGCCTACGCGACAACATGCTCAAGCCACTTTTCATCGTAAAGGTTAGTGGCAAACGCCATTATGGATTGAGAAGTAACAAATTGTTTCTCATTGTGCTGCCGCACCCACAACGGCTACGGTGTATTTTCGCTGAGTGCTTTGATTTGTGTAATCTTCTCTTACTCTCTGGAGATATTGAAAGTAATCCAGGCCCAGGTACGGAAGAAACCTTACAAAAACTTTCGGTAGGTCAAAATAAGATATTCGAGGCGATTAAGGAAATAAAATTCACTCAAAAGAAGGTCGGCGAAAGAATAGGTGCTCTTGAAGAAACCGCTGAATAATTCAAGAGCGTCTCAAAACATTTTGACACTTTTTCGAGAACTGTGCTCAAATTAAAACAAACAGTTTCTTCGCTCGAGAACAAAGTAGACTACCTAGAAAACCGAATCCGCAGAAACAATTTAATCTTTTTTGGAATTCCTGAAAATATCAACGAAACTAAGCGGGATATAGAAAAAGTTATCATCTCTGATATTCTTGAAGACAAACTAGGCATTGAAGATGATAGGGTGGAGAGGATTCATAGGATTGGAAGACCGACTAAGGGGAAATCCAGGCCTGTAATATTGAAACTCTTTGACTATAATGTAAAAGAAAACATCCTGAAAAATGCACGGAAACTTAAGGGAACCAAAATCTCAATATCTGAAGACTTTTGGATTCATATCAGACAAAAAAAGGAAGCTTCTCTGGAACAGTGCCAAAGAAGACCGTGACAAAGGCCAGAACGTCGTGCTAAGATTCGAAAAGTTGATAGTTGGCAATTCTTGCTATCAGTGGGATCCCGTGAAAAACGTTCGTATTCTGATTAACTCGAGGCAACGAGACGACAGACACGCGGAATCTAACAACGAATGACAACAGTGCTCGAGATCTCGTTCGTTCACTCTTATCAATGTAAACGCCAGAACTGTAGTAAATAAAACTGCTGAACTAGAACACATGTTATTGTCCGATGACCCTGATATAGTTGTGGTAACAGAAACATGGTTGCACGATAATATTACCGATAACGAAATCATTCCACCAACACATAAAATTTCCGAAAAGACCGGGACACGAGAGGGGGAGGAGTGGCAATAGTTCTTAAAAATAATATCGATGAAACATTAATTCACGATACCTTAAACATCGAATCGATCTGGGTCAAGCTGCGTATTCATAATAGTCCGATTCTCCTCGGGGCGATCTACCGACCGTCAAATGCTTCTGAAAGCGTATTAGAAAAACTATACGACTTTGTAAATCTGCAAAGACGACGTTTTTCAAACATTGTAATCGCAGGTGATTTTAACCTTCCCAACATCAACTGGGAAAATTTAACATCTTTAAACTTTAATTGCAAGCACTCGGAACTTTTGGTTAATATGGCATTTGATAATGATTTGACGCAAATTGTTACATGTCCCACGAGAATTTCAAATACAACCAATAATATCCTTGATCTCGTATTTATATCTCGGGAGTTAATGGGTAAAGCGTTCACTTACCAAGTTAGAGAGGGAATATCTGACAAACATTTGGTTTGGTGTAAATGTGCCGGAGAACTTCATACTAAAAAAGCAGACCGATTGATCAAAGTGCCTGATTACACTAGAGCGCTAGACGAAAGCATTTTAGATCACCTCGAATTATCATTTGACAGTTTTTGTGAGCAAAGTAAACGTGCATTAGATATTAACGATATGTGGCTGTCATTTAAGAATTCCGTTCTGTACTGTATAGAAAGGTTTATACCGACACGTTGCAAAAGAATACGAAAAAATAGTCCTTGGATTACTCGGGAGGTTTTACATCTCAAACGTAAAATAAACAGAATTAGAATTCAAAACCAAAGAACAGACAAACCTAGTCTAACACAACTTCGAAAGCAATTAAGGTCAATGATTCAGGAGTCAAAACGATATTTCCATAATGTGACCTTAGATATATTTTTGGTATCCGATCCCATTCAATTTTGGCGATATATGATCAAATCAAAACAGCCAATTAACGCCATAACACAGAACGGAACAGAAATTGATAATCCATTCGAAATTGCCAGCTCATTCAACGAATACTTCTCATCCGTGTATACCACAGATAATAACCGAAATCCAACTATAGAATTCTCACCGAAAAGCATTCCGAGTGTGACAATATCTAAAGAAGGCATTCTTGCAGCATTGCTTAACCTTGATACTAAAAAATCTGTAGGACCAGACATGATTCCAAACATTTTCTTGAGACGGTATGCGGAATCCTGCTCAAATTTCTTGCTTGTAATTTTTAATAAGTCAATTGAATTAGGGCAGATCCCCGATGATTAGAAAACTGCTAAAATAGTTCCAATATTCAAAGCAGGAGATTCCCATCATGTTAATAACTACCGCCCAGTATCAATTTTGAGCAGCTGTGCAAAATTGATTGAGCATATTTTGTTTAAACATATTGTCTCTTTTCTTGAAGAGAGTAACTTTTTCAATAAAGATCAACACGGTTTTAGACGTAATTTATCTACAGTTACGCAACTGGCACTCACTGTTAATGATTTCGCAAAGTCAATTGACTCCGGATATCAGACGGACGTAATTTTTATAGATTTTGCAAAAGCGTTTGACCGCGTGCCTCACGGAAAACTACTCTTCAAACTGAGATCCTCATTAAACAATGAACATATATTAAAATGGTTAGAAGCATATTTAAATAACAGAAAACAGTTTGTACAAATACAGGATTCCCGCTCATCCACATCAAAAGTAGAATCTGGAGTTCCTCAGGGATCAGTTCTGGCACCCCTACTTTTTCTAATTTTTATAAATAAGATTACAGTGGACAGATCTGTTGAAATTCGCTTATTTGCCCATGATTGTATAATTTATAAGCAAGTCAAATGCTCAAATGACCAAGTAGTCTTAAACAAGAGTTTAGAAATAATCTCAGAATGGTGTGATGATTGGCAAATGTCTCTAAATAACCAAAAATGTGCACATATGACGATAACTAGGAAAAAAAAACACTGAAGTTTAATTATACTCTTCAAGGAACCGCTTTAAATACTGTATGTGAATACAAATACCTAGGAATAATCATAACTTCAGATCTGCGTTGGAACTCACATATTGACTTTATCTCCCGAAAAGCAATGAATAAATTATGGGCATTAAAAAGGAAACTGAAGGACTGCTCGAGCAAAACGAAACTAATGGCGTACAAAACATTTGTTAGATCTATACTCGAGTATGCCGACGTTGTGTGGGATCCTTACACAAAATGTAATATTAACAAATTAGAAAGAATTCAGAAGAAGGCATTAAGATTTATATTAACAAGTATGGCAGAAACACCTCGATTTCGGAGCTTTATGTACAGGCCGGCCTTCCGCTTCTAGAAAAACGTAGAACGATCAATCGACTGAAATTTATTTTTAATCTAATAAATAGGAACTACAACTTAGATTATCTAGATTACTTTCACTTCAACACATCTAGGTTCACAAGAAATAAACACAGTAAATCAATCACTGAAATAAAGTGCAGGACTGACTGTTACAAATACTCTTATTTTCCTCGTACTATCCATGCCTGGAATGCGTTACCCAAACAAATTGTCTCCTCAAATTGTCTAACTTTGTTTCTAGCATTGATAAACGAATTACCAGAGTTTTGAGGTTTCAGGCCTTGATATCCCTCAAACGAATATTTTTTCTGCTCTTTGTCTGTTCGTGATCATATATGTAAAAAAATTTTTTTTTCCTTTTTGCTGCGCTGTCACACTCTGTGCTTGCTTTTTTCGTAAAACTTGATCCATGTATCCCTCCTACCTTGGCCACCCCACGGCGGCCGGTAGTATAAATAAATAATAAATAATATTGCATATACAGTGGTGAAGACGATGATATGGGTGGGGAACGCCATAGGTACGATGACACGCCATCGACATCTTGGCGCGGCTGGTTCGAATTGACCACCGCGAAGCATCAAAGTACTTAAGGTACCGAAATATTGATTGCCATGGTAACAAATATTGAGATTTTTTTTTTTTGTCTGTAGGTTAGCATCTGTTTGTGTGAAGCGAGCAGGCTGGGAAGGCAATGGCGCTACTTCGCAGGATCAGGTGACTTCACTTCAATTAGTTGTGCTTGTTCTATGTTGCCTCGGCCTATGTGTAATATTTAGTGCTAGAGAGGCTAGTGCGAACCCGAGGCGTCGACCGTATTTTAATTGCCTACGTGATCTAGTGACAGCATTCTGTTTGTCTATTGCCTAGCTGAGCTATCGAGAGGACAAATTTGGAGTTAATTAAAGAGGGTATGCATTCCATTTCTTTTCGAGGTCAATAAATTAATGGCAACTACCGCGATTCACCAAGATATTTTGATCATGAGAGTAGCCGTCTGACGCCGTGTCTCGGCACCTCAAGAAGGAGGTGATATAGAGTGCAATCAGCTGAACTAATTGTGACTTAACGTCGACGGTAGTCTGAGAGACTACGTTACTATCCGTAGGGAGCGATACTTAGTCATGCATACTTAGGACAAACAAGATTATCGGAGTCGAGTTCTGCTTAGTCCAGAACTCTTTTTCCGCAGGCGAGCGTAGGCGGCGAGTCATAGATAGTAGGGAATTGTAGTAAACCGTTTTCCTCCTCCGCTACGGTATCCGTAAACAAAACGCCGCTGCGGCGCATGCGCGCCGTCAGCCTTACCTGCATAGTTCAAGATCTTGTGGCGTATTACGGAGCGCTATCCGGGTGCTTAGCGGGCTGCGGAAACGGTTCCACATTATATTGTACCTAGTACACAGCCTACCGAGGCAGCGAGTTTTACTTAGTTCGCAGGCGACCATCAGCGGAGAATCATAAGAGAGTTTTAGGGAACCGTGTCTTCACATCCGACACGGTACAATAACCCTTCCGGTACGAACTGCACATGCAGGAGTTTTCTGCGGTGGCGCAGGCGCACTTCGTACCAGAGGACCCATCGTAACGTATCGGACGTGCAATACGGTTCCCTAAAACTCACTCTACTTAGTTCGCAGGCGACCGTCGGCGGTCAACCGTACATAGTCTAGCATACTTAGTCTGCGGGTGACGGCAGGCGGCGAGTCATACTAGGGAGTTTTAGGGAACCGTTTTTGCACATCCGATAGGGTACGACGGGCCCTTCTGTACAAACTGCGCATGAGATACCGCAGAAGACTCGCAAATCAGCCGTTCGTGCCGTTCCCTAAAACTCTCTACGTAATGCGCAGGCGAACGTCGGCGGGTGAGTCACACTAAGCTTGGCACACTTAGTCCGCAGACGACATTTGGCGATAAGGGACACTTAGTGCACCATACGTTAGCGCGTACGAGCGTCGGTTGCTAGCTTTACTTAATCCAGCATACTTAATCGCAGGCGATCATCGGTGCGCGCAGGCGGCTCCAGAATGACGAAGCGTAGCTCCTCACGTGAACTGACCAGATCACGGAGTGGGTCAGAGCACACCAAGGGATAGCGCAGCGGGCGTATGACGTAACAATTTTAGACAGCTGGGTCATTCCGCGCCAAACTGCACGGCGAGGTAATTCGACCTCCTCCGATCTTCACCGAAAGAATCACAGTGGTAGTCAGTTGACCCCATAGGTAATCGGACAGAATATTTCTTGTTAGCATTGGTTTGTTTTGCGGCGGCCATTTTTTAATCTTTGAGAAAAGTGCCATTACTATAGGACATTTCAACATTTGTGTAATTAAGTCTAAATACGACACAATTATTATGATATCGGAAGAAGACTTACAATATAATGCTTTTTATGTACATTTATTATCATAATAAATAAAATATTTTAAAATAGCTTTAGAACCAGGAAAGCTAACACACATCATGCCATCATCATAGAATTATTAAATAAACTTAAAATTCTAGACACTAGTTTTAAACTTCTTTTTCTGACCAAAAGCACCAATTTTTTGTTAAAAAATTACTACATCTTAGAAACTAGTAATTTTTATTTTAAAAACATGAATTACGTCAGTTTCCGTAATTAAGCAATTTTGGAGCAATAAAAAAGAATGTTAGCTCTCAGTGTCGAACAAAACATTTATATCAAAATATAGCCCCAAGCTTATACAATTAAATATCAAAAATTAAAAACGGTAATTTTTTTTTTATTTAAGAAATATTTCTTTTCTTTCGGACAATAAGACGTAATCTGTCGTGACGTTTTTGAGCAGGCCAGTTGCATGGTAGAACAAGAACATGAGAACGCATTTCAAGGGGTGAAGACGATAATGCCACGCATCGTAGCGAGCACCCTTTACAAGTTATTTTATTGATCTTTAGAAAACTAACAGTGATGCGTTACAATAATAAAATTTGTACTGTTCATTTTCAATGGGCGATCGGTAAAGCAGACGGAGGATTCGATGGGAGTGCCAGCTGGTATGCCGCAATCACGTTAATGAGTGAAAGGAAACCGAAACTAAACTTGTGAAAATTACTCAGAATGACATAATTGGTCTTAACAGTGCGAAAGCTAATAGAATATAAAGAAACATTTTCCCAGGTTTTATCCGAATAGATGCACACCACGAGTAACAAAGACTTGCAGGTGGAGGAATTTGTTTACGAAAAAGCGAGCTAAACCTTTAGCAGACGACACTAGTTTTTGAGCGTCTGATACAAATGTGATGAGAAAACACGCATTTTTCAGAAGCACTGTAAAGTGAAATGCGAGCAAGAAAACACGAATCATTCAGACGCACTGTAAAGTGAAAGAAAACTGATCCTGATTTTAACAAGATGCCACGGTCCAAGAGGTGTGCGGGTCCGTTTCGTTTACAAAAGAACTTTTGTTGTGGAACGAAGGTGATCACCTCAAAAGTTGCATCCGCAGTTCACTATTTGACGCTAATAGTTGGCAACTACCTATGCGTAAAATGCAACATACGTGTGCACGACAAAATCAAGAACATTCAGGCTGCAAGTGCACAGCTGTCATCAGGCCAGTTGATTGAACACGAGGGGAACTTTTCTACAGATTTCTACCTGAGCCCTATGCGAACTTTGAATCCTTGAATGCTTCGTTGTCTGCCGTAGGGGAAGCC
This sequence comes from Ixodes scapularis, assembly GCF_016920785.2. Classification (NCBI taxonomy): domain Eukaryota; kingdom Metazoa; phylum Arthropoda; class Arachnida; order Ixodida; family Ixodidae; genus Ixodes; species Ixodes scapularis. Next base: position 1,814,703 of record NW_024610039.1, read on the forward strand.
AAAGTTACCCTTAAGAGGTCCTATAAACGACGGCAAGGCTACGCTAAGGAAAATATAAAAAAGGTTTTTGTCGATAGGTGAAAGCCGTTTAAGCCGTGAAAGCCGTAACGCCGAATTAGAGCGCAGCTCTTGAGGAGGAGTAGCGAAGTGTACTGAGGGGGGGGGGGGGGTCACATAACATCGGGGGGGGGGGGGGGGTTACGTGACCTTGGGGGGGGGGGGTTTCACGGGAACTTGGAGGGTGTCACGTGACCTCGAGGGAGTCACGGGGCCTCGGGGGGTCATGTGACCTCAGGAGGGTCACGTAACCCCCCCCCCCCCCCCCTCCCCGAGGTCACACGAGGTACCCGAGGTCCTCCCGAGGTCCTCCCAAAGGAACCCGAAGTCATCCCGAGCTCCTCGGGGGGGGGGGGGGGGGGGGGAGGGGCGGTTGCCGTTACGCCAACGGTGACGGCGCCGGCGACGCCGACTCCACTCAAGCCGGAAACGGGCGCCTAAGAGCTGCGCTCTAAAAGCATGCAAAGCACTTTTTCTGTAAAGCTGCACAGAAGCTTAAACACTCCTGTCCCAAGTACAACTTGCGTTGAGACTCTTGCGGGCGACTACCTAGGTTTTCTCTGTGAGTTGAAACAAACATTCAGGAGTGAAACCTCAAGGGCTAAAAAAATGTCTATTTTGACGTTAGCACCGGCGACATGGAGTATGTTGCAAGTGGCCGATTTTTTAGTGCAACAAAATGGATAGTGCGCGAAGCTAGAAAGCTCCGAAAGAATGGCGGAGTACTTTATGAACCGGACGCCAAAGACGTACCGCGTCTTCGAGAGAGCATCAAGATCTCCATTAGAAAGTTTTAAGAGGACGACACAGTAAGCTACTGCATGCCAGGAAAAAAAGACGTAATTTGCGGAAAACAACAACGGTTAATGCTAATTATTCTGAAGGAGGCTTTTCTTCAATGGAAAAGCCAATGTCCAGACACACAGTGCGGATTTTCCAGTTTCGCGTCATTGCAACCACGGTGGTGCGTGTTAGCAGGAGCACCCGGCACGCACACAGTTTGCGTCTGCTCCTATCACCAGAGCACAAAGCTCCTGCTACACGCTGCAGGAGTAAATGTCAACTATAAGGAGCTACTATGTTCTGCTGTATGCAGTATGGGGAACGAAGACTGCATGTTTGACAGATGCCTTTTCTGTCAAGGTCTCGAAGTACTCAGAACTTCATTGGGTGACAACCTTCGTAGACTGCCAGCCGCCGGCACCATAAAATTCAAGAGGTGGATGTCCGGAAACCGCGCTACACTTGAAACAGTGGAGCTTCCATCTGAAGAGTTTGTGTACCCCCTGGCCAGTCAGCTGTTGTCTCTGAAGCCGCATCACTTCGTTGCCAAGATCAGTCGAGTTTTTTACGGAACTTGAAGGAGACTTTACTCGAAAATGAAGCCATCTTTCTAATTGACTTTGCTGAAAAATATAACCCTCTTGTGCACGACTGTCACCAGTCTTTCTACTGGAGTAAAACGCAAGCGACCATTCATCCCAACGTTGTATATTACCGGGGGTAAGGCGAAAAGGAAATTCAGCACCAATTCCTTCACAATATTTTCTGATGACCTAACACATAATAATGCAGCCGTGCATTTGTTTTGAAGGAGGATTATTGAGCTCTTTAAATACACTCAGAAAGAATTAACGAAAATTCATTACTTCACAGATGGTGCAGCTGCACAGTACAAGAGTAAGAAAAATTTCATCAATCTTTGCTTCCACCATGAAGATTTTGGCCTTGAGGCAGTGTGGCATTGCTTTGCTATAACACATGGAAAGGGTCCATGCGATATGGTAGGAGGAACCTTAAAGAGACTGACTGCCAAAGCAAGCCTGCAACCCCCCTTGGATGACCAGTTTTGCACACCCCGAGGGTTGTACGAATGGGCAGTGGGAAGCCTTTGCAGGGTAAAACCCATCTTTGTATCCAAGGAGCACATCGACGCTGAACGAGAGGATTTCGCAAACCGCTACCAACATGCGAAAGGCCTTCTCGGAACAAGGGGATTCCACGCTTTCATCTTAATCTCCCTGGCAGAAGTGAAGGCAGGGGTGACGTCATCAGCGAGGAACAAACTGAAATATTTAGTCAACAAAATATAAGTCCCGAGGAACTGAAGATCGTGGCATGTGTTAATGTTTATAAACACCTGAAGGAGAAAGAAACGAGAAGTAACCTACAACATAGAAAGTGTACGACAATTGTGGAAAAAAGAAAAACGAAGTCTCAAAAAGATACTCGAGACCAACAGAGGCGGTGCCCGAGGCGCGAGAAGGTGGTTCGCGGCAGAAGAACGAAGCCGTCGGACGGCAGCGCTGCTGCCGAGCGATACGAAAAGACCAGAGCGGCAGAACCCACCGGGGCCTCCCTCAAAAACGCCACCGCGGACGATTCGACTACGGAACATCGGGGGTGTCCGGGCCAGCCTGAGACCTAAAGTAAAATGCTTAACCAACATGGTCTGATTGTGTGACTTCTCGAGAGAGTGGGCGCGGCGGAGAATGATTGGGCGGTGGTGGATATTGAGCGACCCACACACTTCAACGTTATTACTAAAGGTTTACAGTGATGGAGAGACTGAACGCCTAACACTTGCAATATGAGCCGTACATGCCAAAACAAAATCAGGTAAAGAATTACGGCCTCCTGAGCGCAAAAGCGAAGGTTTGAACCCTGTGTTCTCTTCCCTAAGGAGTCTGGTGCGTCGCTCACAGCCTAAGTGCCTCGCAACCTAATACTGGAACCTTTTCTTTTCTGCTTCCATTTATAAACTAGTCGACATAAGGTAAGCCCTTAAATTCTTTGACATTTCAATACATTCAAATAACAGACCCTGCCATATAAAACTAAAAAAAAAAGCTTTATTGAACATATAAAAATTATTTTAGTTGTCTTAGAATACTGCATACGTGTGTACATCTTCGAAACATTTAGTCGGATCAAATTCATATATATTTTTTTTTAATAAACTCAATCGCCTCGCAAATTCCTCGACCCCACCCTACAGGTTAGGAGGCCGTGTGACAAATATTCGCGGTATGTTCAGCAAGTGACTCACTTCTTTGTACGATGCATAGCAAGTCAATCATAAAAAGAAAAAGAACACAAGACGTGGTGGGAAACCTTGTCAGAAAGCGGAGCTTTTTGGGATATTTGAGGAATAAATAAGTTTTTCGTGGCCGACTGGTCACGAGATGAGAAAGGTGCAGACATCGAGAATTACTTTTTCCTAATGACCAGACCGCTATGAATAAGCCTAAATTTTTAGCGGACCTAGAAAAGCTTCAGCAGTCTGCTAAAACTTTAGCCAACCGTTTACCTAAACAAATCGTCCGTGCTGATTGTTGGGCGAGTTGATAATAAATATTTGTCGATATGATAGCGCTTGTGAATAGGGACAAAGAGGAAGAACAAGAGAACACAGTGCGCAAGTTGTATTTTCAACAAGTTGCGCTCTGTGTTGTCCTGCTCTTTCTCTTTGTCCCCGTCTACAAGCGCCATCAGGTCGACAAATTCCTCCGCATGCAACTCTTTGTTACTCGTGGCGTGCATCAAATTAAATAAAGCATGGGAACACTTTTCTTCATATTCTATTAGCCTTGGGTCTGTTAAGACCAATTATTTCATTCTAAGGAATTTTCACAAGTTTAATTTCGGTTTCCTTTCATTCAATAATATGATTGCGACATACCAGCTGGCGCTGCTATCGGTTCCTCCATCTGCTTTCCCCAGCGCCCATTGAAAATGAACAGTAAATGTTTTATTATTATTAACGCATCACCGTTAGTGATTTAAATATCAATAAAATCACTTGTAACGGGTGCTCGCTGCGATCCGTACTATTATCGTCTTCCCCACTTGAAATGCGTTCGCGCGTTTTTTGTTCTTTCATGCAACTAGCCTGCTCAAAAGCGTCACGCCAGATTACGTCTTCTTGTCAAAAAAAATCTTAAATTCAAAAAGTTATTTTCTAAAGTTTTGATAGTTCATTGTAGAAGCTTAGAGTTATATTTTGATATCTATGTTTTGTTCGAGACTGAGGGCTAAGCTTCTTTTTTATTGCTCCAAAAATTGCCAATTTACGAAAACTCACGTAATTCATATATTTTTAAAATGAACAGTAATCGTGTGTAAGATATAGTGTTTCTTTAACAAATAAAAATAGAAGCTGTTGTTCAGAAAAAAAAGTTTCAAATCAGAGTCTAGGATTGAAGTTGATTTAATATTCCTATGAATATGGCATGATGTGTGTTAGAATTCTTAGGCCTAAAACTATTTTAAAATATTTTATTTTATTATGATAATAAAAACACATACAAAGCATTATATTGTAAGTTTTCTTCCGATATTACAATATTTTGTCGTATTTCGACTTACTTACACAAATGTTGAAATGTCCTGTAGTAAAGGCAATTTTCCCAAAGTTTAAAAATAGGCCGCCACAAAGCAAACAAATATTTAGAAGAAATATTTTGTCCGATTACTTATGGGGCAACTGCCCACCAATGTGATTTTTTCGGTGAAGATCGGAGGAGGTCGAGCCACCTCGTCGTGCGGTTTGGTGTGGAATGACCGAGCTGTCAATAGATAGCATGAAGGGTGCGATAATCCTCCTCCAGCGTGATTGCTTTAGCTTTCTCAAAAAGACCCTCGCAAACCAAAACCATACAAAATGCACGGCCACAGACGCAGCCACTGAAGAAACAGAACCCATAAAAAAACTTTGTATTATAAATGCCCCTGACATAGTTCTGTTCTTAATAAATGCAAACCTGTCTCAATCGTTTTCATAAACCCGGACAACACAGCAGCGTGTCGTGTGTGCAGCGCTTCCAAAACCACAGATATACTCCCAGCGTAACCAAGCATATCAAATCACAACGCACATCTATATGCACACACGAAATATTCTGTGCTCATCGGGTTCACCAGAATGATCAGAAAAAGTTTGATAGTCTTAGAAGAACATCTAACACGTCAATTGTGAACTCAATGTATATCTAGCAGTGCTCGATTTGGAAGGCGTAGACATTTGTTTTGCCAGTAGCATGCTATAATGTCTATGTACCGTGCCCTCCGCGTGATTACTAACCAAACCCCATCCGCTCCTGGTGCTGCGCTAGTCAACCTACCTATGCTCTTTGACCACCCAGGAAAGCAGGCAAATACACCAGAAACAAACAGAAAACCAGGAAACCACCAATTTCTTTTTATTGTTTTTTTGCAAGAAAAGCCGGGACTCTGCAGCTCCAATTTCCATAAAGAAACACCGTTGCTCCGTAATACCTTTCGCGCTTTCTATGGGCAGTCTTTTCTGTTGAATACTTTTGCATTCTTTTTTTGTTTGCCCGAGTTCTTCTGTTCTGTTGATTTCTTCTTTTCGGTGGCGGTCGGCACTCGCTTTATTTCATTTGCTGCAATCCCCATCCTCGATGAAATCTCCCGAGAGTCAACAAGGCCGTCATTAAGTTGAGCAAACGAGCGCCGAATCCAGCACTAGCCGCGCCGTTCTCCCTTCAGCCATCATACCCGGTCTTTCTCGGTGTGTACATAAACGGGTCATATAAGCCCCGGATTTGAATGCTCGTCGCGAAGGCTTTAAAATTAGTGGCGCGACGGCACGGGCCCGTCGCCCATCCGCCTTTTGCAGCCGTCTCTCGCGCGCCTGTCTGGCACAGAGGGCTTGCCGGAAACACAGGTTGACACTCCGCAAATGTTGATTTGCTTCCTCCATCGTGGCGTGACTTCTCCGGAAGTGATACTACTGAAGCGGAAAACCTCAGAAGTCACCGCCTCACACCGCAGAGAGTCTCCCGTGCTGGGACAAGATTCCTATGAATGTCTCTGAGCATGAGCCTTTTTGGTGAAACTGAAGGATTCCTCCGAGGATTTGAATGAGTAGCCGTTCCGGGTAAACTGACTGGTTCATTTCGTGGTGTTCTTCAACACGCGCTTTGGAGATAGAGTAAAGTCATTCTGATGGTACGACACACTGGTTTGTTTTGCTGGGAAAAAGAAAGGTGACACTAACAAATACCCCAACCTTGGTACGCAGCATATGGTGACACGAAGTGAGACGGTTAAATTATAATCGTAACGTCAGTGGGATTCGTGGTTTGTTTCGTTTAATTTAGTAAGTGAAAATTTTTTTTTTACCCACTGCAAATAAAAATAAAAGATATCAATAATAAATGGCAGCTAACGGAGAAATAAGTGCGGATATGCCCTTAGCGTTTTCGCGTTGCCAAATACAAAATAAGATTATGAAACCTTTCTGATATTCTTCAAATTCCGTTGACAAAAACTGATCTGGTATCGACGTTCACGGGTCAATGAAGATTATTTATAGACGTTACGCCCGATTTAAACGCGCGCTAAATTAAAACCATTATGTTTACGCGAACCGCAAGTATACCGAACCCTTGAAATTGAAGACGACGAGCTCAAACGAGACTTTTGTTTAAGGCGAAAACAGAAGTCTGCAAGAGATATATACATAACATTTTGATGCGGGCGGAGGAACAAAACTAACTGTGCCAGCAAAATACTGGCTACCACTATGGACAGCGGTCTGGTTGCATCTATTGGATGCTTCTGTCCCCAGGAACATTAAAGCTTTATAGAACAGGGTCAGTCATACAGCAAGTTTCCTCGTCACTTAAAGGGACGATGCAACAATTTTATGATTACAAGAATTTGCATCTCGTCATTTCTACCTTGTTTATCGTGTCCCGGAGGATAAAGATAAGACCTCCTTCATTAAAAATGTCGCGATTCCGCTGCATAATCACAAAGCAAAAGTCGATCTTTTTCCCCCACCTGCAGCCCCAAGTGCCAACCGAAGGAACTACGGCGAAAATATTACGTGCCCTCGCTCGGCTCTAAGCTGTAGCATAACACCCGCTAATGTCAGCAGAGAGAGAGAGAGAAAGCGGCCTCCGAGATAGCATACGGGAAGCTACACGGCACTCCGAATGACGTCACTAGGAGGGGGACCAGGTGTGACCCTGAAAGCTGGGAGTGAGTTGAGGGGTGCCCGAAATGCAAATATTTATCTTTTTTTTTTTACGAAACAACTAGGACACGCAGGCGAAATCGGTTTTCTGTTCTTTACTTTAGAAGTGTCGGAGGGCAACTTCCAGAAATCATAGCCCAAAGTCCGGAAATCGTTGCATTTTAAAGGGATACTACAACGAAATTTCGGCGCTTATTTTATGGTCTATATGTATTCAAAGGAGTAGTATCACATCGAACACACCAATATCTTGTCAAAAAAGTCACAAAAAGAAATTTTAAAACGAATTAAACAATTAGCAAAGAGCACCTGGTGGATGTCGCTGAAGCCTCGTTTGTAATGCCCGTCTAGGAACCCTGACAGCTAGTGACCGTGAGTGACTCGCCTCCGGCCACGACGAGAGAAGAGGGAAAGGAGGAACTCCCGTCTTCCTGAGAATCCCTTTTGTGTCTTGCAGAAGTCGCAACAAGATTAGAAAAGATTAACCCGACACAAAATTTGTACAAAAGCGGCCGCTTCGGTGGCTGGAACGACTAGGCCAGGGGTGGCCAGGCTTGCCTGGCCTGAGAGCCGCAAACAAAACCACGGAACTTCTAAGAGCCGCGGGGGGGGGGGGGGGGGGGCAAACTTAACTTTTCTATAGAGTGACTGTGTGTGGGGGGGCACAAGGCTGTACGACTGTACGTATGGGAGTACAAGGCTGTCAAACTGCCAGCTGCAGTGTGTTTTATTCTGAAATCCTTCCTTTTTTCTTTTTTTTCTGGGGAAACGCGGAAAGGAGCGAAGGGGGGGGGGGGGGGGGGGTGTTCTTCCTATGGATACGCGAGCCGCACTTGGACCAGCGAAGAGCCGCATGCGGCTCGCGAGCCGCGGTTTGGCCACCCCTGGACTAGGCCATCTACGCGACGTCAGCCTCGCCGTAGCTTTGCTCGTCCCAAGACGACCTACGTCACGATTGCGTCGGACGTCACGTGCTCTAAGCTGGTCCTTCTCCGAGCGCTTGCTAGAGTGGACCGTTTATAACCAAAAATACAGCCACCAGGCTCAAAATACAAACGTGCGATTGTCACTTACGGATATCGTGGATCCTACTCAACCTATTTTTGAACGCGACGGATATATTTCAAATTTAGTTGAAGTACCCCTTAACGCAACAGACGATTTTTTAAAAAATATATTTTGCGGATGACTTTGATTTAAAAGTTCTCAAAATACTTTATTACAATAGCATTGATTACAAAGCGTGTTATAAAACTAGCTCGGTTGCACTCACTCAGACTTTAATCTCGCGTGCCTTGATTTTACTAAACCTGCCTGAATCTGTAATCCCTCTGCATGGGCTGTAATGTAATATGACTAGCAAAACCAGGATCGACCACAACATGGCGTAGAGCAAGGGAAATTAGTTTATAAAACCGAGTGTGACTTTGAAGCTGCCCGTCAGGCCATATTTTTTTTAAGCTCAGAGGAGGTTAAAATATTAAAAAGTAATGAGATATTTTCTTGAAAAAAATCTCGCTGGAATTTTGTTTCCAGCCGAAGGGGCGATCTACACCGAAATGCCAGGTCCCTGTATAAATACCCTCAGACTAGTCGTCTCAATTGGCAAAGATTATTTATTTACCTCGTGATTCTCTTGGTGTCCTCCGTCATACTGAACAAGGTAAACCAGCTTCAAAAATGCTTTATGGTTTTTGTTTTTTTTTGTATGTTCTAAAGACACAATACTGATACGTCTCTGTATTCTATCTAACAACGAGCGGCGGTGATTATGAAGGCAAGTGTGCGGGTGCGGGGTTTAGAGAAGTTCCTTTTATGCCAAATATGTCGTACCAAAAACGCATTCTTCTGAGCAAGACCTTTGCATTTGTCTGCACTGTAGACATTTTGAGATTGAGCGTGATGTACGATCCAAACATTGGGCATCTGCAGTCACAAACCCTATTAGTTAGGAAAGATAGAAATCTCCATAAGCCGTGCCTGCGTTTCCATTATTGAGGATCACGGAAGTGTCTTCAAAGGAAACGTCGTTGCGAGAGACGTGTTTTATAAGGTTATCTTATCTTTGGACGACCTTGGTTTCCGGATCACGAGGTGCGACTTCCAAACGTAACCTGATGCCCGTTCGGAGCGGTACGTATTGCGTCCTTGAAGACGATTGAATAAGCGCCTCTTATATCGCGATTTTGGTTTCGTGTTGCCTGTGTGAACGTAAGCGTAGGTTGAGATCAATGGCACATTAAGACGTGGCGGCACGTGGAAACTCACTTGTAATCCCTTTGCGTTTCCAAACATTTTGGACACCTCCGTGATACATGTGCATTCTAATATATTTGCATTCTTTTATTTTAATAACCTCAAGATAATGCACCTTGAAAATGCATTACATGAAGGGAACATAAAAAAACACAAAATTCACGCCTTATAATTTACCAGAAAAATAAACTTTTTTTTATTCTACTTATAAACACGGGAAGCGGCAGTTATGTTTGGTGACTAGAATACGTTGCACACATGACAAACTCTTGTGCTTAACGGGCTTATAAAAATGATAAAGAAAATTTTAAATTTATTCAGAAGCGCAGTGTGTGAGGAGTATGCTTTTATAAAGATAAATTCTTCCGCAAATATAGATTTTTTTAAGAATAAAGTCTTACTTCCTAAAATCCAATCATTTCGACAAGTAAAGCTCTTGTGTACTTCGAACGGATGGACGTGCACATTTTTGGGGGTTTTTCGCTTTGAATTACAATGACTGGCTCCCGCATTTTATCTTCGTATAAACCCGTGCAGCGTCACAGCGTCGACAACACAATACGCGTTCGGTCTCTACGACGGTGGGTTTCCAAGAAGTACGGGGAAAATCTGGCTATTTGGAGCTGAAGGCGCGCTATTTAATGCAAATGAGCGAAGCACATTACATTCACTTAGTAAAGTGTTCCGTTTCTTCTGAATGTGCGTGAAACGCCTTGAGTCCATAGTGCTCTTGAATTGCGAAGAGTGCCTTGTGGCAACCGAAGCAATCGAGACGGGAGGTGATATATCGTACCCGCTAATCTATCTATAGAGCCCTTGCAAAAGAAAGCACCACCGGTTGCACGCAACTACATCTATGTCCGCGCCATCACGCAGGGGTCCCGATAGAACCGCCTGCGTCTTACCGCCTAGAACGGTGCTGCTTACACCTTACACGCTGAGTCCCAGTCTGCGTGCTGCATCAATATTCCATCCCACTGTTGAGTACCTTTCTGTACGCAGGATGGATACGTTGACGTAGACAGAAGAGAGATATAAAAGAAAATAAGTTACCAGTAGTACAACATTTTTCTTATAAAAGGAATTTTAAATAAAACGTATTTCACTTTCCAGGGTCTTTTCCTTGTGCTTCAGTGTACACGCCATTTCCATCGCGCACATTTTTACTTCCTGGTTAAACATTTCCCACACCTCGCGTGCACCGTGCCCCTACGTTCAACAGCCCCCCATGTTGCCTTAAGTATGCTAACGAAAAATTCACCGCGTAAGAGCTGAACGTTGAGTTTCCAGAAATCCCACATAAATGGTGAAGCCCCTTTTGATTCTAATCGATGAAAAAGGACAAGGCAGTGATCACTAAAACAGATATGGTTGACAAAGTAATAACAACAAAATAAGTCCGCTTATACGAAACGTAGACACAGTATAATATCGCGTGACTGTTACCCTGAAAGTGAGTATACGAGATAGTATTCGCACTTGGAGCACAGCACGCTATATCCTCGAGCATGAAATCTTCAGTAATGTCGTTCAGCTCGAGGATACTAGCGTCGTTATACCAAGCTATGTTAGACCGATCCACTGCTCGGCTCACGCAGTTTAAGTCGTCCAAAAGAAAATGAGACAATCGCACTGAAATCGCTGATAAACGTTCTAAAAAAACGCAGCATACGGCATTCATCTGACTTGTTTGGCGCATAGACGTTAATGACAGGCCACTCGTGACCCAATACAGTAAACTCGCAAATAAAAAAAAACGCCCAGGGGGCCATGTCAGAACTTTTTGCACAACGACGCCTAAAAACTTCTGAAGAGGCAACACCCTGCAGAAAAGCCTACCGCGTGACTTAAACAAACGCCGTACCTTTCCGAAAAGCGTTGCACCATGTAGTTAGTACTCTCCTCACTTACTACTTTGTTCAGTCTTCAACCGGTAAAGCTGTCGTTGCCGACGTCTAGCCGCCAGTCCCCAAACGTTGAGCGTGGCAATACGCAGGGAAAGTGTGACAGGGACTATCGTGAAAGGAAAGCCTCACAACAGCACATGGAACCCACCCCTTTCAACACCGTCTGTGCTGCCACGACTGGGTTATCACTGCGACCGTGCGTCTTCCCGGGGTATTGGTGACCAGCGTCCACGGCGGGCGCCTCGTCCTTTCTTGCTTTGCCCCCCACTCTCCCCTCCTTGAGATTGGTGATGCGTTTCGACGTTTTCCGGAACCACTTCGCAGTGCCTACGCTTAGCCGACGTGCCTTCTGAATCCATGGCCCCAGCGTCCTCGCCATCCGAAACACCGGCCACGTCCCCAATAGCTTGTGACGCCGACGATGATTTCTTCTAAGTAATATCACGTTGCCCGCTCCCCACACCGGCTTAAGAAGGGTTTCCCATGTTTGGTTTTGTGGGGCAACCCGCTGCACCGTGGTGATCTCAGAGGTAGGCGGGCAGTTTTTAGGTGCGACGTGCCGAGTTGACGGAGTCGCCGTCGCTTCTCCTTTCACCTCATCCATTAAGTACGCCGCACCCGGTTCCTCAAGGCTCTGGTCAGCGACCGCACGCCCGTAGGTTCGTAGACGGTCTCTGGCCTGTCGCGAAGAACAATTACAAGGAGTCGTAAACCCCAATCTTCATGGTTACGGACGTTGAGACGACGTAGACGAGGCCTTCTATCTTTCATTTTCTTAGAGCGATACCCTTGACCTTGCAGTATGGCTGAAAAGCCCTCCGGATGGCATCGACGGACACTTCAAAAGCCACCCAGTGAACCTTTCCGCTCAGTTCCCGCCCGTCAGGTTCGATGATAAGGAAAGTCGATATTTTTACCTTCAAGTTTCCTGCGGATATCAGCTTCTAATTGGCTTCACCGGTACGCAACTTCAACAACCATACCTGGCCCATCTGGTAGGCGGCAAGTCATGTGATGTCCTTCATGACCTGGTTCAGGGGCCCGATGAAGTCCTCGACTATGTACGGTCGACCACGGGTGTCCGAGTGCAGTACCAGGCTTCACTTCGCTTCGTCGGATGTTGGAAGTAACGGCAATAACGCGGCATAACCGTCGGGCAAATCACTGTGTACGGCGTCACCACGGCTGGCCGCAGCCGTATCGTTATTGCAGGGGAGCGATCCATCGTGCGTCCACTCGCTATCGCTCCCAGAAGCCGAATGACAGCTACCAGCACGCTTCCTCGATATCTGAACTTCTGCTAGTTATCCGTATGCCGCGCGCGCAATTCAGATCCGTGTTAAAGCTGTCCTGCTAATTTGCTTTTGTCCCCTGGTTTAAAATAAAGGTCGAATGTCAAAATGATTTTTAATCCCGTGTACCTTGCGGATCGTTGTTGATTAAATTTAATTTAAACATCGCACTTGCATTTGATTTTGGAAAAGAGTGGCACCGTGTTTTTCTAGATACGTGCAGAGCTTTTTTATAAAATGGATCACCGTTAATGAAAAAGTTACATATTTTTTATATATTGATCATGATGTTTCTTTGCTTTTTTTTTAGATTGGCAGCAGTTTTTGTTTGGAAAGCCGCGAGCGATTTTGAATGGTCATACAAGAAGTAATGTAACCGTCACATCTAAAGTCCCACCGGGCTCTGTCTTTGGTCCTCTTCTTTTTCTGACGTTCCGGGCCCCCTTGCGGCTCTCCAGTCCAGTTGCCCGAGCCCTACTGCAGGGCACAGGTGGCGAACTCTCCCGCGTGGCGGCGAAATCAAGCCGGCTACGCGCACATCGCGTGCGCCGCCTTGATAAGGCGCATCAGATGCGACGCACAGGCAGTCGCTGGCTGGACTGAAGCGCCGCCAGACTCAAGCACCGCTTCCTGGTTTTCTGTTATTATTATACATCGTCACGTTTATGCCCAATTGAATTTAGTTTCTTGTTGTCGAAACTTCCGGCTCCGCGTTATTCCTCCGGGTCATGTGTGCAGCAAGGCAAACCAACCAGGACGTACATAAATGATATTTGTTTAAATATTTCATTGCGTCTTAAACTACTCGCTCAGGATGTTGTTTTATACAGTACAATTCACGACGATCAAGATTATTTTAATTCTTCAATTAGACATAAATGACAGCTTCAAATGTTTTAGTCTTGCGTAGCCCGGATGATAAAAATGTACATTTTATTCATTTGCTTATAGGAGTGACTTTGAATCGAAACCGTATATGCTTAAAAAAAAAGGTGACACGGTAAGGTATACCACTACTTAAGCAGCTATGGCTACTGCGCGAATGCGAATTCAAATCATAAACATATATCGCACATGCTGCAGCCTACGATACCGGCTATGTTTTTCCTCCGGGTATCGTTTAACTAGCTTTTTTATAAAAATGATTTAATTCATACTCCTCGTGAAATATATTCAGTGTAGAAGTTATTTAACATCAATAGTATAATTCTTCAAATAATTAATACTATACTAGTGTATGCAGAATAACGCCACACATATATCACATGAAAACGTACTTCATTGAGTGAAGGCATTTCATTTGAATGAGCGTAAGCTTCATAGGTTCGAAGGAGAGCTTTTCTCGGCATCTTTCAAATGGTCGATACGGTTTCCGCAAATAATCTTTGTAGCGGCGCCATTTTATTATATACAGTTGTTTAGTTATTAGAAACATATTCCTGCGAGCTCCAAACGGACTTTTATTTAACTCCCAATAGCAAAAAGTCACAAGCACCAGTACGCAAGTAGAAACGCGGCTAAAAATGAAACATAGTGGTCAACATTTAATAACTAACAAATAAGCTTAAATATCAGTTTACCTTTACTTTATATATATCTTTCCTTCTCTCGTCATAGTTTATTTTTCGCTACTTCGCTAGTCGGAGAGCAGGAGGAAAATAAGTTTAACCTGTTCTTAAGGGTAAATCTTTACCCCTCTTTCAACAAATACCCAGACGTAAAAGCACACAAAAATGGGGGTAAAGTAAAGGACCCGCCGAGTGATTTGGATATACACTCTCGACGACCTTCTGGAGGGGAATTAATAACCGCAGACGCGTTCAGATGTCCGGCGTTTCAGGAGGGCGTTTTCCCCGCACTGCTTGCTTTTCTTTTCTGACTTGCCTTATAATTTACGCCGCCCCTCCAACAGCCGCAGCGTTTTTCGCATCTCGAAGAGATTTGTGTTTTCGTGTTTTTACTTCTCGCCTTCCTCGTTACTGCCACCCGAGAACCCCGGCGCTCATCATCATAACTGATGACACCCCGAGGTAAAATTTATTTCAGTTCACCAAAGTCTCGGTGCGGACAGGTTTGCCGATTTTTTTCTTTTCTTATTTCATTAAGCATTTTTGTTTTGCAGCCCTTAAGAACGTATTTATTCGAGTTGTGGTGAAGCAAAAAAGCAAAAAATAAACGAATATACAGAAATGAAAATGAGGCACAGTATGGTGTAAAAGAGAACGCGACAGACACGAAAAAGCAAGTAAGAAAAAAATCTAGGATGAAAAAATGACTGTAAATTAACTTCAATGCTTTTTTGTTTTATATTTTATTACGTTGGGAGACTTAAAGGCGTGTCAAAAAATGATCAGAATGGTTTTTCTATTCTTTTTTTATTTATAAGGTCGCACTGACGCTTTCGTAATGCATATAAGAAAGCGTGAAATTTTCTTTCAACATGCAAATCCAATAATATACCTGTCGCTGGTCGGTAGTCAAAGAAGTTTCCTCCTTCAAGGGCGCCGAACTGAAGTCATCAGGAGACTGGATGCACAGCTGTATGTTTCGGCCACTTCTCCCCGTTCATATAAAATTCAAAACGATAAAACTTCTCAATTTTGTCCAGAAATGCCTCGCAATTTGCGTTTGTCAAGCAATGCTGAATTCGCACTTACTCTAAAAGTACGTCAGATAAAAAAAAAAAAAAGAATTCTTAGGCGTTGGACGTATTTCGGGTTAGATTCCAGCAGGGTAATTTGACTAGAGTAAAATATTTTCTGTGAGCGGCTTTTCAAGCGTTTTGTTTTGCGAGATATCGCCGAAAAACCTGTAAAATGATTTTGTTACTCGAAATATAAAATGGGGTCTACCACACATTGAGCGCGAAAGTGCTAGAAATTGGCCAATGGAACATTGGAAACGAGCTGCGAGCGCCGATGGTCTTCATACTTAGAGCAGCCACTTGCGCTTTTGTTTACATCCTCCTCGTGGCGCCGTGAAATGTGATCATGCTTATGATCACTCATTCACGTGTTCAATTCCCGCTGGGGCGTTTAACAGTTTGCAATAAATTGTGGATAATGAATCCTTCGTACGATTGTTTTTTCACACGCTTTGTAGGCTTATGCATTGTTTTCTATAGACTATTCATGCATTGCCTCCGCCTGCGCGTCACGGCTTCTTGTTGCGCTCAAGCGAAAAACATCCTGTGTTCCCAAAACGGGGGAAAACCATATTCACCCATACACAAAGCCGCGACTCCACCGCCAGGCCGCTGCGATGGGTGTGCTGCTAGTACTGTTAGTACGGCGCATGGACAGTCGCTTCCCTTCACGCGCATCTTGTTTTTGTGCACGCGCAGCGCTCGATGTGAGGAAACACGGACTAGTTTGTAAACAGGGCGTTGGTTCATAAAGAGCCCATTTTACGCTTTACTGAGCTGCTAAAGTGTGATGTGAGAGAAACGTTTTCGACATAACGGCAGAGAAATGTAAACGTTTGTTCAGCGCGCAACAAAAACTCGTCCTGCAGATTATCGCCTGGATAGAGAAAAGTAATTGTAATTCACGAAAGCGGGCGGACGCATTTTCTCGGTTTATTAATCGGTCGTAATTATTCCCGCTGTTTGCTCTGCCTTACTTAGCGACAAATATGCTTCTGATTGATTACATTCTGGCCTCTGCTGTCCGGGCCAAATGAAATCCGACAGTTTACAGCAATTAAACACCTGACGGTAATTGCCACTGACAGATTAACGTCCTCCCGTGCATGGGTGCGTTTATAAGTGAACGTTTTTTTTTGTTTTGTTTTCAATCTCTTCCTAATGTGGGGTCAGATAAAAGTTAATTTGCCGCCAACGCGCAGAGTTGGCGGTTAATCAACGCCAACAACTTTTCCACAAATCGTTGTAGTCGGCGAACGGGAGGAATATACTAAAATACGTTCTGCTGACGGCAGTTGCTTGCGTGGAATTCGGTAATCAGCTTCCATATTTATAAATCAACGATGCAACTGGAGTTCTCAGTTGAGTGCACGGCGATGCGCAACCTCTTCGAAGTCCACACACTCAAACAGATATGGAGCGTCTACATTCAGCAAACATTTTTAAAAAGCAAATTGCTGCAATCTATACATAAGAGTATCCGTCTATAAGGATTCTTAATAATACGCTAAGACCTACGGAAGCAGTCAGCGCTGTTGCACAGACCGAAACATTTTGCCATGCTCAGTAAACTTACGTTCAGCCCCGTCACTGACCGAGCTCTCACTTTATACATCGCAGCGATAGGTTCTCCGAAGTGGTTTGCAGGAAACTAGACGCTCTTGATTTCTTGGAGAGTAACAACCGCATGCTTGAAAATAATCTGAAAATAATCGCAGACCATGAACGTTTGCGATTACGGCCTCTGGGCACCACCATCTTGCTACTGGTGTGATTATGATTGTCTGATAGTCAAGAACTGCTGCTTTGTACCCAAGGTTTCCAGAATGGCGCCCAAATAAAGCGTTTTTCCAACTACGGTTGCCAGACTAGCTCTCGAAGCGCGGCTGCTTGGAAACGTCTATAAAATTGAAGCCCTTGAGGAATCAAACGTATGAAAAAAAAAAAGAGGAAGCTGTCAAAAAACTGTAAAAACATTTGGCTTGAGAAAGTTGTCGTACCCTATATTTTGATATAACTATTGCAAACGTAGGCGCCGTTCTTAAGCAATGCCAGGGCTCCTTAAGGCAAACTACATAAGCGTTAGTTCTACAGCGGGAAAGCCACAGGAACATCAGTTATGTCATTCACCTGGATACAATACGAACTTGCTCTATCATCGTTCACAGTGCGCTTGGTCATGTGATTGGCGATTTGTTTATTAGATATTTGACAATATGTGAGTTTGTTTGCGTAGCTGTAGCTGTTACCACTGAACCAGTTCAAGCGCCATTTGTTTATGCCTAGGTTTTTAACGCTTCCGAGTCATGCGCCGTTATTTGTCTACCCACCGTTAGCTAATGTTATATTGCACGTTCTTCATGTCACTGTTTTTACTAGCCTAGCACCTTTTGCGTCTTGAGCCTGCCTTATTGTTCAGAACAAAAAAAAAAATGCGGTAATAATGAATTGCGGTTGGACATTGTTATGCTTTAAACCACGGCCATTTCTAAGAACATTTCAGTATCCCGTACTTCCTACGATCAGTTTGTATCACTGATTAAAGAGGTTGCAAACAAGGTATAAAAAGAATAACCTGAATCGAAAGATCTATGAACAAGCACATTATAGATTCTATAATTTGTTCACGACACAATTCACCAAACCACAACGTTACTTTGATTATTATGCAAAACCTCTTCGCCACGTGATTCTCGGAAGTGACAAATTTTCATTTTCAAGTTGGTTCAGTCAAGAGTGTTAACAAGTACATTTGTTTGAATTATGCAATGTATTTTGTATATTTTACAGATGCGCTTTAAACAAAGCTATGAAAACTAACTAATGCACTATGCGCAGGTGAGTTATATGTACAGGGGGACATATTAGAGAAGATAATAGTCACGAAAAGTTGAAAAAATTACTCAAATTTGTTTCTTAACTTTTTATGAGTGAACTAGACAAATGTTTTTAAATAAAAGCTGGCTGAGTTTTATGAAAAAAACAACTAAATAACATAACTTTGAAAACAATTTTAGCGCATGAGAAGTAAAGTAATGCACTAAAGTTATCACTTGCACAACAGGTGCAAGGCATGCTTTGCGAAAACACGGACGATTATCCTACTTCACTCGGTTTCTCTCCGTAACCTTGCATTTGTTGCAGGAGTAGTAACTTCAGCGCTCCAGTACGCTACCCATACGCTTCACGTCTTTTGTTTTTAATTTAATGATTAAGTTGACTTCAGCAATTTACTGATTAAGTTCAGCAAATTTCTGACAGAAAAAAAACTTTTTTTTACTATTTAAGAAAGTATTGTAAATTTTATGTGATGACACCCCTTATCCTCACGATATTTCGCCTCTCTGATCGTTTAACTCACCTGCACAGAGTGCAATGGTGTATATATTACGGGTGATATTTTTTCAAGACATCTGTATTGCCTACACACACACATACCGTGAACGATCACTTCTCCTATTGCATTCTTGCCAGGGGTTCAAACCGAGAAATATAACGTTTTGATCGCGATGACGGTTACCGATTCCTGTTGATATCAGTTTCGTTTCGGTTTTTTTGCGGTTTTGCGGTAACCGGTAACATGTTTGACACCGCTTTTCAGTTTTTCCAATAATTAATTTTATTGAAATGCTCGACAGTCGTTTTCTAATAAACGGTTTAATGTTGTCCCAGATATTCAACAACGAGACATTCACAATAACAAGAACTCAGAAATGTCCAAGTAGCACTTCTAATCTGTCAAAAGTTACACAGGATGCTAGCTCCAACACTTGTTCACTACATCTATTTGCACTATATATTTTCATGCCCAAGCATGCACGTAACCCCAGCTAGTCCAGAACCATCGCCTTCTATATAATAAAGATAAAAATAAACCTCACTACTTCGCTGTTCATCAGCGCTTGTAAACAACCCTCAGAAAGTTCTCACTGGGTGCTGGAAAAACCATTCTCACCTTCTCGTCCCTACAGTTTGTTGCAGCCTACGATATGCAGAAAAGGCTTCGACTACACTGAAGGAAGGAACACTGCTAACTGGAATTAAGTAATAAAATTGAGAGCTTGGCTAGTTAGTGAATTTTAAGCATAATACAAGTGTGACCACGCAAAACAAGGAAGACTACAGAATGGAACGTACAACACGGAAAGCTGTGTTGTCTGTACGCGGATGATTAGATCATTATCGCGTTCCGCCGCTGCTACTTTTGCGCCCGCTTCACGAGTGGTATTGGCGCGCCTCCGAGTTTCCCACGAGCTTCAAGTTGTTCTAAAAAGAGTTGATTTAATGATTTTCGATGACGCTCTCAAAGTTTATATTTGGAACCATACATCTATTTTAACTAATTAAAAAGTTAATTATCAAATTTTAATTAATACCGACTTATCGCACAGATTAGCCACCCGCAAAATGTACCCCTGGCCGTATAACTCACCCGCACAAAACGTATAGAGGCATGTTTTACACATTTCTTGTAATAAATTTGTTTAGAATAGAATATATCACCCGATTAAGTACGGCCATTCTTCCCCGGGATTTTAAGGCGGAGTGTCTCCGACACACCTGTTGCAACTAGGGATGTCACAAACTTTCGTCGAGCCGCATTCATACGTCGATCCTCAAGGTTGGAATGGTTCGACAAACTTTCAAACTCTTAGCCAGGTTCTACAAGCTTCGACTTTGTGGACAATCTGGCTAAACTTTGATACAAGCATGTATTACCAAATGCACCACTCGCTGACGGTATCTCTGTCAAATGGCCATGATATTTAAAGAACCCTCTACGAGGCCAGTCTTAAAAACTATTTTTTTTAACTTTCCGGTTAATATTGGTTACCGGTAAATAATTTACAGTTACGGTTACGGTTACAGTTTTTATAAATTTCAAATAACGGTTTCGTTCCAGTTTTGGTTACCGAAACAATTTCGTTTCTAAACGGTTTTAGGTTTCGGTTCAGGCTACGGTTTGAGTCCCTGGTACTTGCTCGCTCAAAAGGCCAAATGAAAAAAAAAAAAAAAAAAAAAAACGGATTGTTATTTTTTAAGTCGATATATTTTAAATACAGCCGCAGGGTACGTATACAAAATACGATTAGCGATATGAATACTATGTACGCCATTAAGTTCTCGATGCTGCATCTCACTTCTGAGTACTTTATGCTAAACTGTAAGGAAATATCACCCATTCAGATATAATTTAACTTTAATTAGGATTATAACTTGAAGAATGACGAATATGCAGTACTGACCGCCGTTTTCTGGTTTCTGGTGCAAAGAGTTGATGAGGGTCCTACAGATAATGCGGGGGGAGGGGGGTCTATACATACAAGATGTAAGC
Source organism: Ixodes scapularis (assembly GCF_016920785.2). Classification (NCBI taxonomy): domain Eukaryota; kingdom Metazoa; phylum Arthropoda; class Arachnida; order Ixodida; family Ixodidae; genus Ixodes; species Ixodes scapularis. Next base: position 1,835,200 of record NW_024610039.1, read on the forward strand.
ACGGTGCGCTGCAAGAATTGATTCTTTTCTAAAGTCAGTTCCAATATTGCCGCTCTAATGGTATCAATAAGGGAATACGCTCCCCTAAATAAAGCGCACCATACTTCGTGAATTGAGGGCAACGAAGAAGAACAAACTCGCTAGAGCGAATTTTTCTTGCTTTCTGCTCTGCAACATGCATACTAACGCCTCAAACCCGTTTCAAATGGTCCACAAAAAAAAAAAAAAAAAGTTTCTGAACGTAGCGCGCTGCAATTTAGCTGCAGAGATACGGCTAGGCGGAGCAAGACGTGAATGAAAATATTAAAATAAAAAAATTACCGAATTAAGAAAAAAAGTTTTGGACAATCTACTGCAGCATTCGCAGACAATTTTATGGCCGCGATGACCTAAGATCATATGCCGCCGAGCGATGTCGGAAGTGTTAAGCTCACGCCAGAACCAGGTTTAGGACACGTAATTAAAGAAGCGCAAAAAGGGAAGGACAAAATCTGAGAAACAAACACACACAGCACAGGTGATACATCAAATATGACAGCAACATTGGGTGAACACTGGCCTTTCCGGCGTATGTCGACATTTTGGATCCGAGTAACTCAATAGCATATCACGGTGACAAAGGTTTTCCCAGAATTCATTCACACTCATATCGCGAATTCGTCCAAGATCCAACAAGTCACCGTTAATCAAACCACTAAGTCCATCAAGATTAAAAAATAAGCGCCCCTCATATCGCAATGATTATCAAGGGGAAAAAACTCACCACCCTCACATCTCCGAAACTATAAACATCATCAATATCCTCAATATAACCGAAGTCAAGTTCACAAATATCATGAAATGTCACCAAATCACAAATATCAGATAATATCGCAGATATCACCCACTCGCATAAATCACGGAATGCAACAAACTAACAAATATTATGAAATATCACTGACACACAAGTATCACGAGATATCACCGACCAGGAAATATAAAAGCGAATATCACACTCACTAGTATAACGATATATTGTAACGAATGACAATTGATGAGGCAATGAAAACTGAAGCAAACTTAACTTTTAATGGGGCGAACTTGTGCACAAAACATAATAAAAAAAGGCGAGCGTCGCAGCCGTCGATGGCGGGGAAACAGCAGGATCGAGCGCTGGGGCGACACGGACTCCGGCTTGCCGCGCGGAGCACCTTTTGTAGCCGTGTCGGTTCCCGCAACATTTGGCCGAGAACGTTCGGCGCGTAGAAGATTCTTAGCTCGATCAGAGAAGAAAGTTCTCGAATTTTCAAGAACGCCAAATGGGCAGAATAAATAAAAGAACGTTCCGCTCTCTGGGCCCGAAGCCATATCCTCCACGCGACAGCCAAGCACGGTAACCAGTCAGCCACGTACGCGCCCGCTCAGCGACGCGCGTGGCATTACTCCCCCCTTTTGAAGCGCATTATTTCAATGTGATGTGCCGGGAAACAAAACAGAAAAACAAGCGAAAATAATGGCAAACTACGGAGACTTGTAAAACATACTCCCATCCAGCGCAGTACAAAACTCAATTCGCAGTCCTGTCGATCGTAGTACGGCTTGAGCCGCACGACGTGCACTCATTCCGGTCGTTGAGGGTAGCGAAGTCCGTTTACCGTCGAGAATCACCTCGTTGTTCAGATCCCCGAGTCGACGAAGCACTTCGTGGGGTCCGAAGTAGCGTTTCAGGAGGTTCTCGCTAGCCGCTCATTCACTTTGGAAGCGGATCCGCTTTCGCAAAGCGGTTGCGAACGCAGTTGTATAAGGGTCCAGTACAATTGCACGCGCACTCGATGACATCGAGTGCGCGTGCAATTGTACTGGTCTTTATAACACCGCGTTCGCAACCACTTTCCGAACGCGGATCCGCTTCCAGTGTGGATGAGCGGTAAGACCGCGTCGTCGTATCGAGGTCCAAACCCGCACACGGTCTCCGGAATTGAAGCGAACGTCGATCCGGCGAATGTTGTGCCGGGAAGCGTCAACACGTCGTTGATCTTGAATTCAGAGCCGGGCGAGCTGACGAACTTCTTCGGCTCGTTGAGCAGCCACCTGGGCGTCGGGGCGCCCATTGTCAGATGCTTTGTGTAGTAGCATTGTGTCGAGCATGGTCGTTACTTTCCTGCCATGCACCAGCCGTAACGAGGTTACTCCTGTTGTGTCTTGCACCGCCGTGTTGTAAGCAAACGACATTTAAAGTACTGTCCTTCGAACGAGTGGTGGCGCAGCAGACGATATTAGCAGACAAAGATAAAGTTGGCTCTAGTGTTATGAACACAGGTGTTGTCCTCCGCGTTAATTCAGTTTCTAGGAGCACCCAGCAGGCGGCAGAGGTAGCACGGCAAGCCAAGCGGTGCAGTTTTGTACCTGATACACTCCGGGAGAGTACCGTTTACCCTTTTAACTCACGACGGTTACCAGTCTTGCTGCACTGCCCAAAGGGTTGTTTTACAGTGCAACCATGAGATGCCACGACTACTTTTGCATTAAATCAATACAGACCCAATCCTGAGGGAGTTAATTATAATGCGGTACTTATGCTCGAGCACATTTTGCTTGTTTGAGTGAGCTTTGTGAGCTTACAACAAAGAGGTAAGAGCGAAAAAGACATTTGTATTTAAAATCTTGCTGTCACTATTTTATGGTAATTCCGATGTGGACCTTCGACAGTTTTATCAATGTTTTCATCACAGGCTTATGAAAAGCGAGTGTTAAAGTTTTAGACGTGGGTAGCTAGACTGTCGTGAAATAAGAATAGCCAGAAATGCAATTATTTCTTTTTCTGACACCTACTTTCGCTGCATAAATTAAGTGCCACGACTACTGGCTTAAGTCAAAGGAGTAAAATTGATGCAAATAAATGTGCGATTCAAGATGGTCAGTAATAGGCAGAGTGAGGAAACGAACTCACATTATTTGTGACGGTCAGAGCAACAACAAACATTGTTGGCCGTTCGAAGACACTGAAAAACCTTAAGGGCATATGGGTGCGTCTCTTTTGTGTACCTTATGGGCATACCGCTGATCGTTTTGGGGCGACGACCAAATTCCGCTATGGGACAATCAAATCTCGCGAGGGGCCCCACCTCCGAAACCTCCAGTGGAAGACGGCCTCTTCTCTGGGAACGGCCTACCTTCATATACCCGGATGAGACTGACAAGCACGGCAGTAGCAGATGGCCAATTTCGTCCGCCTTTACATTTCTGTTACCGTGCCTTCCAGAAGCGCGGTGGCACAAGAACAAATAAACAGGCAGGAGTTTCTTTTTATATGGACCCAAGCTTTATTCACTTGTATCTTCCAAAAGGTGAAGCTCACAGGGCCAAAGGAGAAAAAAGTGATACACCGTTCGAGGGTGACGACCACTTCCCGAATTTACCGAGAATATGAATTTTACCAGGTGCATTTTTTCTTCAGTCATGTAGAAGCAGATTCCAATTTCGTCACAATAAATCAGCAAGAGATAGGATTCCCATCCCACATAGACGAAGTCAGCGTTCGATAATACTAGCCCTAAGAAACTCAGATCACTCTGACAAAGAAAATGTTCAACCAATTGTATTCTCTGTACGCAGCTCTAGAACAGTACATCCCTGTCACAGCTTGAACTAGAGCACACACTTGGCGACCGGTATAAAACCCGAGATAAGAAGTCACCCCACAACAAGCAGCGGAATTCCTCCAAACCACCCCTTTACGAGTTTGAATCCCCCGATGTCGGCGGAGTGAGTTTTGCTTACCCCAAATCCGAATCTGAAGCCGGTGCTGCTTCGAAATGTCCTGTGGAAGACAATGAAATTGACCCGGATTGCCAAGTGGAAGATCTGCGCTCTAAAAAAGGCGAGCCCGGCGCGTGCCAAAACAACCATGGAATCCCTCTTAGAAAGGTAAGTTGGAACACCAAACCACTCCGTACACTCCTAGGGGCCTGGGTAATCTTGCTAAATCTATGTTGCAAATAGCACAGCTACTGCCTAGCCGATATTTTTTTAAACAGGCTCCTACGAACTCAGTATGTGTTTGTGATCTCGCTTTGTCAGTTTAATTTGTACAGCTGCGTCGTGAATGGTATAAGGTAGGCAGTTTTTTTCTATGTTTTGTCGGTTGCACAACCGTGGTCTATTTGAATACGCACATGCAACTGTCTACCATTTCGTACAGGCGGTGCCCCGTCGTGCGCCTTCCTCCGCTCATGATATATGGCCCACATGGATTCCACAGACAGCACCCCATGGCACTGCAGGTGCGGAGCGATCGGCAATCTCGCGTTCACCTCCATGTGAACCGTGACTGCACATTATTTGTAGAGGACGAAAACTTAGTGTCGCTACAGTTTATTGGTAATTTCCTGTATTTTTGTGCAGATATGAAAGTAAGTATGGATCCTGGCACAGTCTCTGAACCAAAGACCAAGAGACATGACTCTGATGGTTTGCCTGGGCGAGTTGAGGAGACTTTTTTACCGGCAAGAGTCACCGTTGTCTCGGAAAACAAGGAGATGACAAGAGGAAGAAATTAACCTCTTAATCTAAAATTGAGGTCAGCGATCAGTATAAGACGGGAAGGGTTCACAAGGGTCGCGCGGTCATATTCCATTCAGCACGCCAGTCGGTCGTGGGCAGACGGTCGCCGAGTCGGAGTGCCTGCTAGGCCTATCTGCCGTGCTCGCTTGGTCGTTGTCGGTGGAATCGTGACCGTTTGAGCTTTTCCCGGGTGTTTGTGGATCCAGCGTTGTTGTTCGTCGTGGTCTGTTTCAAGTGCTTTTTACTTTTTTCTTGCTGTTTGAAGTCGGGACGCGTGAGAAGCGCACGTAGAAAAATAAACGTCCGTTGGTCGTCGCGACCGCGACGCTGTCGGCCATGCTGTTTTGATCGTAAGAAGGGCTGTCGTAGGATTTTGTCGTAACCTGTGCAAAACTTACGAAAATTTCGTTTCGTGAATACAAATTTCTTCTCAAGTTTTGTCTCACGCATATATTTGGCGTAAGATTGTTTTGCGAACCCTCTGCACTTTCGAAAGTCGCAGGAAAGGTGAGACAGACGCAGACGACGTTGCAAAGGAGCAGACGACGCTCAGATAGGGGGTCGCGATCAGCCAATCAGGGCTCGGCGTTCTGACGTCACCGCTACCCCCTGCGCAAGGAGCAGACGAACTTCCCTCCGCATAAAAGAAAAACTAGAATAAAAAATAATACGGTGCCCGACGTTTCAATGCCAGTTCGGCCCCACGTTCACGGCGGACTGTTTTCGCTCTTGTCGTCGTCTTGCAAATTGCCCGGTGTTGTTGGATTCTTTAAAGCGGCCGTTGTTTCTGCACATCTGTTATGGTTCGTAGCGCCTCGCACGACGCGCCTCAAAACAGACACGTAGGTTTTTCAGAACTTCAATATCGTCGGCTTCCGCAGTAGCATGCTCGTCTGGAGAGCTGACCGAACCACTATTGTGGCTCTCATATCCGTGTGTCATCAGGAAATCTTGCTGTGTGCAGTTTGGATGTTGTGGCAGCGGGGGAGGGCACTCAGGGGTGAATCTCTCACCTACAAATATGGAAATAGATGTTAAATGGTGCACCACCACCACTAGAAGTTTTGACGGCAACGTTTTAGCTCAAAATTCTACACGGGGAAACCGGTGGCCGCTTGTTCGTGCTACATCCGTCGTCTCGCGTACGCGTGCAATGGAGTTAGTACATGCAACATTAGCTTATCGTGTTCTCAGGGAGCGATATTTGTATCGGCAGCTCGCGCTGGCCACTTTAAAGCATGCTTCGTAGCGCGCACCAGGAGTGGTAGTCTACCTCTGAAAGCAGCCTACTAAATCTCCCTATTAGTTTACGATGGAGATACATTTATGCTAACATATTCCCAGCACTCATCGAACGTCATGAACCATGCTCGAATAGCGATTCAACTACAGTAATTGAATTTTATTTACTTTTCTTGCTAATTTGCAATTGTAATCAATTACTTTCGGCTAATAGAAATTGTATTTGTAATTTAATTACTTTTTACCGTCAGTCATTGCAAAATTTTAGGCACAATTACAATTCTTTTTGCGAAACTTCGCGGTGCCGACGGAACCTCCCTGAGAGCGTCAGCGCCCACACAAGCGGCCTTGCTCTCGGTGAAACACTCTCAACACAGACACGCACTCACATGCACGCACAACATAAATAGCGTCGCATGTTTGTCGTTTTGTTGCTTACACTGCGGGCTGAGATGCAATTCTTTTCGGAGTCTATCTCAACGGCTCCGTGTAGCGCGGTCAGCGCTGTGAGCAGAAAACAATGGCTTAAACATGCTAAAATATTGAGTAAAAAATTGAGTTCTACTTTCAGCCGAGGTTCCGTATTTTAATTGTCCATGACGTTATTTTTCTCTCTTTTTTTGCCAGTTTTTTACGTCCCTCTTTCAGTACTGTCGCATATTTGTATCTCTGTATTAATTTCAAGTATATTTTCGGTTGCTTTTACTTCAGATATTGTTTGCATAAGCATTTGGGAGACTAACTTCGCACCTGTGAATATTGTCACCCATCATTCGGGAGCCCCGATTTGGTTCTTATATATTTCCGAGCCCTTTTAATTTCAACTCAATGTAAATAACTCATAATACCATGATGTTTAATGTGAATACGGTCGTATTAGCGCGTGTCGATTTTAGTTTTATATTAACACTTGTGAAATATTCATATACGACCAATTCTCGGGTATTTATTTCCCTGGCTAACAAAAATCAGTCAACCGAATTTTTTCTTTAGAGATCTGGCGGCTCCTATAATATTAAGTAATTAATTATTATTTATTAAAAATATAAAAACGTAGTACTCCATTGCCCCGAACACTCACATTCTATTATAGACTTAACGAAATTCATAAAAGCAAAGCACAATACGTACATTTATGCAGCGATGCTTAAGCCTCCTCAGGCACTGGGGCAAGAATTGAACAAATAAATACGTTGCATTCTGTACAACTTGTATAAAGTAATATTACCCAAGTCGGGTCGCTCTCGGAAATAACTAATTGTAAAGTAATCGCATTACTTTTTAAAAGTAATTTGTAATTGTGTTACCTTACTTTTTAAGTATTAAAAATTTTAATTGTAGCTAAACTACTTTTGAAGCAAAGTAACTCCAATTGTAATTAAATTACATTTTCGTAGAAATTTACCCATGTATGCCATGAGCACAGTTTGAAACGCTTACGTCGCCGTTTCGCCGATCCTGTAGTGGTCGCTATTTGTCCAGCTAGTGGCGCCCTTTTAGTGTAGAGGGGCGTGCGTGATCTTTAGAAGAAGTAAAGGGGAGTTCTTCACGAGCAGCCGTCGGTGTCGGATGTCTTTTACTGAGCTCCGCCTCACAGGGTTTGAGAGGTAGGCTCTGAATCCTACATGGTGTCAGAAGTGGTGGGATATGGCAAGCTCTGATAGCACAACCGATTCCACACCCTGGAGGGGCATCGCTTTACGCCAGCCTGACAGCTTCGACTTTTCGAACGCGGAACTGTGGCCCTCCTGGCTATCGCAGTATGAAGACTACGCCTTTGCATCGGGTCTTTCCTCGGCACCTCAAGATGTTCAGGTACGTCTGCTACTCTACTGCATGGGATCGGAGGCCCGAAGCTTGCTGCAGTCCTTTTCGCTGTCCGCCGAGGCGCCATACAACGCCGTGGTACGGTGTTTCACCGAGCACTTCGTCCACCCCGTCAACGAAGTATACGAATCGTCGCGTTTCCATCGGCGGGTCCAACAAGCGGAGGAAACCGTAGATGCGTTCTACGCGGAGCTCATGCGTCTAGTAAAGCACTGTAACTATGGCACCCAGGAGGTCGAGGAACGTCTTGTCAGGGATCGTTTTGTCGTCGGTCTTCGGGACTCTCAGCTGTCTGACCGTCTTGGACGTAACCCAAAGCTCACGCTCAAAGACGCGTGGGTACAAGCGCGCCAAGCCGAAGACGCCGACAAAGAAAAGGCAACCAAGGCAAGCACGGGTCAATCTGAAACTCTAGGAGGTCAAGGTGTCAATCTCCACGCGACCAAGCTCGCAGGTCGTCTCAAGCGGCGCGGCACTAAGCCTAACGCCACCAACGCTGCTCACGACCAGTCGTCTCGCGTCTCTACGGGCAGGCCTGGTTCTTGTTTGTTCTGCGGACGTTCACCTCATCCTCGTGAGGACTGTCCCGCACGCAAATCGAAGTGTAACTTTTGCCGTAAGCAAGGCCACTTCGCAGAGGTCTGTCTTTCCCGCATGAAAAAGCAAGCCAAAGTAGGCACTCTACAGCTTTCTGTAGTCGACGCCGGAAAGAAGGCTAAGTACATTGACGTCACCGTGAACAACTATACAGCGTCCTTCAAAGTGGACTCGGGAGCCGAGGTGACGGCTGTTCCAGATGATTTCCCTCGGATTCCCAAGCGTTTGTCAAAGGTGGAAAACGCCATTCATGGACCGGGCAACCACCCGCTTAAAGTGCTGGGTTCTTTTTCATCGACGCTGTGGTGGAACGGCAGATCTTCCAAGCAGCAGGTGTATGTTATCCAGTCTCTCGGTACTCCTTTGCTGGGCTTCTATGCCATACAGGACCTTCAGGTCATCAAGTTCCTCGATTGTGCAGCCAAGCCTGCCGTCAACCCAGGCTTCACTGAGCTCTTCACAGGTCTGGGTACGCTACCCGACGAGTACACGATCCGGCTAGAATCCAAAGCCACTCCTTTCTCTTTGAGTGTACCTCGTCGTATACCTATTCCCTTACGAGAGGTCGTGACGACGGAACTGGAGAAGCTCGAGCGACAGGGTGTCATTCGACGGGTTGAAGGCCCCACCCGGTGGTGTGCAGGAATAGTCGTCGTTCCGAAGGCTTCTGGTGGTCACCGTCTCTGCGTTGACCTTACGAAGCTCAACAAGGTCGTCCTTCGAGAACGGCACATGCTCCCTACGGTGGACCAAGTTCTCGGACTTCTGGGAGAAGCGACTGTTTACTCCAAGTTGGACGCAAATTCTGGATTTCACCAGGTGAAACTTGCCAAGGAAAGTCAGGAGTACACCACTTTCATTACTCCCTTTGGCCGCTTCTGCTTCTTTCGTCTGCCTTTTGGACTTACGTCGGCACCAGAGTACTTTCAGAAGCAGATGGCGCGCATACTGGAAGGACAGGTCGGGTGCGTCAACATGATTGACGACATTCTTGTCTTTGGACGGACGCGCGAAGAACATGACGCGCGGCTCAACCAGGTACTTTCCCGACTATCGAAGGCTGGCATTACTCTCAACAAAGACAAGTGCGTGTTGGGAGTGTCCGAAGTCAGCTTCCTTGGAGTCGTCGTATCAGCAGAAGGTGTGAAGCCGGATCCTAGCAAGATTCAGGCTGTCCAGGCGATGGAAAGGCCTGAGGATGTTGAAGGGGTCCGAAGGCTACTTGGCATGGTAAACCATGTTGCGCGTTTCGTGCCGCACATCTCCGAAGTCACCGCTCCTCTCCGAGCACTTTTGTCGAAGAGCAACGTATGGGCCTGGGGTCCTGAGCAGGCGGCTGCATTCCTACGGGTGAAGAACCTCTTGAGTTCAGACTGCTGTCTCGCCAAGTACAACCCAGTGTACCCTACAACAGTTTCGGCAGATGCCAGCTCCTTCTTTATCGGTGCAGTACTCCTTCAAGACCAAACTTCGGGAGAAAGGAGGGCGGTGGCCTTCGCATCTAGGGCCATGACCCCGACAGAGATGCGCTATAGCCAAACAGAGAAGGAGGCTCTGGCAACGGTGTGGGCTGTACGACGTTTTGACGAGTTCGTACGTGGTTTGCAGCTCAATGTGGAGACCGACCATATGCCCCTGGTATCTCTCTTCGGCAAGATGGAGTTAGACATGTTGCCTCCTCGCATCCAACGCCTTCGTTTAAAGCTGATGCAGTACCAATTTCGCATGCTGTATGTGCCGGGAAAACTACTGGCAACAGCGGACACACTCTCCAGAGCTCCCCAGAGAATGGGGTCTGAAGACAAGGGCAAGGCCTCCCTTGACACATTTGCAATTGCAGCACTGGAAGACACGTCTGTTGACCTTCCACTCCTCCCCGAGGAAGTCCAAGCTGCGCAACAGTCTGACGGAGAGTGCTGTGCACTCAAACGCTATTGCGAGGTTGGATGGCCGACGAAGCACAAGCTGCCCGTCAATTTGTCCAAGTATTGGTCTGTCCGAGGCGAGCTGTCGCTGTGCAAAGGAATTCTCCTCAAGGGCCCGAGGCTCCTCATACCGGCCGACTTAAGACAGGCAATACCGAGGCTCATACATGAAGGTCACCAAGGAGTTGTCAAGTGCAAGGCTCGTGCTCGTGACTCTGTCTGGTGGCCAGGCATCAATGCACAGATCACTTCCCTGGTGAGCGGCTGTGAGCAATGTGCCAAGACAAGAGTGCAGCCGGCAGAACCTTTCTTATCGTCCAGCTTTCCTACTCGCCCATGGGACGTCGTCGGTGCCGAGCTGTTTCATTGGAAGAAGCAGGACTTCATCGTTATTGTGGACTATCACTCGAGGTACCCGGAAGTCTTGACGTTAAGCAGCACTTCGAGTGGAGCTACGATCGCGGCAATGAAGTCAGCCTTTGCTCGGCATGGTATCCCGCGATCTGTAAGAACGGATAACGGCCCGCAGTTTGCATCGGGGGATTTTGCGAAGTTTGCAAAAGATTACGGCTTCCAGCACCAAACAAGTAGCCCCAGATTCCCGCAATCAAACGGCGAAGCGGAGCGAGCTGTCCGCACCATCAAGGAACTCTTAACCAAAGCTGAGGATCCATACTTGGCACTGTTGAGCTACCGAGACACCCCCGGTGTTTCTGGAGACAGCCCCGCACAACTTCTGTTCGGGCGTCGGTTGAGGACACGGCTTCCTAGGACTCAAGATGAAAGTCTTCCGCGGCCACCATCGCCCGCTCGTGTGGCAAGGAGGAATGAGTTGTGTAAACGGAAACAAGCTCAGGCATTACACCAGCGGCATGCTGCCCGCGAGCTGCCTCCTCTTCGTCCTGGAGAAAGAGTGTGGGTACAGTCGGAACAGTGTCCGGCCACGGTGCTGAGCCCAGGACTGCGTCCCCGCAGCTATCTGGTGGAAGCTGACCACAGCGGAGCGGTCCTTCAGCGCAACCGCAGGGGACTGGTTCCTTTTGCAACCCCAAGGCCGCCGGTTGAACCACCCGCAGCTGACGGTGTGCCGCCCAGCCCAATAGCGGCTCAGCAGAACATTAGTAGTGACCCAAGAGGGCCGCCTGTGTCGACAAGTCCCTATCGGACTCGCAGCGGACGAGCCGTGACCCGCCCCAGGCGTTTAGACTTGTAAAGGCGGACAGTTTGGAAACGTTCCATTTGATGGGGTTATTGCAAACAATAAGTGGGTGCGTTTCGCCGCAAGAACTATTTAGCGAAAACGCAGCCTCTGAGAAGGGGAGATGTAGTGGTCGCTATTTGTCCAGCTAGTGGCGCCCTTTTAGTGTAGAGGGGCGTGCGTGTTCCTTAGAAGAAGTAAAGGGGAGTTCTTCACGAGCAGCCGTCGGTGTCGGATGTCTTTTACTGAGCTCCGCCTCACAGGGTTTGAGAGGTAGGCTCTGAATCCTACAGGTCCCTCGCTCGACCACCCGACGTTGTGTGGGCGCACGGGAATACTCGCCGACGGAATAGCGTCTGGTGATAATGCTTGGTACTTGTAACCTAACACGACTGGAAAGTTAAAAAAAACGCCGAGAAATTGCACCAAAATGCATTTTTATTGGTCTTACCGAGAATATTGTATACCGGGTAGGCGAACTCTTGCTCTTGGAAGTGCTTCCTGAATACAAGGGCGGACGTTGTTGGGTGCTTTCCCTATTAGAGCGCAGCTCTTAGGGGCCCGTTCAGGCTTGAGCGGCGTCGGCGTCGGCGTAACCACCTCAAGGTCACGTGATCCCCCAAGGTCACCCCAAGCTCACCTCAAGGTCACGTGACCCCCGTTCAGAGGTCACGTGACCCCCTCCCCTCCCCGAGGTCACGTGACCCCCCTCCCCCGGGGTCACGTGCCCCCCGCCCCGAGGTCACGTGACCTCCCCGATGACGTCATCGTCACTGATGACGTCACTGGCATCCGCATCGTCATCATCATCATCACTGCTGTCACCGGCATCCGCATCGTCATCGTCATCATCACTGATGACGTCATCAGTGACGTCACTGATGACGTCATCGGAATCCGCATCGTCATCGTCACTGATGACGTCATCAGTGACGTCACTGATGGCATCATCGGCATCGTCACGTGACCCCCAAGGTCACGTGACCCCCCCCCAGGTCACCTGACCCCCCCAGTACCCTTCCCTCCTCCTCCTCAAGAGCTGCGCTCTAATTCGGTGTTACAGGGAGTTGTAAACGGCTTTCACTTTTTCTTAACTTTATAACCCAAGATTCTCGTAGACTTGGTGACATCGGGTAGCGGTGATAGCTAACACCGGGTACTCTTCGCGATTTATACCTCGGCACTGAGCAATAAGTAACCATAATTATCAAGCCCGGTTGAGCCAAATCGCCGAATACCGGAATGCGGAATCCACTCTCTGACGGCAGGGCGCACTTCGTCCAATCAGAACGTGGTGACGTCAGCGACGCCCGTGTTCGTTCTCAGGGATAATATCACATCACAAACTCAGACCCATATCGCGAACTCACTCAGTATCAACTCGCAAACTTAGAGTCGTGTCACGGAGTCACTCAATATCATCTCACAAGCTATTTGTTATATCACCAAGTCACTCAAAACCATCTCACAAACTCAGAGTTATTCCCCGGAGCCACTCAAATTCACTCACAATCACGCGGTGATTCTGAGTATGTCTGAGTGAGTGAAGTTTTGAGTGAGTTTGCCGAGGTATGCTTTGAGGAGGTAGAGAGCAAGGTACCTCGTTTTGCACGCCGGGAGGCCGATGAGACTTGTGCAGTGCGTACATTGTTCGCAGATTGGAAGCATACACATAAAAATAGCCCAGAAATCTAATATTTCTTCAATTATATCGATCAACCAACTAGCCAAGCTATCTTTTACTTTACAGTACATTTCTTCTTCGTCGTGATCTTTTCTGTGCATGCTTTCAGTTCATGAACAACGTACCCACTACACAGGTATCATTGACCTTCCGACGTGTATAGCAAGATATTTTACTTTCAGCCTCTGGAAAGCTCTGTTCCCTGCCGATGCTTTTGCCTCGACAAGTGTAAGGCCTGTCCGGTGTATGTGTGTCATTTAACAGACGATCTTTCGAACGTTTTCACAATGTCGGCGCGAGTTTCTCTAGTGCAAACTTCTCAACGAGCGTTAACATATAATGGTTTGAAGGAAATAAACTCAATAGAAAAACGAGAATTTAAATCCCTAATTACACCCTATTTTTTGTTCGCAGATTATCGGTAAAGGCGCCGTATTTTCTCGTGTCTCCCGTTTTGCCATCTCTCAGCAGCACATACAGCTAGGCGAGCACGGTAGTGACACCGTCCGCCAATGCCGCCGCCCATTGCCTGAAAGAGTTTTTTTTTTTTTTTCACCTTATTTCGAATGTGGTAAGTTCATCTGTCGATATTTTCGCTTTAAGCTTCTACCGCCTATCCGCATCTTGGTAGTAAATCATAGCCCGATACGTTCAGAAATTGGTTTTCGCGAAGCGGCTTAAGTCACTTCGAAGCGCCGGTGTACACTGCACGTTTTTTAAGTCGTTTGTTTTTCCTGGTCGGGACGAGTAGCGCAACCCCGCCATTAGAGTGATGGGTTTGACTCCTGAGAGCGTGAATAGACTGACTTTGGGAAAGGGTATTTTCGTGACCTCTGCGAAATCGACCGCACCAATAGCGCCTAAAAAGAAAGTCCGGCGGCAGGTTCGCTCGCCAAACTTCTCGGGTGAATCGAAAATAGACAGTTCTCGGCCGTTGAGAGACAAAGTCGTGAAGTAGGTTTGGAAACACCTGATTAGAGTCACCAAGAGCTGCCTCTGCGTTCATTTCTTACTCGGGTCCAGTCCATCTGTTGCTGCACGCATTCGTCTCTAAAGTGGCCTTCGCACGAGTTGCATTCGGGCTCCGGGGATTTCTCACCGGAACGCGCATCACGTGATGAAAACTTCTGTGCGCAGCGACACGACATGGTGACGGCCTTTACCCGCGGAGGCGAGGGGGAAGCTCGGAGAGCACAAAACATCCCTGAATTGGTGGCGGATCTTTTTTGTTTTTACCCACATTTTGTCGGCGTGTGTGAGAACATGACATGCGGTGGTTTGCAAATTTACAGAGGAAGCATTGCCATAACCGGTAAGTCAAATCAAGTAAAATTCTGTTTTCATTAGGTTCGAAATGTCTCGTATAATAATGGCTTCGTCATCGACAGCGATGGTTACATGAGCACACTCGGCAAGTATTGATTTCACAAGCGCAAAAAAGCAGGGATCCAAATCTATTGCGTCCTAGCGCATGTTGTAGCTGAGCTACGCTACCTCCACGGCTCTCACTAACTCACTCGGTCGCTAATCTTTGGCCGACACCATAATTATTTTAATTTATTTTGTAAAAACCGTTTGTTTGTTTTAACTTTTTTTTTTCTCTTTTTTTTTTTTTTTTTTTTTTTGCTTTGTGAGTCACTGAGAGCAATCTTCGGAATGCTTCGGGGTCTTTCTGAAGAATCTGGTCATGCAATTGATGTTCAATATCAAATAATTTCTCCTCCATTCAGCTTTTTGTTTATTAAGCATGAATGTGTGCCATAATTTGTTTACTTGGACAAGGGCATGCGTCTGGCACCATGCTGAACCAAAATTTTGAGCTCTTAAAACTAGGTTGGAGCGATAGCCCGCATGTTACGAAACCCAAAAACATCACTCATACAGCGAAATCTCTAAAGGATGGCCGTATTTTTCAGAAAAGCGCGCGATTCAAGACGGCCGACGAGACCGGCGAGGCATGTGACGTCGCGATTCTCATTCCCTCTCTTCTTCCCCTCGTCCTCTCGAGCAGTTGAACCGAAGGGAAGAGGGGAGAAGCGAGGCCGCTTCACCTCGTTCTCAACTGTTTGAAGAGAATCGTGATGTCAGATTCCTGGCTTGGTCGCGCCCTTCTTTTCCAAAAATACGGTCATTCGTTTGAGAGCTCGATGAATGAGTATTGTTTTGGACTTTGTAGCGTCCCGTTCAACGCTTCTGCGGCCTCATTTTGCGAAATTCAAATATCGGTTCAGCATCCCTTTCAAATCGGTACTCGTTCTCTTGCTCTTGTCCCAGCCAACAGCGCTGGGGGGGGGGGGGGGGGGGGGGGGTAGTTGTAGCGGCTTACTTTCAGTAAAGATGAAAACTAAAATAAATGATGCTCTGTCTGTGGAGGCGGACACCGGAACACCGCACCATTTAGTTTTTCATCGTTACTAAGACTAAGCCGCTCCAAATACAAACTCCCCACCCCCTCCCATACCTTTGAGGCGTCTTTAAGGGGTCTTGAACGATGAAAGCTCGTGGTGCGTATCTTGATTGAAGTATAGCAAACGCTATTTCAGGATGTCTGGCAGAGCTGAAATCACACTGCTAGGTGATGCAATGAAAACACTTTCAGTCAACCTTTTTGGAACAGTTTCATCGAGGTAGATTGGCCTCAGTCGGTCTAAAGCTACATTTTTCTGATTGTTTTTATGTGCAGGGTAGAATGCTTTCGGATAGGGTGAAGTACCTTCATCGTGCCATTAGGGAAATGGGAAAGGTTTTTCGAACTGCATCTCTCAACACTTTAGCGCGCTGAGCGATGCACAAACGCTTCCGCATTCTTAGTTGCCGAATTCCGTTAATGAGGCTCCTATCGCACTGTAGCGATTTTTTTTCCGGACACTTACCTTTCTTCTGGTATCAAACACATGCCTTTCTTCTCAGTCAGCGCGCGTTGAACGGCGGTGTCAACATTCAAGATTAGAAACCGCTAACTCCGTCTGAGGTGGTTTTGAAAGTATAAAAACAACTAAACTCGTCCGGCAACACTAACATCCCTCACTCCTAAACCTTGTCTCTGGGAACGGCGGATCTGAGGTGGGACCTGCGCCGGTTGCTGACTTTACGCGCATTCCTCCGCGGATATTGTCCCCAATTACACACCCCTTCAGGAGTCGGACAACAATATGAATATGGAATGTTTTTCACCTGACGCGACCTTACTGGGGAAGGGGGGGGGGGGGGGGGGGCGAGTGGGCTAGGGCACACCACTTCGAAGCACCTGTTGCAAAAACTCGCGCAGCAGAGCCCAGCGATCAGCATTCTACCGGCGAGCAGCAGCTTATCACTACTGGGTGGTGCACTTTAAAGACCAGGCTAGCGGTTGTGCTGCACTGGCTTAATTGATCATCCACAGCTGAGACGCCACAAGTACTATCGGGGAAAAATGAAATGCGAACAGAGGAGCGCGTGGCTCGCGGTACAGGCTGCGCCGTCTGGAAGTGAGCCTAGGGGCGAGGGTGCGTGGCCTACTTCGATGGGTTCACGCTCCTCCCTCTGCGCTCCCCAAGCTTCAGCAGTGCGCCTCTCAGTGCGCTAAAAGCTATCACCGCTATCTTTGCTGGCTCAGCGCGTGCGGCGCAAAGAAGCTCGCCGCACTCGGCGAGCAGGCAAAGATAGCGGTGACAGCTTTCGGCGCACTGAGCGGCGCACTGGCGAAGCTGGGGAAGCGCCAATCGAGGGGCGTGAACACATCGAAGTAGGCCACGCACCCTCGCCCCTAGGTTCACTTCCAGGCGGCGCAGCCTGTACCGCGAGCCACGCGCTCCTCTGTTCGCATTTCATTTTTCCCCGATAGTACCTTCCGGCTGAATAAACATACACACAATACAATTAATATTTCGCAGTGCTGACTTAGTCCCCCGAGTAATGATATTTGAACGCGACTTATAGATTATATCTAGCTATGCGTGAGCGCTCAATTCGATCACATGATAATCAATAGCTCGTCATGCGTTCACGTAGTGCCACTGGATCTTGTCCAATCGCTGCAATATCGGCCATAGGCGAACTCTAAAAATATCTGAAACTCGGCACGCGTCGTGTATTTTGCCAACCTCAGCGCTTGGCTATGATAAACATTCACGGCATCTAATCGGCTCCAGATCGTGTGGCCGCTTGTTCTGGCTGGGAGTTCAAGGACTCTTAACATTACCAAGTTTTTGTGTTTGTTTTTTTCTGCGACTATCCTTGCATGGGGAGATAACTAGCGTGTGTTTCATAGGTTAGAAACGTCAGAGATTTATACTAAGTGGCATTTTGACAAAGCCTAAACATCGTTTTACCACCCCCTAAACTAGTAGACCAACCAAAATGGTTGTGATTCCGGTCTTATGTGTCCTTCTTCCAGATTTTTTGTCGTTTTTCTGCATGTGACGACTGTGTTGTGCACGTTCTGCTTATAAACGTGTTGCTCGTGACAAACGAATCTAGGATGATAGAAATGTTTGAAGTGCTAGGAAATGCTACACTCTAAGAAAAAAAGGGTGTAGTCGGGTGCATCAGGCGCTCATGCACCCTTTTCCTGAAGGACGCACCCTCCGTTGCCCAGCCAGTGTGCTTGTACACCGACAATGAGCATCCCCCTCTCCCTTAAAAACATCTAGGTGTACCAATGCACCGCCACGCTAGCCACGCGCCCCGATCAGCTTGTGCTTGGATTCCCCCATGGGGGTCACTCTTTGGGATGGGCAGTTTCTTAGGAAGTATGGAGCTATCGTGTTCCCTAGGTATTGACAGTAGAGTGGACGCTATGCTTGTTTTAGGCCAATCGGGTCTCCGGGTAGGATCACGTGACTACAGTCTCCAAGCTAGAGATAAGGCAGAGCACGGCACCAGCCTGAAGGCCAAGGCCACGGATAGCATCCACTGCACTATTAACTTTGGGTCGAACTTTCAAGAGGATATAAGCGACAAATCCTTTCATTGTTGGGTTGCCCCTGAAGATAAGCCTTTGCGAGGGTGGCCCCTTTTGGCCTTGAAGGAGCTGCAATTTTTATACTCATTTCTTTTTCTTTCTCTCCCTAAGCTGAAAGCATAGAAGAAGGCGCGCAGTTGCCGGACCAATGAACCAAAGGCTTTTTTTATCCCTCGACACCTCTGTCTGAGCGCGGATACGGCAGGAGCGTGATCACGTGGTAAAGGTTTCACGGATGACGTAGTAGCTTTTTTCGACCTCGGAATGTCTGCTTCCCGGCCTAGTTGCTTGTGTGCTGTGCTGCGACCAGCGGGGCTGCCGTAGATTTCGCCCGCGACAGCGTATTCGAGTGTACCAAGAATTCCAGTGTTTGAAAAGTCCTACGCGTGTATCGGCAACAGGGGGATTTCTTCAAAAAAGCCAAAGGAAGTTATGTGATGTGTTTAGTGCTCGGTTCGGCAAATTACTGCTTCGGCCACATCGTGTTGAATCCTCACGGACCCCTTTCTTTTCGTTTTTGTGTTTGTGTGGTTCTGCAGTGCCCGTGTCGACATATATATCGGATTACATATTTCAAGTCCGGTATTTTCATCGTAAGTGCACTGCAACCTACTTTTGCAACAACTGACCGTTCCGTTCCGGATTACCTCTAGAATTAGGCAGTGTCTATTTTCTAGCAGCCGGGAGAATAATTTCCCTGAAATTCTATCGGCAGTCTCCTGCCATTAGCTGTATACAATCATGTGACAACTGCAGGTGGAATACTGACTTTCTTATTCTCTCGGCGTTTTGTGAAAACACGTTTTTGTCGATGCACGTTTTGTAGACACGTTTCATAAACACTAACGTTTCATCGTCACTCGTTACGAAAAATGCACGCTGTAGGGAAATTTTGTCGCGCGTGTGTCTATGAGGCGCGTGCTCACCGACCCAGCCGACCCGTTCGCTCCGCTTCGTGGCGACAGTTTGCGGCGGCTAATTACAAAAATGTTAGCCCACCTGTCCCCATACACTTCATTTCGCGGATACATTCTGGGGCGGCTCATTACAAGAAAAGAAAGGAGAGAAGCTAAAATAGAAAAGCTAATCTGAGCTGTCGATGAAACGTCGTTCGATGAATTAACGGCGACTGCCGGTGAATATTTGTGGAAATAATTCTACGGGCTGCTGGCAGAATGGACACTACCTAAGACTCACCACCGGTTCTTGTTTGCTTAGTAATTTTTTCAGTTGTGTAAAAACTTCTTTGTACGTCTTCAGATATCACGGATTGCTTGCAAGTTTGTATTTGTTTACGGAATAGGCTGTCTAATAAACTTCTATGAGATTTGAAAACAATACCGTGTGTCCGTTTACCTGCCTTTTTGCAATCACCGGGGCGCATACATTTTTTACTCTTTTCTTTGATGTCTTAAATAGGTTTATGAAGTTATGAAACGGGTGCATAAAGTGCACCTTTGAATCAAGTGCATCTGTGTTCTCTTCGAATTCAGCGACTGTAGAAAGAGGTGTAGCGGTACACTATTGAACGGGGTGCTCCTGTGTTCCTTTTGAGAGCAGTAGGTGTAGAAAGGGGAGTAATGGTACACTATTGAGCGGGGTGCGTCTGTGTTCCCTTTGAGTGAAGCGGGTGTATGAAGAGGTGCAATGGTACACCATCGAATGGGGTGCATCTGTGTTCCCTTTGAGTGAAGCGGGTGTAGAAAGAGGTGTAGCCGTACACCATCGAATGGGGTGCACCTGTGTTCCCTTCGAGTGAGATTTCTGTAGAAAAAGGTGTACATGTGCACCACACCAACGGGTGTACACGTACTCCCATATTTGGGGTGCACTTGTATTCCCCCAAAGGGTGTAGTATATGTGACAAGCACTTACACCCCCTATGGGTGTACCCCATGACACCCTTTTTTTTTAGAGTGTAGGACTACCAACAGTTTATTTTTATATTGCTTACCAGCCCCCTGGGGTTCTTTTAATAAGGTAGCCAAGGCTATTTTTAGCCACCGGGACATGCTCATTCACATTACTTAGTGTGTAGAGCTTTATGTTGTGGAAAATAAATTTATTCGGAGTGGCCCTCCCACATGTTCAATGATGTCTCATTGTTCGAGATGATGTAGTTTCGTCACCGCATTTTTGGAAAGTTTTTGAGTTGTTGTGTTTGTCTGATTTGTCTTCCAAATAACCTCGAAATCTTTCATAGAATTATATTTTGATGTCTAGGTAAATCAAAATGACATCGGTCTGAAAGAGCAAACTCCCATGGATAATACTAACATCTTTGTGATGAATATGGTTCCGATATCATATATTCATCAATTTATTTACTAGTTTGTAGTGTCACAAATCACAGGTAATACGGCGATGAATAAGCAGAAACTACATTTTTAATGTGGTGAACTTTTGCCGATAACAAAAATACAAACAAATAGCGTCGCAGGCGTCGAAGGTTGCGGAGTAGCACGATCAAGTGCGAGAACGAGACTGATCGCGGATCGCCACGCGGAGCACCTTTTTTTGCCCGCATGAGTTTCTGGAACATTCGGCGTAGAACGTTCGACGAGTCGAACATTCGTATCTCGATGAGGCGTCAAAGCTCTCTAACTTACGAAAACGCTAATTTGGAAGAATAAATGAATGAAGCGTGAGTTCCTAGGAATCACACCAGGACCCGTTAGCTCGAAGCCGGTTAAATGTAACCGTGGTAAACAGTTAACCGTCTTTCCCTACTACGCACCTACAAGAACTTAAGCAAGTTAGACGAGCGCTGGATGAACGATAGCTACGTGTCGTATTATGGGATGGTAGCTGGTGTCACCTACTGGTTCTAGCGAATGTAGGTGGCTTTCGTGGAAAAGTTCCCGAAAAGGGGGGACCAAAGAACGCGCGTTTTCGGGTTTTTCCGACCCAGCGTGGCATGCATTTCGACTTAAGTGACACTTTATGTCACTCGGTGTACAGACATTGGGTAAGATCAAATTAAGTTAACCCTTTTTTCAAAAATTTCTAAATGTTTGTCTGCCTGAAGTGAACACAAGCCTAGTTGTAACTTTCTTCCAAGTTCGAAAGAGGACGACAAAATTCAGTTTTTTCGCTAGATTTAGCGAGAAAATTGACGTCACGTGACCTCAACACCAATTCAATTCCCAGCTAAATTTAACAGGGAATGAAATTGGTGTTGAGTTTAAATGACGTCAACTTTCCCATTAAATCTTGCGGAGCAACTGAATTTTTTTATAGGTAACATGACACCAGGTCATGTGACATCTTCTCCCCGCTAAATGTCGCGGGAAAACTGAAGTGGAGGAGGAGGGGAGAGGAGGGGATGGAGAGGGAAGAGGAGTAGGGTACGAGGAGGGCATGCCATCCCCCCCTCTCCCACCTTTCTTCTAAATGTCTTTCATTCTTTGTTTGTAATAAATGCACGCAACTCGACCGAAGTTTCCAATAATCACCTAATACACCACACGAAAAGAGCAGCATTGTCGGTGGCAATGTTGTACCTCAATAGCGATCCGGCGTGAGCTCTGATGCATACATCACTGAAAACCGGACATAATCAACCAGGGCCTCGGCTACCTAATCCGGACCGCAACTCAGAATCTAAGATTATTGATTGGACGATCAAAGTAAAAAAAGAAAGAGAAAAATGCAAGAAAACAACTAGTCCAGGCACCAAACTGCTCTTCTGAACCTTACGAAAAGGTACAAGACGTGCGGACCACTGACTCTGGGTGCAAGTCTCTCTGCGCCTATGATATGCGCTGCTCGAGCGAGTCGACGCTACTGCAGACACGCGAGCCGTAAACACGGTTCATAGTCTACACTTCGTTCCACCCCACGATGGACCGCAGTGAAAGCTACGAGCCATCGGAGCCAAACCAATCCCGTGTGTGCGTCTGTGTGGGACGTGACCTTTGGGAAGAGCGCGTAGCTACGCGTAGGCCTGGCGGTCACGTAATGAGCTCACAATGCGGGATTGGTCGAGATGGCTCGTAGGATTTGCTGCGGTTCGTCGCAAGGCGAAACGTAGTGGAACGGCGATGCTATCGGCTCTATACGCAGCAGCCAACCGGGGGCCGGTCAATGTTTATGCGCCTTTCCTAGTCAACTCGGAGACCGGCCGGAAGGAATCCCCTTCGGACTGTGCCTCCGGAACAGGGGCAGAAGCAAACAAGCTCAAGATCTAAATATAAAAGAGAAACCCGTGGAGAGACGTTGAAACTAAAACGAAGCTAAGCAGTCCTCCACCACCACCGCAATGGGTCGGAACAAGATTTGGCGTCGAAAGCAGTCGGGGCCAATTGAGGCTCAAGGGTTCTCCGGACTGAAGTCTGTGGGGCAGCGTTGTTCCTTCGCGCGTGGCGAATCAATAAACTGCACTGATCTTGGCGGGCTTTGCTGAAAGCCCGTCGCGATTGCGTTTTTCTTGGAAGTAAGGGTTCGGTTTATTCTCTTATTTTCATGTTTCGTTTATTTCTTTAACAATTTAGAAGGCTGAAGGTTGCTTCTTGCATTCATAAGCCCCAGGAGAAGTTTGTTCCGCACGTCTGATGCCAAGGTCAAATCGAGTTCCAGAATTGGTGAAAGGATGTTTGATTAGGTTCGTTTATAATTGTTTATGTCATTAAGGAATGGCACAGTAACGGTACAAAGTCTGGCTTGCTCTAACTTGAGTGAGTCAAGTTCCAAATTCTGTAACAATGATGCATTTAGGTTTTTACTGCAACAAAGTAAATAAAGGGCAACTCCGGTCAACATTTTTGAATTTAGGAATACGACCGTTTTCAACTAGAGAACTCCCTCATTTGCAATGCATATGTTTCCGATATTGTACGTAGTTTTATAAATATAACGGCGCAAAGTTAGGCTTCGGGCGTCTCTGGAAAAACCGAAACTATCTGCTAGAGGGATGGCAAAACTGATCATCAGCGGTGCGGGCAAGACGTGACGGCACAAAGGCTCTGCCGTACGTGGTACAACACAACCCATCAACCACAGCTCCACCGTGATGTGACGTCACAAGGGTGCTGCGCCAGTGTTCCTTGACTAAGAGCTGACCCGCTTATCGCTCGCTAAAGAGCAGCTCGTCGCACATTTAAAATCTGTTTTAGTGGAGTAAGCGTATTCACTTTAACGAAATATTTAGGCTATGATCGTATTTCGTTCCTCCAAAGCAATGCCAGTCATTTTTTTTTTTTTCAGTGTTCCGCTTAACCCGAGCACGTTTGGCCCAGATTCCCTCGATATTTCTTTTTCCGAGTAGCGACAACCAATACGAATGACGAAGCACGTTCTGCTGGAGCAGAAGAGCATCACACAGTCCAATTTTCCACTGCAGGTCGCCAATCGCTTCTTAAAACCTGCACCGTCACGCAGTCGGAGCTTTAAAGGTCGTCGCTAATCGTCGCTAAACGAAGGAAGCACAAAGAACTCCACTCATCTAGGAACTTTAGCTGTGCCTGGTTCGTAATGTTGCGCTATGCGCCATCTTACTCAAAGCCTGAGCGCAGCCGTCGCTACCGTTCGAAGGGGTCGATCGAGCAGGCCCTAAAATGCACCCTCACGGCGCTCGTCGTCTGTCTCTATTCCCAATCAGCGGCCATATCAGCAACGCACAGAAAACGCGCAGGATCACTGCGCACATCACTTTGCGTGGTTGGGTTAGCGATAGCGAAGGCATGGAGGACGAAGAGTGCCGTCACGATGCACCTTTAAGCGCGATCCAAACCAACGCTTCTTTTTGCGCCTGTAGGTCGTGCGGCTGCGGATGTGACGCATTTCGTGAAGTTTTGGCTGTTTCCGGGTGCGCTTTCTGAGTCAGAACCGTGCGCTTTGGTTTGGACGGGCGAAACTTCGGGCGAGCGCGCACGCGCGCAACAGACTGGTCGGCCAGACGGCGAAGAAACGCGGAGCCGGAACTAGCTTGCCCTCCACCGATTGGCCGGGACACAGGAGCGCTCTACACGTCACCGCGCGTTTTTGTGCGCGTTGAGAAGAAGTTGAAATTATCCAACTTTCTTGTGCGCGCCCGGAAGGAGCGAAGAAGCGGCGCGACGTCACGAAAATACGTCACATCCGCAGCCGCACGACCTACAGGCGCAAAAAGAAGCGTTGGTTTGGATCGCGCTTTAGTGCTGCTTGACTGGCGCCATCTGATCGTATAGTGACGGCTGAGCTTGGACTTAGTGTGAAACGCAGTATGTCTAATAGACCTTTCCAGTAATCGCCATATGCGCGCTGCCATCTTTGTCTGCTAGTCTGTGGAAGGCCCGTCTGAGCATGCGCAGTATCTTTCTTCTGCGGAATAGCAAACGGCCCGCGTGCGTCCGGAAACCAGTGACTAGCCACTTTTCGGCTGGGCGAGATGCGCTAGAAAAGTCTGTAGATGACGCACGTTTCGTAAACAAATTTATGAAATTGTTGTTGTTTTTTGCGCATCAGGCAACACTGACCATAGTACGCCAGAACTATGTTAGAAAAAATGGAGAAAGGCGAAATTATAGGATACCGTCAACCGCTATAATGCTAAAACATATAAAAACCCCGATATTTCCTTTTATCATAAACTAGTGTATATAGCACGAGAGGTTCATCTTGTGGGGTCCCGACAGCCCCCTTCTGGTCGACAACTGGACGCCGGTGCCTGCAGACTCGTTTCGGTCTCCTCCGTGGCAAGGACGAAGCCTTTGAGGTTTGGTTCCCGAGCGCCTCCTACCTCGGGACCCATCTTGAAGACATTGGCGGTGTCGGCGGTGGACATCATAGGACTCCCCTCTAGGACAGCGTCGGCACCCGAGGCCCTGCTCGTGACGCGGCAGAGCTAGACGGGGAGCTCCAGCGAGAGACCGCCCAAGATGAGAAAGAAGAGGCTCCGGCCGGTCTGGTACGGGGTGACGGCGGGAAGAGCGGGAAAAAGCTCGGACGAAGGGAAAGAGAAAAGGGACTCTTGCGCGGGGAACGGGTCACGACGGACGTTCGCGCTGGTGGCGACCGCGCCGCCGGCTCGGGCGACGGCCCGGTGACATGGTCCGGACTTAGACTCGGATTTGACCCTCGACGGCGACGTCCACAGGATGCGGTGTGGACTAGCACCGCACGGACGATCGGCATGCAGCATACAGTGGCGGTGCTCCCCCTCCAGGCCTCCTCGATCACTTCTCCCGATCCCGAAACCCCCAGCAGAATGTGAGTGGAATAAACCCCTTCTGCCGTGAGCTATGCGTTTGCTGTGTCACGTTCATCCGGAGACAGGCGCCTGGGGAATCGGACGAGAACCCTATAATCTACAAGCAAAAGGGCCATGCGAAATGGAACGTGCTCACGTTAAAACAGTGCCAAATATTTTCGACGTTCGGGCTCATACAATGGGCAAACTATAAACACATGTAAAACAGTTCAAAGTTTAGTACAGAGATCACACTCTGGCGCCTCTTCTCCCCTTGAAAGGTGTCTATAAGTGAGATGTGTATTTCCAATCCTCAGTCGGCGCATTACAACCTCGGAGAAGCCCTTCCGATGCCTGCAACTCTGCCATTCAGTTAAAGTACTTTTCCTTTTTGTTTCACGATTGATCGCGTTTGCAATCAGTCAGTCAGCGATAATCAATCAGTCGGCGACACGTCGACGACAACAATGGAATCATTCAGTCGGCAACAATCAATCAGTCGGCGACGTAAAGGAGCATCATCCGATACCCTAGGTTTATATACAGCAGCTATCATTTGAGCTTATGACGAGCCATTAATAGAGAATTCGACCCGACAGCGGTTCTCGATGCTTCCTGGACGACTCCGAATGGAAACCAATCGGAATAAACTTGGATGCGTGCAACCCAAAAACGTCTTTCATCGCACGTACTGAGCTCTCGTCGACGGAGCCAACTGCCATGCTTCAGCGATTGGCCGATATTAAAAACGACACCAATAGAGGAGGGTCTCAGTGTAAACAATCGACGAAAGTGGCGGATTCTGTTTATCAACATCGTGGAACACGGCTTACGTAAAGGGAAATGGCGTGTCGTAAAGCCTCCCCCTACGTTTTGGCAGGCTCTAGGCCAGTGACGGGAGGCAGTGCGTGATCAATAGCCCTCGTTAGATTTGGCTATATGGAAATATAGCGCACGTCATTTATGAAGTGCGCTATAGCACCGGACGTACTGGTGGTTCGTGTTTTTGTAGGTCTCAATTGTGTAGCGTGCAGCGGGCGAGCTGCCGTCATACTATCGGAGATGCTATTATGTCCCATTCTGCCATCCCAATAAACGGCAGCTTGGCTCGCAGTGCTCTTGACAGCCGTCTAATGAAATCACGGCGCACTCCGCTCACTTTTCTGAAATATTTATAAATTTCGCAAAATTGGAGGATTTTAGAATCTTTGAATCACGTCACTGCGTCCAGAACCCGTGGCGGTCTCATACACCACAGTGATGTCGAACTCCTGCAGTCGTAGGCTCCACCGGGCGAGTAGTCTGGAGGGGTCTTTTAGATTCGCGAGCCAGCAGAGCGAGGGGTGGCCTGCGATTACGCGAAAATTACTTCCATACAAATACAAGCAGAACTTTGTTATTGCCCAGACGACAGCAAAGCACTCCTTTGAGTCGGTGAATTTTCCGTTAGACAGCGTCCGACTTGCGAAACCGATGACCCGCTCTGCACCCTCCTGGCTTTGGACTATTTCCGCGCCAGGTCCGGTGTTGCTGGCGTCCGTGTGCATCTCTGTTTCAGCGAACTGGTCGAAAGGTTCGAGAATCGGGGCGTCTGGAGTCTTCGTTTGAGCTCATCGAATCAACGCTACTGTTCTTCTGTTCACTGATACTTTACGGCGTCCTTCGTGAGATGCGTCAGCGGTGCGGACAGCTTGGCAAAGTCCTGAACAAACCGCCTGTAGTTGGCGCACAGTCCGAAAAATCATCTCACAGCCTTCTTGCCAGATTCCGGCCGAAATGCAGCTACCTCGCGTGTCTCCTCGGGATCCGGGCAAACACCTTCGTTCTTCACGCCGTGGTTAAGTACCATTAGTTCACCATAGGCGAACCAACACCTTGTAGGCTTGAGTGACAGGTCGGCTAACTTGATCGCTTGAAGCAGGACTCACAGTCGTCTCAGGTGTTCATCGATATAACCAGCACGATATGTCCATACAGCTTAATGATATAATCAGCATTAATTCGAACACAAAGTTTTTTTTTATACGCGGATAATACTAGTTTGATTTTCCCTGGTGAACAAGCCGATGATATTATATCTACAGCAAATCATACTTTGTTAAAACTGCACGAATGGGCGTCGAGAAACTTCTTAAAGATTAATACTGCATAAATCAAGGCAGTCGTCTTTCGCCCGAACTATAAGGCACCGTAATTTATATTTCGAAACAGGTTCTGCAAAACTCATGCATTATTGAATTAACACACGTGTTTAAAACCCTTGAAGTGTTGTTTGCGGAGGACATAACTTGGAGTAAGCAGATAGAATCTCATACATCTAGTTTAGCGCCGACAGTCTAGTACGACCGAATACCTTCATACTTCCTACAAAAGTTAAATTATTTCAGTACAACTCTCTGTTTTACTCGCATATTAGTTATTGCTATCTTGAGTGGGGCACAATTACGATTACCAGCCTAGAAAGAATTTATGTATTGCAGAAGATGTTGCACTTTATTTCTAACGCATCTTGCGACTTTCAGTTATAAACAATTTTGATTTGTATACTTATAGGTTAAGTCAGAGCTTTCGACCAGAATTAAAACGTAACACACCAAATCTAGAATCGCTGGCTTCATTAACTAGAAACAATCCCGCTTACTCAACCCGTCACTGGGGGGTGGATATACACCAACTCATGTTTACGAACAAACCGGAGCGCCCCTAGCGGACGCCACCGGCGCCGCGCATGCGCGATGGACGGTGGGCAAGAAGCCTGCCGTCGCCTATAAACAAACCATTGAATTGCTTTGTTTTCGGCGTCGGTGGGAGTTCCCGTGCTCTTTTTTTTTTTGTGTTGGAATTGTTGATTCTACGTCCTCCTAACAATGTCTGACTACTTGAGCCGCTTCAGCAACATTAACGAGGCAACACTTTGCGTGAATAATGTGACTTGCGGCGATTCATTTCACGTGGACGCCGCAGAGCGGGCGCTAAAGCCTGACTCGCACAATGGGATTCTGCTCGCTATTTTCAGTCGCGACGTCGCTCGGGCTGCAAAAGCGTGGACCGTAGCTGAGGTGGTGGACGTCGATACTGAAAACTGCAAGTAGAATCGGGCATTACAAATCGGTGATGGCCAGTGGTAACGATAATCAACAACTTCTTGTATCTACTGTTTACACTTAGCCTACTCACCCAAACCAACCTTCAAGAGTGCTTTGAGGCCTGCACAATTAGTTCTTATCGCAATTACCAGGTCAACGTTTGGTTTACGGGCCGCTGTGGTTTGAACGAGCTGACAACAAAAAGCAGACAAGTTTGAAAGAGCAGACGACAGTTCGAACGCTTGCACAATTGAGTGCTGGCAAGAAGCACCGCGTCCCGCGTCAACAAACCATTGGAATGTCACGCTGTCGGCGTCTGTGCGAGTCTGCATACTGTTTTTCGCGTTGAAATTGTCTATTCTACGCCCTCATAGCAATTTTTTACCACTTAATCACCTGAGCGAAATTATGAAGGCTCGTTACACCGCTAAACTTTGCGTAAATAATTTGACGTTCGGCGATTCATTCGCGTGAACGCCGCAGAATGGGCGCAAAAACCAAAATGAGATTCTTCTAGATATTTTCGGTCGTGACGTCGCTCGTGCAGCAAAAGCGTAGAAGGTAGCGGAGATCATAGACGTCGATACTGAAATTCGGAAGCGGGAACAGACCAAACGTAACAAGTCGGTGATGGGCACTGGTACCAATGATCAACATCTTGTATCTACTCTTTACACCGAGCCTACATAAGTTTTTTGAGGCCTGCAATTACTTCTTATTGCAATCACCAGGTCAAAGTTTAGTCTACGGGCCGCTTTTGTTTGAACGAGCAGACGACAAAAAGCAGGCTAGAAAGAGCAAACGAAAGCTCGAACGATCATGCGGCCGTGTGAATTTGAAGACGCACTGAACCCGTGGGTGGCCCGGACAACTTGGCGGTTTTCTCTCGTTCATGTTGGAACAAAACAAATACATCTGCCGGCCACAAAGTGTTGCCCGCACTAGCAATCGTAGTTCGATAGCGTCTGGTTTACCCTTTTCACGGGTACTATCCACGTACTCGGACGAACGGAGCGGGCAGAAACACATGAAAAGTGATCTTCAAACCTTTCCAGACTCTTTTGGTACAGCCCCTGTTGCAGCATTTTGACGAGAACGCAGGTTTTTTGTCTGGTTTATCCGAAAAGAACACAAGAATGCATGTCTCGCACGGCGACTTCTACCCACCGCCCCACACCGGAAGTGCGACCGACACGCCACCACCGCGGCGTGACGTGGGAGAGTTGAGTTCGTGTATATGTAAAACTAGTTACGGAACCCAAATGCTGAAATGCTTCCTTTCCAAAACCCTGAAAGATCATATTGATAACAAAATGGATTCGATTAATACTACATTATACATCCTAAGGTCAATGTACTTGTAGTTCTATAGGGGTCTCCTTACTAATATTGTGTTTATATCTTTTAAGATGAAAGGGGTATTTTGTGTATTTCAAGGACGTAAATATTTTGTTTTTGTTTACTTGCTTTTTTTTGGTGTTGACGTAGCATGCTTGCGGTCGAGATTGCACTATGATGCATGTTTTAATGCGAAAGCATTCACTGGGGTCCCATGGAGCGAGCTGACGTCATCAGTTTGAAGCGCGAAAACGGCATCTAGTTTCCTCGATCCCAAAGGAGCGAAGTAAAGCTGATGGATTTCCCCTTCGGTTCCATTGGCTTGCGCGCTTCGACGGGGCTCCCACTGGCCGCTGCGCTCGCTATTTTCCACGACCGCTCACCCCTTGCCGCTGCGTGTCCATCAGCGCGCCGCTAACACGGAGCTTCCAAGGTCATCGTGCCCACGGGACCACGCGCGCTGACCGGCGACGAAGAATACGCAGCAGACGAAAAAGGGAGCGGACGAATGGCTTGCATGCTTTCGCATTCACAACTCATAAGAAGTGCTAAGTGTACCTCGAGCGTTTTTTTTTTTTTTTTTAACTATCTATAGATACTTATATTCTTTGACAAATGTGTCTTTAAATTGTTTCCGTTCTGTTTCTGATATTGTTTGTTCACCACGTAAATAAACTAAGTTCATGTTTTAGAAATATCTGGATCTTTTAATTTTGTAACATGCTTTCTTTGAGATGTTTGCATAATTTACAATGCTGCCACTATAAGAGGGCCGAGGGCTCGTCAAGCGGCCTGTGGATAGCTTTTTCCCTCGGTCTCCGACATCAATGAATGGAAACAAAAAGGATTTATTACTTTTCGATCTCCCGCGGTCACTCACCGTAGCCTGGACGTAGGTCGTTCGGGTGCAAACCGTGCAGCCGTATTTGCCGGTAGGGGTAACGACGGCAGATATCGTCGGCTTCTCCGCAGTGGAGGCACAACGCGCGTCGATCTGCCGTATTCCAGTCTTCCTCGGCGAGGGTCGTTCCGGGAAGACGTACTGGAGTTGTCTTTTCGGGCGTCGAGCGTATGGCGGCATCGGAGTCTCTCCTCGGAGTGGCGCCGTGGTTTGGCGGTTAGCTTGCGGCAGTCGTCGAGCGAAGGCGGCTAGCTCAACGTCGGTTCCTCCGGCGTCGTCATGTGGATATGAAGTTCAGTTTGGACTGCCCGTCCGACTTCTTCGCGAACAACCTCGACGAATGAGGGGGTCGCTGGACTACTAACGGCTGGCAGCAACCTTCTGAGTTCCTCCCGGACGACGTCCCGGATAATATTGGGGATGTCCGGGGTAACAGGTGTGATTTCGCCGCTAAACAGGATGGATGTAGCAACGCCTGGATGTTGCTGGTAGTGGGAAGTGCGCGCTTAGAGTGTGCGCTGAATGTTTGTTGCCTCGGTTACGAAAGCTTCGACAGTTGTCCGTGCGTTGCGGACGAGGCCTCCGAAGAAATTGTCTCTCACCCCGCGCAAGAGGACCCACAGCTTCTTGTCGTATGTAGCTTGGGAGTCGGCA
Organism: Ixodes scapularis; assembly: GCF_016920785.2. NCBI lineage: Eukaryota > Metazoa > Arthropoda > Arachnida > Ixodida > Ixodidae > Ixodes > Ixodes scapularis. The sequence continues at coordinate 1,866,304 of NW_024610039.1, forward strand.
CGGCTGCTCAGGCGCAAGACTTTTTCAACGAGCTTGTGACGGATTTGTATGGGCCCTGGGCTCGCATTCAAAGAAGGTCCTCTGCCTTCTGCCGTCGGTGTGAAACGGTGAAAGACCACAGCAACTCGCACCTGCTGACATCTTACGATGTTAACGATGGCTCATGGTTCTCAAACCAGAGATTAGCGGTTCTTTCTAATGCGAAGTATAGGTTCTGCAGGCGCTGTTCTGATGTTCAGTTGTTATGTCGCGCCACTCGGTTGTAAGGGTTAAGAAAGTCTTCAGAGTCCTCGTGAATATCGCCGTAAAGCAGTGCCGGTGTCATAGGCGCGAACAGCAGATAAACGACGAAAGGGCCAGTTGGTGCCTGCTGCAACTCGGTCCCCATCGTTGGCGTCTTCGTATATCGCGGCTGCTCTGACTGTTGACCGAACTCCGGAGGCTGGCCTTGGTTTCGGCGGCTGGCTCTGGTATCGGGTTCGTCGGCGGGGATGAGCTTTCCGGGACTTGAAAGAGGTCGAGCCGTACATATCTTCAGAGAGGAAGGCATCACGGGCATGGAATGCGATACTGTGCACCTCCACCAAAACATCACAAATAACAATTTATGAGGGGACAAAAACTGAAGCAAACTCAGCGTTTAATTAGGCGAACTTCTGTCCAAAACCAAATAAAACAGGCTAGCGTCGCAGCCGTCGATAGCGGCATAACAGAGGGATCGAGTGCTGGTGCGAGACTGACGGTGGATCTCCACGCGGTGCACCCTATGTAAACGCGTGGTCTTCACAAACAATCGGCGTAGAAGGTTCGGTGCGTAGAAGATTCGTACGTCGAACAAGCAACAGGGTTCTCAAACTTAACTAAACGCGACATTTACAGAAACAACAAAAAGGTGCATCCGCGGCCAGGCATCGAACTTTAGTCTTTTGCATGGGAGCCAAGCACGATAACCATTCGATAACGGGCGCGCTTACTGGGAGACGCACACGGCAATATATCTTGGGGTATTTTGTGGATGACTGCCCTGAAGAGGTCGTAGTAACTCGGTGTCGCTCCACAAAAAATATTTGACACGAAGCAGGGTGTAACGTCACATCCATATTGCGGCTATCCACAGCAATCATATTGATCCTTGAGTTCGGAATGGATCTATTTGATTTAATCGGGTCAGTTTAATTTTAGACAAATGGAAATTTTAATGTTTCAAGGTTTGTACACTTACCTTGCGTTGATGTGGTGAAAATATAACTGCGAGCCCAAGGACTTGGCCTGAAAGCCAGGGTACCTTAAACCTCAATCGGCGTTGTTACTCTCCTTACAATGCTTAAGCGATTTATTCTTTGTAAACTAGTAGTAGTTTGCGTGAATACATTCCTTTTCAAAGAGAACATAATGATTATCCTCTTGTAAAGGTATAGCGTTACGGAGGTTATTTTCATGATTATCGGCAGAAAAAATAAATATTATTAACGTTGAAAAAAAAATTTTTTTTTTACTTTTGCGTGTTTTTTTTTTCTTTTTTTTTTTACAACGCGATTTTTAGTTTAGCTTGTAAAAGCCTAGGATTCATAAAAGTAGCTCTAAAATTCAATGTTCCCAAAGATAGCCGTTTAGGTGAACATCGGGTGAAAAGTCTTATATTTTGTGAGGAACATTTATAACATTAAGGCTTCAATGGTCTTGCTTATAATGTTTTTTTTTTTTTTTTTTGGGGGGGGGGGATTTGATTTATTAAAAACACCAGAAATTTCAAGAATGATAAAAAAGAGCCGTCTTCGCGGACAAGCGGCGAGGCGGTGTTGTTTTTGTTTGTTTCCTCCCGGCAAAAAATGGCGTGTAGCCTTTTCTTGCAGAATAAGGGCCCGTACCGTCTCTTGTCCTGTTTATTAATGCGTTCTCCAGAATTGTATCGCGCACACATGCTCTTCAGCGCTTGTCCCATCAATTTTTGTGTTGTTCTAATAAGTGTGCAAGCCCCAAACTTTTGAAGCGCCAGAGAATTAAAAAAACATGTCAACAATATGTGCCACTTTACACTTTAACATGTCTCCACATGCTGCCTAACTTTAAGGATTCTTCCGTACGTGTCACGTGATCCACTTCACAGGCACCTTTTAAATTCCCTTGTCGGTCTTTCTAACCACCTCGTCAAAAGTAATTGGACAGATGATTTTCGGCCGGTGCATACAGCCCACTCTATCATGCCGGAGCGAACGTTATGCCAGACTTCGTTCTTGGGGCTCGAGTGAGATGCCCTTGCACCTATCAAAAATATAAATTTTGGTTTACCGATAAACAAGAAAGTTGTGAACAAGTCTAAATTGCTCATTTGAAAGCAGTGAATTAAGACGAAAATTACATCTAAATTAACAAAAATATTGGAATTAATTTTTTACTGTTTTTACATCATTTTAATTTGTAGAATTTTCTTTTCTGCATTTGAGGCTCTTGCTTAATGTCTGTATTGGAATTCGGCATGGCCGATTGCTAGAATGGTTAGGACTTGTACAGCATTGAATATTGTAAGGTGAAATGACGCAAGTAGGAGGTAAAGGAGTGGAAACGAAATATTTTGATTGAACTCTGGAAAGCAGCGCAAGACCTTGTGGGAGCCACTCGCTTCCCTCCCACGATAAAGGCGGAAGTTTTGGACGTTCCGGTCGGAGCCGTCTGGCTTCCAGCCTGCTCGCTCCGTATCGCGTCGAGGAGAGTACGCCACCCTGCTGGCCTACTGTCTCGCAATACTCCGCGCGTCTCCCGTTTTCGAAGGACCAGCGAGATCGTTCGGGACAGCCGGGCGTTCCCTCCTCCGAGTGGACCGCCGTCTGGAGAGGAGTCCTCGATTAGGCTCCAGGCAAAAAGTCGAATCGCGGCGTGAGCTCGTCCGACCTGCGGTGACTCAACGCGAGCGATTCCCCTAGCTCTGACGGTCGAGGTCCCCTTCTCCGAGTGGACGTTCGCCTGCCGAGAGCTCTGGCCAAAACTCCGGCGATGGCGTGTAGCGGCGTGAGTTCGGCCCATCGGCGGTGACTCCGCTCGCAATCCCATATGGCTCTTAGGTGGGCGAGCGTTGCGGGCACCCTGTGTACATGGCTGGCTTGACGTCCGCGTCTACTTGGGGATCCCTGTTTCCTAATAGACGCCGTTGGATAACGGGATCCTTGTTGTTGGCGTGGCGTTGGCGAACCCGGCGCGGCGGCCGCCCTCGCTAGTATCCGTCGACCGCGCGGTGGGACGGGCGGCATCGAGATCCGCTTTGAGCATTTGTGCCCCGGCCGTAAATGTACCTAAAACACCCCCCTACTTCAACCCGCGTCATCAAGCTTCGAGGCTTTTAACTTCATGACGGTAATCCCACTGCCCGCAGACGCTGACTTTCAGATTTGAATTTCAGTTAACTACTCTAACTTTCACTTTATATTTTTTTTTTCTAAAAAAGTAACCTTGTCTGTCTAAACATCACACCTAATTAATCACATCGATTTCCGCAACAAAATAATGCAGTGTACCCAATTCCGTGTGCGGCATCTTAAATGTGACACATGCATCAGGCGAATTCAAAACAAGAGAAAACTGCAGGATCCATTGTGTTGTACCATCCAATGCTTAGGAGTAGGTGGCGTCTCTTTCCATTTGGTTTCATAAAAATATTGTGCCAAGGCATCATTAAAGGGTTTAAATTATTCATTATAAATTACGCGTACGCCTAATTTTTGCGCGTGTTGTTCCGTATGTCATTCGCTGCAAAGCAGAGATGTAAAATAAATCAATATAAAATGAACAATGTTTTCGCCGATGTCGTTGTGTACTCCCCCTATAGGTAACAAGCAAGAAAAATAACACGAGTCGATGGTCCTTGTGCTCTATAAACCTAAGCTCTAGCGAAGAACGTTATCTGGTCATTGCAGCCGTAAGTTAACGAGATTAGCTCTCTGCAAATCCGCAGACTTAGGGCAATCTGCATCACGCACACTAAAACCAGGGTGGTTCATGACTACTTGTAGGAGAGCTGCAGAACTTCGAACAGGTTTATCTTAATTCTATTTGGGGGCGGATAATCCTTTCATTCCTAAAAACGTACGGCAACATTAAACATGAATACTGTTGAACATTTGGAAATTCTATTCGTTTAGTAACCCAAACTCAGTTTTAATGGGACGAAGCCTGTTTAAAGGTAGCGCTATTGCCTATGCAAAAAAAATATAGTGTAACGTGCAGCTCTAAAAAGCTTTAGTTGTCGCTGTCTTCTTTTTTTTTTTTTTCTTGAAAATATTCAGGAGTAATGACACCTAAGCTTAGAGATGTGTCCTTTGTAAGTGAGCACGACCGCGATTGTAATATATATAGCCACCCTATCGACTAGAAGACATTGTGGCTTTTGTTCATTGCTTCAGTGTTAATTTCAGATATTCAGAAGGACCGAACTAGAAAGAAATCAATTTCTACATCCATTATTAACATTTTCTTTTTTTTTCAGTTTATACACGTGATTTGTTTTTTGCGGTAAATTTATCAGAATATTTGGGCTTCTTCGCCGTGAAGTTTAAAATTCTGTACTTATTATGTTATTCTCGTTAACAACCGGCCCTCATTGTAAAAAATTCGGTATACTAAAATGTAGTTTGTCAGTTGCTTAGATATTTCGGACTACGTTTGCGAGATTTGCCGCTCAAACCACTAGCTTGAGGCGGCACAGGGAAAGCTCGAAGTTTGGAGATAGCAGAAAATCTTAAACTTCGGTGAACAAATAAAAGACATAAAATGCGCACGCGCTGCGGGGCTTCATAGAAGATCCATAAAAATGAAAGCGATGAGCTGACACATAGAAGTAGAAATAAAATATTATCATTTCCGTGACATAAAGGGCGCTTATTATGAACGGGGACCAGTTTTGCATGAGTGGCTTGCGGCAATTTCTTTTTTTTTTTTTCACATTAAAGAGCAAAAACAAATATTTTATTAGACTGCAATACATGTAGATATTTTTCCGTATGCAAAAACTCTTCAACTTTTTGGCAAAAAAAAATGTTTTTGACATTGTAATTACTAGAATAACCAGATAAACCTTTCCAAAAAAAAAAAAAAAACGGGCTTCTGGCTGGTGCCATTTTAAGCGTTCGGCCGTATGGCGCGTAATTGGCTCGCTTCACGAAGCTGTTAAAATGCGCGTGCTGGACTTTGGAAAGTTCACGCTGGGCTGTGGATTTGTAAACAATGAAATGGTATATAGGCTCTGCTTTCAGAGCCCGGGTATCGCATTCCTTCTCCTTTCACTATCAACTCCGTATTAGTGGAAAAGCGGTCACGTGCACCGAGCTAGATACAACCTTCATGCTGCAAAGAAACATTGCAGAGAGCGAGTTGGGAGAGGAGCATTTTTCGTAATTTGCGTTCGTGAAATTTACATACACACTAAGATTAATCTTACTGGAAGTTTTTCTGAACATTGCATATTATGTGCGGCCACTGGGTACAATATAATCACGTTGTTTTATAACGCGAGCGATTTTTTTATATTTGCTTCCAAAGTCTGGGAACCAGACTGCACGGAGGTCGACCGCGTTGCTCGTGTCTGGGGCAGTCGCAGAGCAATACGCGACCGGTACATCCGGGCACCTTGAACCAGACAACAATACGCAGCTGCGTCTTGTGAAAGGACGACGTTTTCGACGGACTCTACGTTCTACCGAGGGCATAAAGAAAAGCAGGAGGCAAATGACGGGACGTCGGCTCATGCGCGACGCCTCGATGCACTATACCTTCTCTGCTCCGCACGCCAGAGGACACCTCCTACCAGCCACGTCATCTGTGCCTACGGGACACCTGCAGAAGCGACGCTCACTTCTCGCAGTGCGCATTGGATACAACATGGCTGCCCTAAGAGCACCATTGAGATACTCTGCTAAGAAAGCGGAGCACATAAGGTTACTTTAGTAACTACAAGAGTTTCTGAAATGAAATAAAAAAAAAACAAAGATGTATATATATCTATATATATATATATATATATATATATATATATATATATATATATATGGGTCTTCACGTCAACTCAAGCACTAAGTTGGGGGGAATTTTTTTTTCTAATTGTGATTTACAAAATACATATCTTGGTAGCATTCTTAAGATAAAAAAACTTGGCGTTTTTTTTTTTTTTTTTGCTGTTGATTATGTTTTCTTTTGTACGGTTAGCCGTGGCGAAAATTGGCGTCTCCTTCCCGATTGTGGGATCGCATGTTTGACTGCTCGCTATTTTGTCACTTCTCACACTACTCTACTATAACTCGTCTGTGATAGCCAGAAATATATTTGGTTACGATTAATGAATAAAAACGAATTCTTGACTTTTAAAATATTTTGAAAAAAGTGTCATATTATGTCGCTTGGGTGATTTTTGAAAGTTTAAAAAAGTTCTTACGTGTAAATTTTCTATTTTGATTACCTTGACATCAAGAAAAACCTCTTTCATAGTTCCTTTTAATGCATGCAAAGTCGATATTATACGCAAAAACAAATATTTCGTCTGGTGAAGGCGAGCGGGTTGAACATGAATACATAAAATTGAAAGAGTAAAACACAGAGGACAAGCACAGGACAACCATTTTCATTCAATTTTATGTATTCATGCTTAAACCAATTGAAAGAAAGTGCTTGTCCTGTGCTTGTCCTCTGTGTTTTATTCTTTCAATTTTATGTATTAATTTTCAACCCGCTCGCCTTCACCAGTCCTTCAATCACCGTGAGCTTTGTCCTGTCCTGTCCCTGGAGCAAAAATCTGCGCCATGTTCGACCCGGCTACATTTTTGCCAAATAAAAGAAAGTAGTTGTCCTGCGCTCGTACTCTGTGGTTTATTACTTTCAATTTTATGTAAATAATTCGTACATGCATTTGGTTGAACAAGTATTTTTAAAAATACAAGAAATTCGAAATATATATATTTTTTTTCAAAAAATCTATTTTATAATTCCTTCTCTTTATTATTAGAGGTAAGATGCGATAGCGTTTTATCACAAGATAAAACTAAAATATATTGTCACGCACATCTCTGAGCGAACGCGTACGTGGCCGAATGGTTGCCGCGCTTGGCTGTCGCGCGGATGATCTGGGTTCAAATTCCAGGCAGCGCAGTGTTCCTTTATTTATTCTTTCCAACTTGACATTCTCAAAAATTCGAGAACTTGCTTGCCTGATCGAGTTACGAAATTTCTACACGCCGAACATTTTAGGCCCAATGCTCCAGAGACTCACGCGGCTACAAACGGTGCTCCGCGTGGCAAGCCGCAGTCATGTCTCGCACTCGATCCTGCTCATACGCCGCCATCAACGCCCGTGACGCTGTATTGTTATCTTCTGTTTCCTTTTTCTTATTTTGGGCACACGTTCGCCCCATTACACGATCAGATTGTTTCAGTTTTTGTCGAATCATCATTTTTCATTCGTGACTCGCGCCACGTGAGTGGCGAGCATTCTTCATAACCGTGACGATTTCGGCGGAGTATTCCCAGAAGAAATCCATGCCGGAAATGACATCTCTCGTACAGTGTTGTAGAACGACGAATTTCGCTGCACACGTCTCGCCGTGAATTTCGACGCGAGCAGCGCACCTTCCGACTGGTGTAGTAAAGTGCCCACCTGCAATTTGAATTTAAGGTCAATCGCACGGTGTTATCACTTTTCGAAAGCGGCGAGAGAGATACTACTCAAGACTGAGTAGTGTGCTTCGGTGTCCACGAGTGACGATGCCCTGTGGCCGTCGATAACAACGTTAAGGTTGTTGGGCAGCGATGCAGAGGCGTCGTTGCGATACGTGGCGCTGAGAGATTGGGAGCGCTTCGGCATTCTTGGAGGCTCTTTACTTCGGTCGTCTTCGCTAACGACCCCTCCAGCGTTGCCACACTTAGTTTTCCCCTCGGCGTAGTGGAGACAGGCTCTCTTGGCGAAGTCGGGGAGCTGGAAACGCTGAACGTCGTGCCGATGGGAAGCGGGATTCACGCCGGAGAGATGGCGCTGACGGGGCCAGCGTCGGAGGTACTCCTCGACGTCGCGAGGGCGTTCGCCGTACCTCGGGCGTAAGACGTTCGGGTAGGATTCACGCAGCCCCATTTCCCAGTAGGGACAACGGCGGTAGAGATGGTAGGCCTCCCCGCAGTGGTAGCACAACAGGCGTCGATCGGCCGTTCTCCACACATCGGACTTCTTCGGCGAGGGCCGCTCCGGGCGGACGTCCTGGACTTGTCTTTACTGGCGTCAAGGGTACTGAGGCGTCGGAGAATCTCGCCGTGGTTTCGCCGTGGCCTGGCGGTTGACTTGCGCAGGTCGTCGGGCCATGGCGGCGTAGCTCAAAGTCGGTTCCTCTAGCGGCGTCATGTTAATCGGAACTTCAGGTTGGAAAAATCGTTGACCCTCCTCTCGGACGACCTCGGCGATCGACAGTGAGGACGAGCGATCTGCGGAGGGGACCATCTTGTGGGGTTCTTCCCGGACGACTTCACGGATGATGTCACGGATAACGTAGAGGTCGTTATTAAGGTCGTATCCGGATATGGCGAGATTAGTTACGCCAGGGTGTCACTGGTATTGTCTGGTGCGTGCTAGTAGGGCTCGTTCCATATTCGTCACCTCCGGGATGAACTCGTCGGCTGTTATCGGGGGATGGCCGGATAAGACCACCGAATAACTCGCTCTTCACACCCCTCATCTGGTGGCGCAGCTTCTCCTCGGTAGCTTGAGGGTCGGCGCGGGCGCTATTGCAAAGAACACCATCAACGAAACTGGTGATGCTGTCATTTGGGCATTGAAACCTTGTTCGTAGGATGTAGTCAGCCCTCTTGCGTCGGTGTTGGCAGGTAAACGTCTTCTTTACTTCTGGCTTACGCACCTCTCACAAAGTTAAAGAAGTCTCGTGGATATACAGCCAGTACCTTGCAGTCCCAGCGAGAAGTAGATGTTCTGCAAGCACTGGTCAGCTTTCCACCCGTTATGGCGGGTCCCACATTCATAGTGTTGCAGCCAGCTTTTAATGTCCTCGTGGACCACCCCGTGGAAAGGCGTCGGAGTCCAGGGTACGACGGGAAGGTAGACGACGGCGGTGGCGGCCGGGGTCTGCGACGAGTGGTTGTCCATCGTCGGCTTCGTTGACTTGTTGATTGATTGATTGATTTGAGTTTTATGGAGCGAGAGCTACCAGGGCCGAAATGCGCCAAGTGCATAAACTATTGCAGATACACGAGTTGAGGAAACAGAGCTATAGTAGCTGATGATCTAATAAGACTATGAATATGAGTCGTGTATTACATAAACATGAGTGCTGGGAATAAAAAATTACTATGTCTATGAATTTTAAGATTACACACTGACCATAATCTACAACATTTTAAAATATCTACAATGCGAGTAATATATTTTATGAATAAAAGTTACAACCGGTGTATGTAGCCAGTTTCTTTCAGAAATTCTAAAACGCGCCGAAAAGAGACTCGGGGTTGATCCCCGAGAAGGAAGGCAGGGTGAAACGGGAGATGATATCTAAAAAGTTCTGGGAAACATGCCCGTCACTGTTCATGTAGGTGCCTGCAATTCCACAAGATGTGTAATACAGTCTCTACTTTGCCGCAGTGCTCACACTGTGGAGCATCTTCACAACAAAGCAAATGCAGATGGGTCAAGCGCGAGTGGCCAATCCTCAATCGGGACATCAAAACTTCATGGTAACGATTCTCGCGATGGGAACTTTCTCACACCTCGAAACAGAGTTTGATGACGTGTAGTTTATTGTCATTTTCCCAATCCCATTCTAACTGGCATACCTTATTAATTGCTCCTCTGAAAGCTGGCTTAAATTCTTCATGTGCCAGTTTAAGGCATATTTTAATGCTATCCTTGATAGAGGCGGCTAGCTTATCTGCCCCTTCATTACCGACAATTCCTACATGGCTTGGTACCCAGCATAGTTTAATATCGAGTCCAACTAGGAAAGCACTGTGCATCTTTACAAGCACTTGTTGTGTAAGCCAGTTTTTTGAGCCGGTAAGAAAGCAAACTGAGAATCAACAAACAAAATAGCTTTCATCACATGATTGTTTAAGATATGGGCCATCATTATATCATAAAGCTCAGCAGTAAAAATACTTGCAATGATATCCATACGTCTTGCTTTCTTGTACTGTGGTGAAAACACTGCAGAACCTACGTCGGATGAGGTTTTTGGCACCATCAGAATACAATTGTAGGTAATCTTGATATTTCTCCAGCAACGCTAAAAACTCCCGCTGAATCACAAGAGGTTCGACTGATTTCTTAAGAAATTTGGCTAGTGACCAGTCGCACGAAACTTTTACTGCACTCCAGGGAGGAATACTCTCGGCCCTTGTAATCATGCTATTCTCAGGGATTGTAAGCTGCAGGGAGGTTGAAATACTTTGAAGCCGAAAGATTAATGGTCGCACAATACTTGGCTTGTTTTCAAAAAAGTCGTAAGAAAAAAGAAGTCTGTACACAGCTAAAGGCGGGATGTGCAGGGTCAGATTTAACTTTGTATCCATAACAAAGGGTAAGATATTGTCTCCTTTCTCCTAAAGAAATTTGATAAGCATCTGCATACCAGCTCATTATAGGCGAAGTCCGAAAAGCTCCTGTAGCAAGTCGAAGGCCAAGATGATGGTCAGGATCCAGCATTTTTAAAAAAGACTCCCGTGCTGATCCATACACAATCAAACCATAGTCCAAACGGGAACGAACCAGGGCATTGTATAATCGGATGAGACCTCGCCTGTCAGACCCCCAAGACATGTGGGAAAGTACTTTGAGGATATTAGACGCTTGCAGGCACTTCTTCTTTAGTTCTTGATATGGGCCAAAAGAGTAAGTTTCTAGTCAAAAACAACTCCTAAATATTTGTGATCTTGCTTTACAGGTACGGATATATCGTCGAGTTGTAAACTGGGCTCAAGTGAGGGGCCACGCCGCAGTGAGAAGGGCACGCATACCTTCTTTTGAGGAGAAAATCTGAACCCACTTTCATCGGCCCATTTACTCATTTTATTTATAGAGACCTGCAGTTGGCGCTCGCAACTCGAGAGATGGTGGTGGTATCGTTGTGGTATCGCTGTAGCCAGGATGTTTATCTTCGCTGCAAACAGAGTAACGCTCAATACACCTCCTTGAGGGACCCCATTTTCTTGAATAAAAACATCAGAGAGTGTGGAGTCAAACCTAACCTGAAAAGTTCGGTGAGTAAGAAAATCTTGCATGCAATCCAGCATTCGGCCACGGATGCCGTACATGTGCAAGTCCTTGAGAATCCCATAACGCCAAGTAGTGTCGTAAGCCTTTTCTAGGTCGAAGAATACCGAAACACAGTGCTGTCGATGTACAAAAGCTTCACTTATGGAACTTTCCAGGCGAACAATAGAATCTAAAGTTGAGCGACCCATTCTAAATCCACTTTGATTCGTATCTAAAAAAATGTTCAGCCTCCAAAAAGTGCACTAGTCGCCTATTTATCAGCATCTCGTATGTTTTCCCGAGACAACTGGTCAGCGCAATGGGACGATAACTCGTAGGCGGTGAGGAATCTTACCGGGTTTCAGCAAGGGAATTATTTGCCCACGTTTCCAGCACTGAGGAAAAACAGAAGCTGCCCACAAATGGTTAAAAAAAGTCAACAGATGTCCAAGGGATTCACGGGACAAGTGAAGCAACATTTTATATTTAATTCTGTCAGGTCCAGGTGCAGATTCCTTTTTTGTTGCAAGGGCCACCTCAAGTTCACACAATCTGAAAGGCTGGTTATATTCTAGAGCATCTGGTCCAGACATACCAATTGGCTGCTTTTCCGCCATAGCCCTGAATTTCTGAAATTTGGCAGTGTAACTGGATGAACTAGACACTTCTTGAAAATAATTTGCAAGACAATTTGCTTGGCCTTTTATTGTTGGCACAGCTGAGGGTAAAAGAGGTATCCTAAAAGAAAGATAATTGCCTCGAATTTTTCTCACTCGGTCCCACACCTCTTTTGTAGTAACGAAACTGTTTACTTTGGTAACATACATCTTCCACGAACTCCTCTTGGCTTGCCTCCTTGTCCAACGAGCCTTTGCTTTACTTTTTTTTTAAATTAAATCTTGTTCCTAGTATTTGGGTAGCGACAAAAAGTGCCCCAGGCCTTGTTCTGAGACCTACGTGTGGCAGTACACTCCATGGTCCAAGAAGGCTTGCACCGCTTCGGAAGATTCCTCGATGTCTGTGGTATAGAAATTGATGCTGCATTTATGATTCGGTCAGTAATGTACAAAGTTGCATTCTCAGGCGATATAGATAAAAATTCGGTAGATTCAAGTACCGCTTCCAACGCAAAAAGGGCCCAGTCCGCCTCATCCAACTTCCAACTGGGGATGCTGGTTCGAAGAGAAGGGAGTGATGCCGTACTTCATAAAATCACAGGAAAATGATCACTTCCAAAGGGATTGGCTAAAACCTTCCATGAAAAGCATGGAAGTAAGGATGGTGATGAAAGAGACAAATCTATGGGAGTAAAAGTATCATCAGATGCACTAAAAAAGGTTGGATCACTTTTATTTAAAAGGCAAAGGCCAGATGATAACAAAAATCGTTCAATGACCCCACCACGGGTGTCCCGGCGGGCACTAAAATTAAAAAAGGTTCGGGAAGCTGGCTAAGGAGTCCTTGAAATTGCTGTAGATGCAGTGAAATATTTGGTGGTAGGTAGATCAAGAAGAACACGAACTGCCACTACCTCCAGCGAGATTGTGAGAGGACCTGAAGCACAGGCTAGACCGCTCTGGACAACAACAGCCACTCCACCAGACGAGTTGCAAGATGATGCACGGTCCTTTCTGAAAACTTGATGGCGACGTAAAACTTTCGTATGCGTGTCCCTAACATAAGTCTCCTGCAGGCATAAGGCCACAGGTCGAAGCTCATCGAGAAAAAATTTATATCATCAATATTAGAAAAAAAGGCCGCGACAATTTCATTGCATGATACTATACTTTGCCATCTAGAGAGGAAAATGTATATATACAAAAAGCAATTTAAAAGAGAGGTTTTAAGGTTTAAAATCTATCTTAACACGTGGCGGGCTCTGTTTTTTTGGAGGAGCTTTCTGCTTCCAAGTGGGCTCACTGGCGACAGAAAGAGAGGACTCTGATCCTGAGGGGGGAACATACTCCTCGGACCTGGGCCCACTTTCATCCATGGGCTCGTCTGTTGCCGCCGGCAGCTGACCCTTGGAGGTCGACTACTTCCGCGGCTCGCCAGCCTTCCTCTGGGAAGCAGAGGTGTAAGGGGGTAGCCCTCGGCCCTTAGGGGTCAAAGTGGCAGGCGGAGCAGGGGGGGTCAGCCCCTGCCCTGAGGTGGATGCTGAGGAGGCAGCATCCACCTTACGATTCGGAAGCGTTGCCACTGGCAACGCTCCTGAGGACGAAGGAGACCTCGACGGGAGGCACAGATCGTCCGTAGACGTCTGCGTTCCAGTCGAAACCATTGGCCGTACCGGTCCCCTGCGTACGGCCTCGGCATAAGAACCTTTGGAAACAAAAGCGAAGCGCTTCTTTGCATCAGCGTATGAAATATTTTCGGTTAACTTCAAGGTGAGGATTTCTTTTTCTTGCTTTCATAATGTGCAAGATCGGGAGTACGCTGGGTGCTTACCGCTACAGTTAGCACAGTGGGGCTCATTCTCACACATATCAGCGACGTGCTCCTTGCTAGAACACTTGGCACAAGTGTCTTTTCCTCGGCAGTTCCGTGACCCATGGCCAAACCGCTGGCACTTTAAACTCTGCTTAGGATTTGGCACATATGGGCGGACGCAGCACTGGAGATATCCTGCGTTCACAACTTCAGGAAGTGTGGTTGACTCAAATGTTAGGATGATGTGTTCGGTCTTGCGTTCAACACCATCGCGGCGAAGGGTAATACGCCGAGCAGCAATTACTTCCTGTGTGAAAAGGCCCTCAACTACTTCGGTTTCTGTATTCTCGAGCAGGTCGTCTTCTGAGATCGCCCCTTGAATTGTATTAAGTGTTCTATGAGGTGTGAGAGTGACTTTGTAATCAGTCACGCAGTTTAGTGCTAATAGTGAATCACTTTGTTGCTTACTGTGTATCTCCACTAGGAGATCACCAGATGCCATCTTTTTTGCATTGTAGTTCTTCCCAATCTCTACTTCGAGAACTTTTGAGATGAGGAAAGGGGACAACTTGCCAAGCGGTTTTTGATCCTCAGAGTGCATGACAAGAAACTTGGGGAACTTTGAAAATGTGTACGTTGGTTTTTCTATGCGTAGTGCTTCGGTGCGGATCCTTTTTGGGGCCTGATCAAAAGGTTTTTTTGCTTGAGAACCCATATAAATGGGAGAAAGATTCAGTGCCCGGGTGCACCGCCCACCACGGAACCCAACGAGGGGGTAGGTAATGTGCCATAGCAAGATGGGCTTGGCTGACACAATTACTCTACCAGTGCTGCCTGGGCACTATACCCTAGTGTGGTTGCAGGGACAGGACCTGTTTCTACTCAAGGTTGGCCCTTGCCGCCTAAGAAGGTGAAAAAGGAAGGAGGAGAGTGTAGAAGAAACGGGAAAGAGGTGGAAGGAAAAGTGAAAGAAGGAAAAAGAGGGTAGAAGAGGCGACTGGCTGAATCATCCTGGTCGGGCCAAACCAGGACACCCGTCTACGAGAAGCAGGGGACGAAGCGGTGTATTGCCTCGCCCGGGGGGCCCCGAAGGGTCCAAACATACCCCGGGCTCAGCTTAACCACCGGGGTCCCCTTTTCCCCGGACACGGGTTAAGCCACGCACAGCCAGACGTAAGTGGGCGAACCCACATGGCTCGGGGTTGGTAGTGACGGCACTCACCAAGCACCTACTAAAGTAGGTGCCCCCTGCGTGCGGGTATGGTGGCCCACGTGGCTGGGGTCCGTGGTGACGCTACTCACCAAGCACCTAGCACCTAAGGTGCAGGCGCCCCCTGCGGGGCTCGGGGTCCGTGGAGACGCCACCACTCCAAACACCTGCTTTCACAGGTGCCCCCTGCGGGGGGCCTCGTTGACTGCTTGTTCTTGAGTGGCAAGAATCCCGATTCCAGGGGTAGGCCCTGGTAGCCGCGACTTAATCGGGTCCCGGTCTGGTCTTCGTTGGCTCCTAGGGGGTGTGGGTTCGGGCTTAGACTGCGGGCGCTCGGAGGGGTGCGCTGGACGGAGATGCGTTACCCCGCACCTCCACCAAAATGTCAAGAATGACGAGGTGACGAAACAAAAAATAACTGAGGAAATTGAAAGTTTAATGAGACGAACTTATGCCCAAAACAAAAAGGAAACAGAAGATAACAACAGAACGTTGAGGGCGTCCAAGTCGACGTAACAGCAGGATCGAACGCTCGGGCGAGACTGACTCCGGCTTGCCACGCGGAGAAACTTTTGTAGCCGCATGGGTCTCTAGACTTTTGGCCTGAACGTTAAGTGCGTAGAACACTTATATATCGATAAGACAACAAAGTTCTCAAATTTACGAGAACGCCAAGTAGAAAGAATAACTAAAACAACATTCCGCACCCTCGAATCGAACCCAGACCTCCCGCGCGAAAGCCAAGCACGGTCACCATTTGGTGACGTACGCACTCGCTCAGCGACGCGCGTTGCATTACTCCGTCCTTCTAAAAGCGCATCGTCTTGATGCGACTTTCCGGGAAACAAAACAGCAAAACTGTTGGAGCGTTTAAGTGGTTCGTAATAAGCCATATCACTGGCACGAGGACATCAAAGACGAGGTGGAAATCGGCCAGGGGGAGCGCGACTTGTAGACCACGGCCATGTTGAACTCTTGTAGTCAGAGCTGACGGCCGGGGGAGCGCGTGGCCTGGGCGCGAGACGAGGCTCGTGCTTGGAACGGTTGGGAACGACACGTGAGATTGCATCGCTTGCAACTTGTAGATAATGTAAATAAAAGCTTGCTTGAACGTAACCATCCACGACTACCAGAGGTTCCTACATTGGTGCCGAAACCCGGGAGGAACGACTGAACCAAGGAAACCTGGAGGTTTACAGCAACTTTTCATCAAGCCAAGCCAGAACGATCGACGATCATGGACGTCCTCAAGAAAAAAACGCAAGACGCATCGGATGCAAGTGACACGACTGACTGGTGAGGCCGATGCGTTACTACTCTTAGCTACGCCAAGCGTCAACGACCTCGAAGTTCTAATCGAGCGTATTCATCTGGCCCGCGACCAACTGAACGACATCGACGCGGCGATCGAACCTTTGATCACGGGGCAAGATGCAGAAGCAGAGTTCACTCATGCGATCGAGTACTCGGACAAGATTGTCACGTACCTCACCAAACTCAAACAAAAGATGAAGAGCTCGGAGAGCAGCCACCCAGCAAGGGGACCATCATGCGGAGATCGGAACGGAGCATCCTCAGTGACATCAAAAATCAAACTCCCAAAATTAAAACTAATCCAATTTAACGGCACCTAAAGGACTGGCAACCCTTCTGGCAGCAATTCGATACCGCCATTCATCAAAATCCGGAACTCACGCCATCATAAAAGTTCAACTATCTGCGATCAGCGCTGACCGGCGACGGAGCAGCCGCCATCGGTGGATTGCAGCCGACCGCTGAGTGTTACGCGGACGTCATCGAGCTCCTGCAGCAGCGGTTCGGGAAGCAAGAGACGCTTATCCAGGACCACATGGAAGGTCTCATGGACGTACAGCCAGTGCCACCACAACGGAACACCCGAGCCCTGCGGCGTTTATACGACACTCTACAGGCGCACATCAGAGGCCTTAGAGCGTTAGGGGTGGGCGAAGAGGCGTATGGAGCTATGCTCTACACAGTTCTTTTGCGAGTCTACCGAGAGATATCACTCTCGATTTCAACCGGAAGATGTCGGCGGAGGAGACCGGGAATGCCAACGCCGCAAGGGCATCAATGACAGACGCCAGTTTGGAATCCGCCCCACAGCAAGTACACCTGAGGGCTCAGCGGTTTCTACTCGACTTTCTACGCATCGAGGTGGAGAGCCGCGAAAGGACATCAAAACACCAGCCGGAAGACGTCGTCGGTAAGCCCAGACCTTCTTCTCTGACGCATGGCTCTGTGAAGAGGTCAACGATCAACGCTCAGACTCGCAGCTCCACCGGGGCGGTATTGCACGGCAGCGTGGACGGCTTAGAGTGCTTCCTTTGCCAGTCAAAAGCGCACGGAACACCGGAATGTAACGCAAGAGTCGGGCTAGCGGAGAAGAAGCGTAGGTTGCAAGCTGACCGGAGGTGCTTCCGCTGCACGAAGGCCAATCGCATGGCAAGATTATGTCGAGGAGCACCCAGCTGTGGCAAATGTCAAGGCAGGCACGCGTCCACTATGTGCGACCCGAATTACGCGCCGGGAAAAACGTCCACCAGATCGAATGAGACAGCACCGAAGGAACCGGCACCGGTCGCTATGCATGTGCGTGGTAGGAACAGCAAGCCGGCAGTGCTCCTACAAACGGTTACTGCGTGGGCAGAAGGTACAAACAGAAGGAAGCTTGCCCGTATTATCTTCGACAGCGGCAGTCACCGCTCCTTCATAACTGAAGAACTGTCTCAGCGACTGGACTGCAAATTGCTCGGGACAGAGATCCTCACAATAGGCTTGTTCGGGGGCGAAAGCACTGAACGTACGTTTCGCAGGGTTCAAGTAACTTTGCCAGACCAACATTACAACAAAAGATATAACATCGACGCTCTCGAGACACCTACCATATGTGAGCAGGACCTTCCGAGCCCAGATGAAGCCATCGTGGCAACATTAGAGGAACTTGGCTGTCCCGTGGGAGACAACCTGACCGGACTGGAACAACGCGGCGTCGACATACTGCTGGGATCAGACAACTACTGGGGGTGCATCACAGGAAGAATGCATAGACTGAGCGGATGCCTGACTGCAGTAGAAACTGCATTCGGTTGGGCGGTCCAGGGACGGACAGGCTCGGAATCGACCATCGTGAGTTGCTCCCAGGCGACCGTGCTAATAGCAACGCTGCAGGATCTAGAAGCCACATCGGTTCTCCAACATTTCTGGGAGCTAGAAAGCGTGGGAGTTACCGACCCGCCAGTAGAGGATCCCTCGGACAGCGCCGTGAAACGAGAGTTCGAAGCCAACATTACGAAGACCGCCGGTAGATACGAAGTGGGCCTTCCATGGAAATCGGACGTAAGGCTGGCAGACAACATGGAGGTGGCAAGAAGGAGGTTAGAGAATCTACGTAAGAAGTTGACCAAAAATCCCGATCTCCTACAGAAATACGACGAAGCGATTCGGCAATACCAAGTCAACGACATGGCGGAGAGGGTCGATGAAGAAACACAGAACGAAGGTGCAGCAAGGGTGTATTACATGCCCCACAAGGCTGTTCTGCGCGAGAACAGCAGCACCACCAAACTTATAGGATTGTGTTTGACGCTTCCTCTCACGGCGCAAACTAAATCCCTGAACAAAAACTTGGAGACTGGACCGAACATGAATCCAGATCTCGTCGCCCTACTTCTGAGGTTTATGATGCACCCAGTAGCGTTAGTGGCGGATGTGGAGAAGGCTTTCCTGCAGATCGGAGTCAAGGCGGGGGATCGTGACGCACTGCGGTTCCTCTGGTACAAGCAACCGCCGATCCAAAATCAACGGGTACCAGAGGTAGAGACGTGGCGAATGACGAGGGTGACTTTCGGTGCAACGTCAAGCCCGTTCCTTTTGGCGGCTACCCTGCGGCACCATTTCGCGGCGATGGAGAACAAGTACCCGACAACGGCCGAACAATTAAGCAAGTCCGTATATGTTGATGACCTGTTGACCGGAGCGAGCAACGAAGACGAGGCTAAGAAGTTGTACGCCGAGGCGAACGAGGTGTTTATGCAGGCCGGTATGAGACTCCACAAGTGGGGTTCAAATAGCGCATCACTAGCGGAGGTGTTCGAGGAGAACGGCGCAGGCCAAAAACTACTCGGACAAGTCGCGAACGTGCTCAAGGTGCTCGGGAGTGACTTGGGAAACCAAAGAGGACAGTCTCATGTTTTCGCCGGAGCACGTGATGGAGACTGCTCGCCACCAAGAAAATACGAAGCGCTTCGTGCTGCAAACGACAGCTCGCCTTTACGACCCTCTGGGATTCTTGGCACCCTTCGTCGTGAGAGCCAAGATCTTGTTCCAGGAAATCCGGAAACTAAACCTGGACTGGGACGATGTGCTACCAGTTCACCCGCAAGACGAGTGGACCGGGTGGTGCAGCGAACTTGTCGAGCTAGAAAGGGACAAGTTACCAAGGTTTTGCGACGACGGATTGCAAGGCAAGGTGACCCACCGACCATTGCATATCTTCGCCGACGCCAGCACCGCTGCCTACGGAGCCATGGTCTACCTTCGCACTACCGACGACACAGTAGCGACGACGACGACGTTATTGCTCGCAAAAGGCCGAGTTGCGCCCCTCAATACTGTCACACTGGCGAGATTGGAACTCATGGCCAGCTTGGTCGCCTCAAGGCTGTCCAAATACGTTCAAACCTGCCTTGAGCTTCAGGTGAAGGACGTTCACTTATGGACTGATTCAATGATCACGCTTTACTGGATCAGGGGAGAGGCCTCCTAATGGAAGCTGTTTGTCAAGAATCGAGTGCAAGAGATCCAGAGCAATTGTGAAGGCGCGACGTGGCACCACTGCCCGGGAAAAGAAAATCCCGCTGACCTCATGAAACGAGGTCTGACCGCATTCCAGTTGGTCTCCAGTTCACTGTGGTGGTCGGGGCCGAGTTGGTTGCCACTGCCAGCAACAGAATGGCCCAAGGAAATGTGCGGAGAACTCCCTCGAGACGCCCTCGAGGAGAGAGGATCGAGAGCAGAAGTGTTTGAAGTCACAGTAACGCCCATTCCAGGGTTGATCGATATCTCGCGATTCAGCTCTGCTTCAAGGATCAACAGAACAACGGCTTGGATTTTTCGATTTCTCCACAACGTCAGGTCAACTGAAAGACGAACGGGACTACTGACAGCCGAGGAGATCGAGGCAGCGCGAACTCACTGGATAAAGGAGGCGCAGCGCTCGGCGTTCACTACCGAGCTTCGCTGCGCGAACAACTCTACGAAGACCCCGCCTGGTTCACCCCTCCAAGACTTCGCCACTTTCATCGATCAGCGTGGAGTACTTCGCATTCGAAGTCGCCTCCAGTCCGTCAGCATGACGTATGACGAACGAAACCCGATCGTCCTGCCCAAAGAGCATCGATATTCAGCCTTGCTGGCAATCGACGCGCACCGACAGCTGCTGCACGCTGGAGTCAGAGATACTTTAGTGCAGCTCCGTAACCAGTATTGGATTCTGCGGGGCCGAGAGCTGGTGAAGAAAGTGGTGCGTGCCTGCGTGACCTGTCAGCGCTTTAGCGCGACCCCCGCGAGTGCCCCCACGGGACCCCTGCCGGATGCCCGGACAACACGAGCGGACCCTTTCGAGGTAGTCGGCACGGACTTTGCGGGCCCCCTCTACGTCAAGGGCAAGGACCTCACATGCAAGTCCTACGTGGTGCTGTTCACGTTTGCAGTCACGCGAGCTGTGCACCTGGAGTTGGTTCCAGACCTGTCGACCCGGAGCTTTCTCTTTGCCTTCCGTCGATTTGTGTCGCGCCGAGGGCTGTGCCGCGTAATTTATTCCGACAATGCGTTGACCTTCAAACGAGCGTCGAAGGAACTCACGGAACTGTGGAAGACGTTGCGCCACCTAGACGTAGTCAACCACTTTGCGAACGCGGGTATCCAGTGGAGGTTTATTGTCGAGAGAGCCCCATGGTGGGGAGGATTTTAGGAGAGGGTTGTGCGCTCGGTAAAGGTGTCTTTAAGAAAGGTTATCGGAAGGAACTGTCTGGACACAGAGGAATTGACCACCGTTCTGATTGAGGTAGAGGCCGTGTTGAATTCGCGGCCATTAACGTTTGTGCACGTCGCGGTCGGAGGGGGGACCCCGCTGACGCCGGCCAGTTTCCTAGTTGGAAGGCGGCTGACGACACTTCCGCCGACGGGTGGGGACACGCTCGCTTCCACACCGGAGGAGCTTCGCGTGCTCTGGCGGCAGCGAAAACAACTGCTTAACTGATGGGCGCAGAACAGGCAGTCTGCGCCCATCAGAGAGGGACAAATTGTTCTGTGAAAAGAGCCGCTTCCACGCCTGCTATGGAAGCTCGGGCGAGTAGAAAGAGTGTTCCCCGGCCGAGATTCTCGAATCCCGTCGTGTGAGATCGGAGTGCATCGCGGCACCATATTGCGAAGGCCAGTGCAGCTTGTGTATCCGTTGGAGTTAATGGAAGTTTAGAATGGACTTCCATCCATTCGGTGGGGAGTGTGTTGGAGCGTTTAAGTGGTTCGTAATAAGCCATATCACTGGCACGAGGACATCAAAGACGAGGAGGAAATCGGCCAGAGACGTCTTAAAAAGGAGCGCGTGGCCTGGGCGCGAGAGGAGGCTCGTGCTTGGAACGGTTGGGAACGACACGTCAGATCGCATCGCTTGCAACATGTAGATAATGTAAATAAAAGTTTGCTTGAACGTAACCATCCACGACTACCAGAGGTTCCTGCAAAAACAAACAGAAATACTGGCGAAACTTGTAAAATACAATTCTATCGAGCGTAGCTCAAAACGCAAATCACAGTCCCATTCATCGTAGTACGGCTTGGTGCTCACGGCGCGGACGATTTCCGGTCGTAAAGTGAGGCGTGATGAAGTCCGTTTTCCGTCGGCCTCGTAGTTCAGATCCCTGAGTAGACGAAGCACTTTATAGGGCCCGAAGTAGTGCTTCAGGAGTTTCTCTCCTGGACCGCGTCGTCGTATAGGGGTCCAGACCCACACACAGTCTCCGGGCTTGAAGCGAACGTCGTTCCGACAAAGTTTGTACCGCGTGCCGTCGACACGCTGTTGATCTTGAATTCGGAGTCGGGCGAGCTGGCAAACTTCTTCAGCTCGTTCAGCCACCACCTGGGCGTCGTGGCTCCTATCGTCGGCTGGTTTGTGGGAGAGCATCGTGTCGAGCGTGGTCGTTACTTTCTGCCATGCACCAGCTGAAACGGTGTTACTTCTGGAGTATCTTGTAAAGCAGTGTTGTAAGCAAATGTGATGTAGGGTAATACCTCGTACCACGTTTTCCGCTCTACGTCGACATACATGGAGATCATGTCGGCGATAGTTTTCTTCAGTCGTTCCGTTAGTCTATTTGTTTGTGGATGATACGCAGTGGTTCGACGGTGGCTGGTGCTACTGAGACGAAGAATTTCTTGCGTCAGCTGTGCCATAAACGATAATCTACGGTCTGTAATAAGGACTTCAAGGCCGTCGTGCCGGAGGAAAACAGACTTGATGGAAAACTGAGCGACTTCAACAACAGTCCCTGAAGGAATGTTTTTCGTTTCGGCGTATCGCTTGAGATAATTTGTGCCGACTATTATCTATTGGTTTCCCGATGTTGACAACGGAAAAGCGCCTCTACACTCGTGGCATAATCGAGTGTAAAGTTGCACGGTCTTCGGCAGACTTGGCCAGTAGAAATATTTTCGAATCCTGGAGAGCGTCCTGCTGTAGCCAAGGTGCCCAGCTGTTGGGTCGTCGTGGCAGGCTTAGAAGATATCCTCTCTAAGGTCGGCAGGGATTACCAGCAGCCATGGCGAGCTGTTGTTTCGAAGTTCTCCTTCTAAAGTACACCTTATCGAGTGACGAAGGTCGGCAGGGCTCTTGAGAAGACACGGGAGACAGTACCCCCTCCTCCTTCGAGGTGCTCGATTAGCGCGCGCAACCCGGGATCGTCTCTTTGACGTCGTGCCATCTCGTCGGTGTTCACTGCGCCTAGGAAGCGCTCGTCGTCATCGTCCTCGCTGCTGCCGAAAGGTGTTTCGACCGGGGGCTCTGGACAAGCCTTTGGCGTCGCTGTGCTTGCGGCCTGACTTGTAGACCACGGCCATGTTGAACTCTTGTAGTCAGAGACTCTATCAAGCGAGGCGCCTGACGTGTCCTTAAGGTTCGCAAGCCAGCAGAGAGAGAGGTGGTTTGTCACTACGCCGAACGGGCTCCCGTACAAGTACGAACAAAATTTCGTGATGGCCCAGACGACCGCGAGGCCTTCTTTCTAAGTCGTGGAGTAATTTTGTCCCGCGTTTTTCAGTGTCCGACTTGCATAGGCGATGACTCGCTCGGTATCTTCTTGCACTTGAACCAGTACCGCGCCAAATCCTGCGTTACTTGTTTCCGTATGAATCTCGGTTTCCGCGTCCTGATCGAAACTTTCAAGCACAGGAGGAGTCTGGAGTCGTCGCTTTAGCTCGTCGAATGCCTGCTGCTGCTCCTCGGCCCATCCGAACATCTCGGCGTCTTTCGTGAGGTTTGTTACCGGTGCGGAAATCCTTGCGAAATCCTGAACGAAGCGCCGATAGGAGGCACATAGTCCAAAGAACGTTCGCACGGCCTTCTTGTCTGTCGGCGCTGGAAATACTGCAATGGGGCTACTCTCCTCAGGGTCTAAGCGAACGCCTTCGTTACTAACCTCGTGACCTAGGAACTTAGATTCGTCATAGGCGAACCGACACTTTGACGGCTTCAGGGTGAGTCCGGCGGTCCGTATGGTTTCGAGAACAACTCGGAGACATCGCAAGTGCTCGCCGAAGATGGCGGAAAACACAACGACGTTGTCGAGGTGGACAAGACAGCTCTTCCACTTCAGTCCTGCCAGTTCGGTGTCCATGACACGCTGGAAAGTTGGTGGTACCGTGCATGGTCCTAAGGGCTTCAGCTTGAACGCGTGCAGTCCATCCGGTGTGACGAAGGCAGTCTTCCCTCGGTCCCGTTGTCGATTTCAATCTGCCAGTAGCCGCTCTTCAGGTCCATCGATGAAAAGTATCGAGAATGGCGCAACCGGTTTAACGTGTCGTCGATGCGGGGGAGTGGATTGACGTCATTCTTCCTCACCGCGTTCAGCTGCCGGTAGTCCACGCAGAACCTAAGCGTCCCGTCCTTCTTCTTTACCAGTACGACTGGAGAAGCCCACGAACTGCTTGAAGGCTGGATTATGTCGGCGTTCAGCATTTCTTGAACTTGCTTCTGTATCACCCCTCTCTTTTACGGAGACCCCGTACGGCGAGCGATGTACAGGGCGCGCGTCGTCCTCGGCGACGATGCGGTGCTTCGCAACGGTGTTTGGCGCACCATTGACGACGTCGCAAAGCAGTCGCGGTACTCGGCGAGGAGGTCAATCAGCTGCCGTCGCTTCGAGCCCGAAAGCTTAGGGTCAATATCGAGCTGCGCTGGCGACGTACTGTCTTGTTCATATGGCAGGAAACAAAGCTCGAATATTGTAAATGTGCGTTCTAAATCTGCTAGTTTTGTTGAGGAGTAGAACATATTTTGCTCCCGCGTTACGTACAAATTTAAGTATCTTTAAGCTTACATGTCAATTTAAATAGTAATGATCTGTAATGCATTACGCACATGGCAAAATTTAGGTCAGAATAACACCCATGTGCGGACGCTGTCACAATGTACAATGGCCAAGATTCACACTTCATTTGCCGGCAACTAATTTTATATTATGATATATTTTTCATAAACCACAGTCAAACCTTGCTACCACTAAAACATAAAACAAAATAAAATACCCTTTAAAAATAATCCTAAGTTTGCAGTATTTCCTTACATTCGCTCATTGAAATGTAAATAATCGGTTGCATTATGTATATAGAATATTGAATTTGTATATATTTTAGAGAGAGAGCTACATTTAAGATTTTTTTAAGATATCACAGTCAATAAAAGATCATAATTAGGTGCAGCGTAAGAACTTGCCGAACTTTGCCAAACATCAATAAAGACATGAAGTTTGACGGAAAATAAAATTATTCTCAAACGCAATATATATACACACACACATACACACATATATATATATATATATACCGGGTGTTTCTGCGAAGACTTTCAAAAATCCTCAAAATTAGGGCGTTTGTAAAAAGAAGAGACTGTCTTCGGGAACAAACTACAAGACACGGCGGACGTCAGGGATTGCCAAAACATACTAATTAGCCAGCTAATTAATTAAAATTGGTTAATTAATTTTTTAATTAGAGGAAATAGACATATGGTTTCAATTAGAAAGTTTCTGAGCGTTATTGAAAACCACTAAATAAGTCGTTTTCAGAAAGACTTTGAGCGCGTGAGAAGCGTAGTAGCGTACTAAAGTTACCGCTCTTTGAGCAGGTACAAAGCTAACGGTTGCGATAAGGCGCCCGCGCGATTTTTCCGTCTCTTATCTCGCCCCAGCCTTGTACCTGCTCCACGAGTGGTAACTTTAGTACAATACTACGCTTCTCACGCGCCGAAAGTCTTTTTGAAAATGACTGATTTAGTGGTTTCCGATAACACTCAGCAACGTTCTAATTAGAACCATATGTCTATTTGCACTAATTAAAAAGTTAATCAACAAATTTTAATTAATTAGTTGGCTAATTACTATGTTTTTGGCAATTCCTGACGTCCGCCGTGGCTGGTAGTTTGTTCCCGAAGAAAGTTTTTTTTTTTACGCTTTAATTTTTAGGATTTTTGAAAGTCTTCGCAGAAACACCCGGTATATATATATATATATATATTATATGGGTGTTTTCATCTCAAATCGCGCAGGCAAAAAGTATCACATTTTTAATTTCCTGAAAAAACTGTATGTTTTGGCGTCGTCTCTAAAAACGAAGTAGCCAATAATCGCAAGTTCGTCGGATTTTTGGTTCTCGACTTAGGAATTTTAAAAGAGGCCCCGCCGGAAAACAGTGTTTTTCACATCCATCGTGGGTCGAACGCTTCGCTCGATCTCCCGCCATGGATTTTCAGTCCACATTATATTAACATTTTTCAAGCACTCTGTGAACACATTTAAAAAGCTCTAATACCATGAAATAATTTTAGGCTTTCTGCTTTTTTTCTCTAAAAATATCAAAAACGCACCCTCGGTTAATTGTTGACAGACTTTGACAACAAATTACTGGCGATCTACTTGGGTTATATTAATAATTTCTGTGTTCACGGAGAGCCCAAAACACGCTCTTTACATATGTTATAAAATGTCTCGGCTGAATAAAATATCCTTTGCGGTACGTTTGCGTTAATATTAAGCGAAAACCAAAAAGTACCATTTTTGCAATTGATTTAAAAAAAAAAAACATTTTTTATTTATTTTTTTAGTCTTTTTTGTGAAAATGTAGTTATGATAGTTGTCTACACAAAAATCAAGTCGAGAAAGTGTTATTTGGTTTGTATGTTCTATATTTAAGCATAAATATCGGACAAAAATGTGTTTTTACGGCTCGAAATGGACTTGCGAATTGCGCGCCTTCACAAACGGTGAAATATTTGTGCCTTTTTTCAAAATTCCCGCATAAAATGAAATACAGCGGTTACAATCTGTTCTATTCATTGATTATGGAAATTTTATTATAGCTAGAAAGCTACACTGGAGGAGTTGAAAAGAGAAAGCAACACTTCTAAACAGACCAGCAGGCATCGTAAATTTTTAATGTGTAGAAATCGGCAGACGTCGTATTGATTCGGGGCCTTTATTGGCCTATATGAACGTCCCGCCCTTTCGGATCCAGCAGATGACCACGACCTTCCGGCTCGTTGTGTTAAATAGGACGGACCATGACATTAAAGCAAGCAGCGCACTCTGTGTCACGAGGAGTGAAGTGGTACGAATGTGTCCTTGACGCGGCGAACATCTCTCTCCGCGGAGATCCGATAGCACCGATGGGTTCTCTCTTTTGGAAACAGCAAAACCCGGAGACTGACATTAAAAACGAGCGTGTTGGTAAATATACTTGTATTTATTCTGCCCGGACACTAGTTGGGTCGAAGTCAGCCTTTTTGTCAACTATAACCGTTTGTGAAGAGTGGGCTTCGCCCAAGATGAAAAGTTAGCTCCGGCTGACGTGATCTTTTGAAAAAGGGAAGGGGAAAGAGAAACTTCGAGTAACTGCATGCAGTAACTACCTCGAAAGCTCCTCTCCCGATATGAAGCTCGAGGCATGTTACGTCTCGGTTACCTTCTCGCGCATCCCTGCTCGAATCTATTCTTCACTTTGCTCCGCACGAACAGAGTGAAGAACAGATTTGAGCATCATCTGGACACCGTCATCCTGCCAGGCTTCGGTGTCGTGGGACTGGACTCGGCGTCGGTCAGTTAAGTCTTTTTTTTTTATTTCGTCTGTGTTTCTTTGCCCCGCTGAACTTTATTTCTCAAGTTCGGTTTTGCTGAACGTTTTTTTTTTTTCTTTTTTTCTTTAGAATGTTGTATCACTAACTGTTTGTTAGCTTTGTATAGTTGGGTTTATTTTGTCATGGCGTAGCGGCCTGACGGTGCTGTAGAGAGCGTGTCCGCACGCATTCGGTTGTGCCCCATTCAGGGATGCCCGAGGAGTTGGTTTTTGTTCTTGCCATGTGTGGTTGAGTTTGTCCGTTTTTATTAAATAGTTGTTTTTTTGTTTTACCTTTACGTGTCGTCGACTTCTTTGTCTCACTCTCCACCACGCGTGGACCCATCGCCTTGCCACCGCTAGAAACCTATTTTTTTAACGCACTTTTTGTTAAGATCAGAATGGGGTAATTTTATTCTTATTTATTTATTTTTATTTCTACCCCTCTCCGTGACACATTCTCCGCGTGTTTCGGATCTTTTCTGTGTCATCACTTTTGTGTATTATGGAAATGAAAGGTATTCCCTGGTGTTCTGTGCGTTGTGTGGTGAACAAACCCTAGCGTTTGGTTTCGGAAAGAATTGTATATAATAAATCAATGATGTGGTGACTTTCTATGTCTTAGTAATATGACAGCTAATAACTATTAATGCTAGTTTACAGTGAAAGGTTTATAAATCGAAACAATACAATGTTTGCGCCTCTTGGATATTGAGGGTCTACTAGGCCTGCTGATTTGGTTAGATATATTTCTCGTTGTTTCCCCGCTCTTATCAAAACATAAATAACTATTCAATACCACGAAATACGGTTATAATTGGTTACAAAACGCAGACAGACTCAAGAAAACGTTTTAAACATTTCATAGAAACGCACGGGTCGCTATTTCTGACTTAGGTCTTGCAAAACGAAGACGACTTTTTCCAATATTGAGGCTTAAATATAGAACATACAAACAAAATACACACTTTCTCGACTTGATCTTCGAGTAGACAACTACCATATCTACATTTTAACAAAAAAAAAAGATTTTTGAGAAAGTCGATTTTAAAATTGGTACTTTTTGGTTTTCGCATAATATTAACATAAACGTCCCACAAAGGATATTTTATACAGCTGAGCCATTGTATAATATATATAAAGATCGTGTTTTGGGCTCTCTTTAGGCATAAAAAATATAGATTTAACCCAAGTAGATCGCCAGTAATTAATTGTCAAAGATTGTCACCAATTGACCGAGGGGGCGTTTTTGACATTTTATAGAAAAAAGCAAAACCCCTAAAACTATTTCATGATACTATAGCGTTTTAAATAGTCTCACAGAGAGCTTGAAAAAGGTTAATATATTGTGGACTGAACATCCACGGCGGGAGATCTAGCGAAACATCCGACCCACGACGGATTTGAAAGAAAACACTGCTTTCCGTTGCGGTCTCTTTTAAAATTCCAAAGTCGAAAACAAGAAATCCGACGAACTTGCGATTTGTGGCTACTGCGTTTTTAGAGACGACGCCATAACATATATTTTTTCCACCGCAATGCAAAATTCGACCCTTTTTGCCTGCACCCGGTTTGAGATGAAAACACGCATATATATGTATATATATTCTTTCGCAATTTAATGCGCATAACGAAATTTACTTCTCAATCTACTGCACTAGGACTTCCTCTGTGACACTCTCAAAATAAATTTCATTATGCTCATTAAATTGAAAAAAAAAATATTGTGTTTTAGAATAATTTTGTTTTAGGTCAAACTTTGTTTCTTCAATGATGTTCGACAAAGTTCAGCATATAGTACGTTTGATCTAAGAGAGCGAGCGGTCGAACATGAGATTCACCACAAATTGAAGGAAACACGTTTTTATCTTAGTTGAGGTGCGGTTTTTCCAGGAATTTCTAATTTGGACAAAAAAAAACTTATATGTATTGGAATAATACCTGAAATGAATGAGAGCTCTAATGACAATCTCGGCGGATTATGCTTGTTTAGGGTATGAATTATTGAAGCGGCAGAGGAAAAAACTGATGGTCCTAATCTGTTTGGAATCGCCGGCTTAATCGCTCGCTATTTTTTATCTTAAAACGTTTGACTGAAACTAGTCTCGAGTCTTCCGAATAGATTGTCGTATAATTATTTAAATGAAAAATAAAATATTTTTATATTTCAAATATATGCATAGGATGTCCGCGATACGCCGGCTTTCTGCTGGCAAAGCAAGCGATAGGC
Organism: Ixodes scapularis; assembly: GCF_016920785.2. Lineage (NCBI taxonomy): Eukaryota > Metazoa > Arthropoda > Arachnida > Ixodida > Ixodidae > Ixodes > Ixodes scapularis. The sequence goes on from NW_024610039.1 coordinate 1,895,800, forward strand.
TTAGAATCTCTCCTCTTCGGCACTGATTCAGTGGAAACCGCCATTTAAATATAGGGCAAACAACCGTGTTGTCATGGCAGTGCCGTGAGAATGCTGTTGTTTGCACGCATATTTACGTGACGACACCTATTTATTAAGTTTTCCTATGGGCCAAGAGAATGCGGAAACATCTCGCTGAACGCCTACTTACATTACACTTCAATCCAAATGTGGCGAAAGCGGACGTCACCTCCTCCCCCTATAACCTCCCTGGCTGTACTGCGCACACCCCCTCCCCCCCCCCCCCCCCCCGCAAGGGGGCACTTGCTTTAGTACGTGTATGGTGAATGGCGTCAACACGAACACCGAGCCATGCGTGTTTGTCCGCCAATGGGGCCTAGCTGTGCGTGGCTTTCCCGTGTCACAGCATATTCACGATCCCGTAAAACATAGAAAAAAAAATATATTCATATCTTGAAAATGGTGTAAAGCTTGTCTTAGCCGGAAGCACGCCGTCGCTTCGAGTTCCTGCGGAAAGGTGGATGCCACCTTCGGGTGCAGCGGGGAACTGTACCTAAAGGTGGCAGTGGCCACTCATACATGATTTTATGAATTATGAAAAGCCCCTGTAGTCCCCCGTCCCCCACGCCCAAGCAGAAGATTCAGCTTTCTGAGCCCGTTCGCTCAAAGCTGGTTAACTCTAACCGCGGTTAGAAGTTAACCGCATTTCCCTACGAGGGGGAATTTTAGATCACGTGACTGGCAGATTAAGGACGACTGGGAAACATGGCGGTGGCCCGGTGATTGATCGCAGCTCGCTTTGGAACTTATATGTCGTTGTAGCTGCAATATCGGGCGCGTTAGTCAGCAATGAACGGTGCAGGAGGCTTCCGCTTTGCCTTATCTCACTTAAATCACAAAGAATGAGCAATGACCTCGCCGCATTTTTTAGATAGTCTTTCGACTCTGGCCATTCCTAAGCCTAAATGAGCGCAATAAATGTTGGCATGGCAACGTCTTAGGAAAGTGGATTGTCGTGACTCAGTCGGTCGGAAATTGAAAACACACAAAGGCAGACAGCGTCCCATAAGAGCTTTTGTTAAATCCCCCAAGCACCGAAGTGCAAGCTACGAGTGTAGTTACACGCGCTGCACGTGCTGGCGTCTGCGGAAGTAACTGTTCTGAAGCCAAACGCCTAAAACAAAAATTTCCTTGGACGCGCGTTCGTCAAAGCCTTATTATGATTATTTACTTCAAATATTTTATAAGGGGAAGGCCAGCGCGCGCGGATCATAGAATTACGCTTCCAGCATTCTCAGTGACGCTTGAGTGATTTATTAATAGGTCTATTTTCACTAAAGCCAAATTACACGTTTGTCAATTTATTATGGTGTTATATACACTTCTTACATGCTGGCCAACCGTGCTCCCGGTGTACCGCCCGCCTTTCACAGCTCACTTCTTCATCATCGTTTCTAAAACTGAACTTCGTCGTCCCCTTTCGAACTTGGAAAGAAATTTCAACAAGGCTTGTGTTCACTTCCGACAGCCAAATATTTAGAAATTTTCAAAACAAAAGTTAATTTAGCTTTACCTCACCAAGTATCCGTACCACGAACAACAAAAAATGTTTCTAAAGCTCAAATGTATGCCGCGCTGCCTCGCGAAAACACGGTATAGCGCGCGTTTTTGGGTCCCCCAAGCTTTTTGAGAACTTTTCCACTGGAGCCACTTATATTCGCTACAACCAGTAGGTGACACCAGCTACCACCCCATAATAAAACACGGAGCTATCGCTCATCCAGCTCTCGTCAAACTTGGCTAGGTACTTGTAGGTACCTAGTAGGGAAAGGCAGTTAAATTTTAACCGCGGTTAAAGTTAACCGGCTTTGAGGAAACGGGCCCTGGGCGTGTACTCTCGGCTGGTCGGTCTCCTGACCCCCTCCCCCCCCCCCCCCCCTTGCCAGCCAAAGATGTGTCTCTCCTGCATTGACAGGACAGCTACCCCTCCCTTATCGTGAAGGGAGTGCACAAGTTGCTCCACATTCTCAGGATAGACCAGCAGCTACTGTGCCTATAGACCTTTCCAGCGGCAGTCTCGAACGAAGCGATTTACAGCGCGTGTCCCTGGTTTTGAGAGTGTACGTCAGTGTTGCCCGACTGCGCTGAGCTGTGGAGTTTCTCGTCAGTAGGCTGTGGCAGCCTGCGTTGGCGCAATTCCGGACGCTGGTGGCGGCTGAATTGCCGCGTTTTCTTTTTTATCTTGTGTTCTGTGGCGAGCATAATTTATAGAGGTCTTTAAGAAAGCAGTTCTCTATTTTTGGGAGCAAAAACAAAGAAATGAAAGCTGTTTTGGTGAGTCCGTGCGCGACAGAACAAATGCAACTGGAATGTTTGTTTCATTTTATGTTCATTGTTTTACGGCACCGTTAATTCAGGCGTGTCAGTCTATAAAGGTCAAAATATTTGAACGCACAGGATATCCGTACTGCAGGGATATTCCCCGCCCATGACATACAATTCAATGAATCTCATCAATCGAACAAAAAATATATTGTACGTACCCCTCGGCGCCGCGTTATCCGAACAGGATTTGAGAAAGGTCTCAAATAACACAGCATGTCCAATATACAGTGTCGACGATAGTCACTTCACGACAATCGGACGGAATCTGGCGTGTTTTGGGGAACATGTAGAAGAGAGCTCCTTTTTTTTACAGAGCTTCATAGCAAATGATCGAACGTGCTTATTGTGTCGCCACACCCCAGACCCGACCCTATCAGCTAGTTTTTGCGAAGACCCGGAACACAGCCTGGAAGGCTTTTTGGAGATTATCTCGACGTAAATAATCCTCTAAGCACGTCGAACTGCCTGCGTCGCGGGCTGCTTGACGTTCGCTCCGTTCGTTCGTTTCCTGCGAAGGCCGAGCGGGCTACGAGCCCTGGTATTCCCTGGTTCTCACTGTGGAAGATAACATACAAAGGGTAAGCATCCTAAACAGGCAAATAAAGGAAAGACTTCCAAGAAAAGCCGGCGAACTCCGAATGCAGAATGCAGGTGGGAAGTCAACCTGACCGGGTTTCCACAGCTCAGGTGGGTGCCAGAAATTTCTGGCTGATAGGGGTCGCTCGATTCGCAAAATGGCGGCGGCCAGCGCGCTCTTTTTGCGGTCCCTTTCCAGCGAGAGGAAATCGGCACTCTCGCCCGCACTCTTTGGAGAGAGCGTCGTCATCGAAGGAGCGGCGTGGTCCTCGTGTTGCTCCTGCAGCATCCAAAGGACAGGAACAGGTGGACGTGGGCGAGTGCCTACCCAGCACGTCCACTGCCCCTTCGGCTAGGGCTGGCCACGGACGGGGCTTGGCACCCGTTCCCCGAACGTACCCAAACCTGCAGGAAAGGCCTGGCCTCTGGGAGCAGAGGCAATGGATAAAGGCGCACAGGTCTCCACGCATACTTCTGACCGGGACGACAGAAGTGGCAGACTCCTAAAACTAAGGAAAAGAACAAAAACCTCCTATTTCCCTAATGTAACATGGTAGATTAATTTTTCCCAGGTGCGACAGCTTTGCAACTTTATCTATTTTCTCCCAATTTATTTTTTATTCACATTTCCACTTTATTTTTAAATAATGAGCAATTTCATTTTATGCAGTGCAACTGCCGCGTTCTTTTACGCAATACTGACGATGTTAATTTTCTTATGGATGAGTTACGTCCTATTGCTCTCTTTTTACAAGAGAGGCACCGCAGCGATCATAATGAAGTCAATTTTGCGCCGCCATCAAGTTTTTTTTTTAAAAAAGATCACCCTGCTTGTATTTCATCTTGTGGAGTATCTGTGGCTTTGCAGAATAGAGTTGCCTGCTCTTAGCTTCCTCTTACTACGCCTCTTGAGGCTGTAGCTGTACGCCTACTTTGGTTTTTGTTTATATTCCACGAAACATTTCGCTGCATCTTAATGATATTCAAAGACTTTTTACACAGCCCCCTCACTTTTTTCTTTTTTTTTTCACTTTTAGGAGATTTTAATGATCACCACCCCTGTGGGGGTAGCGCCCGTCAGGATTTATACCTGGGCTCTTGAGTGGTGTTTATTATCATCTGGGTTGTGTCTTTTTAATGAGAGGGACCCGCAGTTTTTAGTGCAGCACATCAACCATTTACATATATTGACCTTTGTATTGCATAACCAGCTTTATTTCCATGCTTTTCATGAAAGGTTTTAAATAACCATATTGAAAGTAATTATTTCTTTGTTGTTTTAGAAAGGTAAAGAAAGCATGATGCCAATTCCTTATTTTCCTACACGACTTCCAAGGCGGAACTTAGAGAAGTCTGATTGGTCTATTTAAAGTTTTGAGACTTTTATTGATTATTTTGTTCTTTTAAACATGAGCCCTGACTACGCCACGTTGTACGTTACTGAAGCAATTATGAATTCCACATCACGCAGTATTCCCCAGACCTCTGAACTACTTCCAAAAGGGTGCAAACCGTGGTTGAACAACGACTGCAAAACAATACGCAACTGCAAAACAAGACTATATCATTTTCCCCGGAATTTGCTTGAATTCAAGAAAAGAAGAGCCAAAGCTCATTGGACTAAAAGGGAAGCTAAAGGCAGTTCCTTGAAGAGGTATGTCACCTCTTTAAGTAGTTTTGTTTCTTCAAATAAAGTGTTAAATCGGCTCAGGAAAATCAGGGGAGACTACCTGCCTTTAGGATGCCCCCTTTTTCATCAGCAACATCAATGAAGGAAGAGGCAAGTATTCTTGGTTAGCACTTCCAGGAAGTGCCTTTAGCTCAGCCAACTATAGTGAATCCTTTAATAAGTTTAAATCAGCAGCAAAAAAAAAAACTAGTTTCTTGTCTCGTGCTCACGGTGTTCTATATAGCAAGCTACGCGGCGTGAGATTGAATTGGCTCTCGGCGTCAAAAAATATTCTGCGGCTGGGCCTGATAGTTCTCAATACGATATGCCTAGGAGAAGGTCGCTTGAGTCTTTAAACGGTTTGCTTGCCTTTTGTATTTTATTGTGGAATGCTGCTTGTTTTCCTGACTTGGAAAAGAGCAGAGACAATCCCTCTACTGAAACCCAACAAAGCCCCCTGTTCACCAACGAGCCACCGCCTTCTTGCGCTGAAAAGTTGCCTGGAAAAACCTGTGAGAGACTCATTAATTGCCGTCTTGTTCACTTCTTAGAGATAAATGGCGTCTTAAATAGAAATATCAGCGGCTTCCGAGCGGGCCGCGCTACGGTTGCCCACCTTTTCTGCCTCGAAGCTTCTATTCGTGAAACATTTGTCCATTGCCAGCACTGTGTTTTTTTTTTATCTACAAAAGCTTATGATAGGACTTTTAGATATGGGATCCTTTGAGACTTTTACATATATGGTGTCCCAGACCACATGCTTCGCTATCTTCACAGCTTCTCGAAGGATTAAAACTTTCATGTGCGATTGGGCTCCACCCTGGCGGAGGTTTTTCTACAGGAGAATTGCGGCCCTCAGAGGTGGGGTGTACTAAGCAATACACTCTTTGCTGTCAAGATTAATAGTCTGGCTAAGGTTATACCATCATCTGTATCATATTCAATATATGTGGACAATGTACATAAATTTTTTTTTCGTAACTTGTCCAGCAATGGCAATTGCAGCTCACAATCAATAAGATGAGCAAAGGAGCTGATCAAATTGGCTTCAGGTTTTCTCCCTAAAAAACTGCCTGAGTTCCAATTTCACTACTCCGTGGCCTGTCTTCGGACTCAGTGATGCACCTGCATGACGTTGGTATATCTGTAAAAGAGGCACACAAGTTTCTAGGAATAATATTTGATAAAATATCACCTATATACCTCACTTGAAACATAAATGCCTACGGCCTTTAAACATACTCAAAGTTTTGTTGCATGCGTCCTGGGGGTCTGACAGACAGTGCCACTTGAGGGTCTACAACTCCTTGGTACGCTACCGCCCGCACTATGGCGCGATTGTTTATGGGAGGCGCGTTCGTCTGCCCTAAATATGTTGGACCATGTCCATCATCTGGGGATCCGATTTGCCACGGGGCATTTCTGATATAACCTGTGCTTAGCTTTTCTGTTGATGCACATCCTAGATTTTTGGAAAGACGAAGGAAATATTTGGTGTCTTTGTTACGCTTACAAGGTATACAGATATTCTCAACATCCCTCGCTTGGCGGCCTCTAACCGTCTATATCCTTCATACCCTTTAATACAAGCCGAGTATTGTTCGGCCACTGAGTTTCAGAGTTCAAATCATGACAACATCGCTGCATCTTCCATTTAATTAGGCTGCTTTGTTGAGGAGTAATGAGAGAGTTGCGCTTTGTAACCTTCTGCCAATCTCCTGTGACTTGTCACTGTCCAAATACAGAACAAGAGCCATTCCTCACCTTGGTATTCAGCAGGAGTTTGCCGATTTTGAACATAACTGCAAGGATTACTCACCTGTTTACAATAATCATTCAAAAGCATCAACTTTTGTGGGCTGTGCGGTTTATTCCATAGCCTCCAGGCAAGTGGACAACACAAATGTCTTGGAAATATTTTAACTGCTTAATTTTACGGCATTTTAATTGCTGTCCAGTATTTATCGAGTATTTATTGGAGAACAATAACATAAAATCAATTATGTTTGTTGATTCCCAGAGCGGTCTTCTAGCCAGTTCGTCCTTAGCAGACAGCATGAACCTTGTCGTGCAGCGTTTTCTGGTGTGGTTAAACCGAACACTTCAACTATCAGACTTGATCAAATTCCGCTGAGTTTCAAGACAGGCGGGTATTTCCGGCAATGAAAAAGAAGACCTCTTGCTTCCTCTGCGAAAGGGTGCCCAAAACTGCCTCTTGGCCTACCACACCAACACCTGAAGCCGATCATACAGAAAAAAAATTATCATGCCATGGCATTTGGATAGGGACAAAGAAAAAAAGAGAAACTTTACGGTACTAAAACCCGGCGGGGGTATGGAACAGTTCCTTCCACAAGGACCGTCTACTTAAAGTTCTCCTTTTCTTCTTTAAAATTTGTCATAGACGTTTGACTCGCTTGCACACACTCTGCGATGAGAATGTTAAACTTTGCGACAAATGTGTGAAAGCAATGACCGTTTTGGACATTATGTGACTTCGCACATCTTTAAACTAACAGTGCCGATCATGCTTTCCAGAACTTTTCCGAGAACACCTTCCCTTGCATCCGTATCGTCTGCTTGGCCATCAACCCTTGGTACGGTTAAATTGACTTATGAATTGCCTCCATTAAACTGACATTTTACACCAGTTGTAGCTTGCAGTTCTTTTAGATCACATATTTTTGCTCCTTGGAAAGACCCTTGTTTGGCGCAGTATGGTTTAAGTTCTTCTTGCGCAAAACACCGTAATTATCATCATAACCATCATCGTATTCTAAACCCCGTAGTGCTGGCGTATGCGCATGATAATTTGAACACACGAAATTGTCGGCTCTATTCGCAACTCCAACGCCCTATAGGTGGCGGGGTGGTAGTTCCAAGATGGCGGAAGAGACGGGGATAGATTCTCCAGGATATCCCGCGCGCCTGCTCGCGCTGACGCTGTTCAGCGCGCTAAAATTTATTTATTGGTCTACAAATGCGAAGCGGTTATGAAGGGATCATATTACAGGTGACGTAGATGCTGATGCACGTTAGGAAACGAGCATGCTGTTATTTAAAAGTTGCAGAAACCTCAAATTGCCAAGCTTTGGGGTGAGCGAGCGCGTTTTAGGCACTGGCCAGGTTACTGTTTGTGTCAGAATATTTTTGAGGGCGATGACGATATGTTTGCGGCTTTGCCTGGCCATTAGTTCTGTATAAAAAGAGCCGAGAACGCTGACCGTTAAGCTTCGGAAGAGCGGCAATACACAGTATTGGTGTCTTCGCGTCACAGGCTCACAACTCGCTGCTCGCCGTCTCGGTGTTAGTGTATTGCAACACGTAATCAAACTGCTCTATAGTTATTGATAGAAAGTTTTTTTACCGCAGGCTACCGTGCGGTGTAACATTACAACCGCAAGCTCGCGCTGTGCCTTTGAAGTACAATTTTCAGTGCGCGCCAGGAGCGTTGCCGTGCTCATCATTCTAAAAAAAAAAAAATGTTGTGGTTTTTATACCCCTCGGCACATATACGATACTCCAAAACTTCAGTTCGCCGTGCAGCCCATCAACTTCAAACTGACGGCCCCAACTTTTACGAGAGGCTTGATGACGGTGCAATATAAGATATTAAACAGCTAAAGTACGCATCAAAGAGTACCGAAAAAAAAAACAAAAAACGAGGTTTTGCAGTAGGGCCAAGAAAACCCCGATTATTATTATTTTTTTACAGTCATTCACACTTACTTGGGTTATTTTAAAAAGTTGCACAACTCGGCTAACAAGTCGCTCGTGAAAGTTGGTAGCACTGGCTGAACGTCAGTGCGCTGTACGTCCAAACGAAGTTTAGGGGTGTCGTACGCTCTGCAAAAACTGCCTATTAACATAACCGGCGTGTTTAGGGGTTTTATTTATCGCTTTATCAAAAATAAATATTTTAATATACTGTACATTTGTTTGCACCACGTTATTTGCAACACAGCGGTCCCTCTGGCCAAAACTGCGCGTTCTAAGCTCTCGTCACAAACGGCTGCCTAACACAGAACCGCTTAAAATGCTTCAAGCCTTTCTTCATTTGCTTTGTAATCACCTGAAAGCAAGTACGAATATTCTGTCTTTTTGAACTGCTTGGTATAAATGGTCATGTTCCTTGTAACGGCCTTAAAACGCGAACCCATTCCCGATTTGTATTGCTCGACATACCGTTGCGCGACGAGTTTTCTCCTACTTATGACAATGAATATACTTTCCGTAGACCGTACTATAGAGTTCTTCATTATTAGTGGGAGCGTTTTTCGTCACGTTGAGTACAGATTGAGCTGGCGGCCATGCACAAGTCCAGAAATCCGCAGCGTATGCGATACACGAAAAGTCCCTAATAAAATTAGACATCCCGGTCCTTCGTGCAAGCCTGTTGCAAGGCGGAGAACAAGAATTCCTTTTTTAACGCGTTCACTTTTTTCGTTAAAACGGCTTCGCGCATCAAGGCCAACAGTCCCTGCCACCGTTTCCGCGCCGCCGCCGCCGCCGCCGTCCCCGCTCCTCTGGTTCTCCGTTCGTCCGCGGGAGGGCGAGCGGCGCGCTGGAGTTGCGAATGGCTATACCTCGGAAAATTCATAGCGGGTGCGAAGTAGCGTGTTTCAGTTAGGGTAGCTCAAGAGCCTCGTCGAAGACTATGTACGCATGAGGCACAGGAACAATATCAATTGTAAAAACCAATATGGCGTAAGACTTCTCAGAATCGCATTCAGAACATGGTGCAGACGCGACAAGGGCGCCACAATGAAAGCGAATTTCGTAAGCACTCAGCTGACGTCTCTGTGGCATACGTTACAGGACGGCATAAATGCAATGATTTCTTTTTTCCTATCGCATATTGTTTTATTCTTACGTGACTGGGTTATTAGTTAGACAATGCTCGGGACTCAAGATAACAACGGCTTGGAGGAAGAGACTATCAGCAGGGAAGAACAGCAAAAAGTATGCTGAATCTCTTGTTCTCTGCTTCCCGGCCTCTGTCTACCGAATAACCTTCTCATGGGGGAGGCGTTATGTGGTCGAGACAGAAACATTTCTTAATGATAGAGCATTATGATTAATTGCGCTTACTGTCGGTGATCGCCCCTCGTACCGTTTTAAGTCACGTGTGTGAGCCATCTTTCAGTAAGATCGATAGCAAGACCGGGCAGGGACGGAGAGACAAAAAAGGTTCATGAAGTCTTGTATATTTCACGTCTTGAGTGAACGTTCGTCAATCAGGCGGCTGCGGTGAACTCATTCGAACTCCTTGCTTGTGGTGACGGTGCGCCCTGCTTGACGCCAAGTGCCGTTTTATATTTCAATCGATTTCAAAGTATTTCCTTACTGTCCATGTACTAAAACCGCAAGTTGCAAGTCAGTGCATCTCGTGTCGCGTGTGTTTCTTTTTCTTTCTTTCCTTGTTCTTGACGTTTTTTTTGTTTTTTTTTTCATCGTGTTAAACAACACAAACTGTATTATAAAAAAAAATGTTAACTAAACATGTTGTTGTGTTGTTACTCTATCGAAACCCGGCATTAGCATAAGCTGCCACGTTCATAAACCAAACATAAAAAACCTAAATACGCGAACACTACTGCCTCCGATTTTTTCCGTCTCTTACAATATTTGGCACTGCACCGTAGCCGCACTATTACCTTGAATGTATTGCATATGCGAACCAGTGATGAGGCAATACCTGCGCGCCGCATAGCACTATGAATTCAGATCATTCGCCGACGCCGGTGAAAGCGCTATCGGAGGGGAAAAACGATCCAGCGGAGACGTCGTCGTCATCGTCGTAGTGAGGATCGACGCTCCTCTGCCTGCCTGGGATCTGCTTATTTCCTGCCACGTCAATGCATCAACGCTCCGGTATCTTACCTCCCCTTCCCCACCCTAATATAACAAAAACGAACCCACCGGGGAGCCATGAGTAATACTTTTTTTACACTTTTTTGGGGGGGAACGAGGGGTGGGGGGGTGGAAGGGAGAGCTGTTTGCCGCTGCTAACAAATTGGGCGCTGCCCACAGCGGGTGGCGAGAAAAAAAGAAAAAAGGAGCTGGGTGAATGATGCCGCCCTAATGCCTTACCCGGCCAGTCGCCCCACTTTTTTTCACGATCGCAGGAACGGGAAGCTGTTACACGTGCTCTGCTGATGGCGGACTCCGAGCCCGCTTCGATCTCAGAACCGTTGCTTTGATGACGGGAACCCGCGCCTCTCTGTATTCATGCTGCGTTTCCTCTTTTCTTTTTTTTTTCTCTTTTTCTTCTCTCTTTTTTTTTTTTTTTTTAGAGTAAGTTTTAACATAGTGAGCAGCAGCCGGTAACGCTTTTGTTGCGAAATACATTACCTAAGGGGGCGGGTAACTGCATTGAGGGGCGTCAACAATGACTCTTCGAACAGAGTGCATCGTGGCGTGTTAGGGCCGGTGAGAATAATTTGGAAAGCTGACAAGTTGTCACGAGCGGGGGGCGAATTAGGACGGAGACGGTTGACAACACTCGGTGACAGCTTATGAAATTCCAGCACGTAGCCTAACATGCTTACGCTTTTTATTACGTGCTCCTTCTTTGGCATCCTCATTGGCTGATGCACTAATCGCATTAGCTGTGTCGACTGATAATAAGTGGCCCAGGAGTAGTCCCGTCTAGCGTTTCTTTAATTGTCGGCGACTACAGACCTTTGCAAAAATTGCCTTCTGCGCGCTGCCATCTGTGTTCTCTGGGCTGTCAAACGCCTTCTGATCATGCGCTCTTGCTCTGCTGTGTGGAATATCAGACGCTGAGCATGCCTCCACAGCTTAGTGACTCAGGTTTTTTTCGCCGGGCTAATAAGCGATGCAAAGTTCTAGACCCCCTTCGCAAGACTACATCCGTTGGGCAGCTGGTGGAATCCCTGCACAATGGCGGACTAAAACCGCAACGTCACGGCACTTTTTATGTGTTTGGTTAGATTAGAAGGCACACAAACAAACGCTCAGAGAAAAGTGATAAGCGCAGTGGTGTTGCAGTTTTGACGCTTGGGACTGGCTCGTCGGCTCCTGTCGTTGGCCGCACTCCAACGTTCGCAATGGGATGAATTGGCGTTCACGTTCCACGATGTCAGTTGTTCCTCCTTGTGCAGTGGTCCTGACCTGCTAATAATCGGCAAGTGGCTTTTGAAAGGTGTCTATTGATATGCAAGCAAATTAACCTAAACGGGGATCTGAAACTTTTTTTTTAATTCAGACATATTTTTTTCTCAACTCCCTATTGGACCTCCTTCACTTCTAAGGAAGTGAACAGCCCGGTACAAGTTAGTTTTTCTCCAAGTGATTACCACATATCCCTCCGACCTAGGATGATGCTTAAGGTACCTTAGATCTGTCGGCAATTTCTTTTTCCGGGTTCTTAATAGACCTTTTGCGAAATCCCCCAAGCGCCCCGGCCCGCGCGCGAGGAATTGTGGGAGAGATTGTCCCTCGCCTGGCCGCTCTGTCTTGAGATCGCGTTGCCTTAATTGTCGCTTGTCTCCTCTTAATCCTTTGTTTTTTCATTCTATTACCTATTTTTATCTATTCTAGTGTATTCTTATTGCTTCTAAGTGTTTCTATTTTCTTCTCTGCATGATATTTCTGGCATATATATAGTATTTGTGTCTTTTTTTTTTTTGCCCTTTTCGACGGGAGTGCCGACGGACAACACGCCGCTTCGCGCGTCGTTCCCCGGGCGAGTACTACCGTTTCTACCGATTCCTATCGCGCTGTTAGCTGTTCATTTTGGTACATTCGACTTGCGTGCAGTCTAGAGAAGCCGTTTATGAACACTCGCGCACATGTCATAGGGGCAGGCAGAGCTCGGAATCAACAATCGCGACGCGAGAGCCGAGTGCGCTGTGATTTGGCCGCCCGCGCTCGCTCCGTTGACTCGCACTGCAGCGTATGCCTTCGAATTCCGCTTACTTGACCAAGATACAGCACGCCGCTTTGTCGCCACGAACCATTTGTTTGAAGGTTTGTGAAGCTGAGGCATATGCAACGCTGCGGCGCCTGACAACTGCACGCTGCGGTCCGAGCCCTTCCGAGGCGCCGACGGTTCAATGTCGCGGCTTCAATGCGTCTATGGCATGCCTTCGTAATCTATCTGCTAAGCTGTTGTCAGTTGCCAACGCCCTTTTTCAAGTGCAGAGACGTGTTGCCCGGAATCATTTTTCCGAATGCCTGCGAAGCCGTACCACCGTTCGTCATCATGATCCAGCGCTGCGGTGCGTGACAAAACTGCGCGCAGCGGCGCGAGCCCTTCTTAAGCGCCGGTGGCCCAACGTCGCAGCTTACATGCGCCTATGCTATATATGCCTTCTTAATCTATCTGCTAAGTGGTTGTCAGTTGGAAACACCCCCTTTCAAGTGCAGAAATGTGCTGTCACCCAGACAGTTATCTTCAAACCCGTAGTTCCTTTGATAATTTTATTTCTCTACAGCTGAAGGTATTTTACTTCGTTAGATCACCCTCAGCAGCAGCATGCCCGGTGGTACAGTTTTCCGTGTGCCAGGCTGTGCGAACAATACTGCCAGTGCACAGCATGTTTGCTGGCACCGCTTTTCAAAAGACGGCGTCCCGCGAAGTGTTTGGGTGAAGAAACCTGCGTGTTGTTGTCAGGTGCCGCAGCGTTGGATATGCCGAACGGTGTTACGGCTTCGCAGGCATTCAGACGAATGATTCGCGGCAACACACCTCTGCACTTGAAAAATGCGTTGACAACTGACAAGAGCTTACTAGATAGATTACGAAGCCATGCCATAGGCGCGTTCAATCCTCGACGTTCAGCCGTCGGCATTTGCGAAGGGATCGCGCCGCAGCGCGCAGTTGTCAGGCACGCAGCGTTGCATATACCTCAGCTTCGCAAACATTCAGACAAATGGTTCGCGGCGACAAAGCGGCGTGCTGTATCTTGGTCAAGTAAGCCGAACTCGAAGGCATACGCCGCAGTGCGAGTCAACGGATCGAGCGCGCGCGGCCAAATGACAGTGCACTCGGCTCTCGCGTCGCGATTGTTGATTCAGAACTCCGCTGACCCCTATGACATGTGCGCGGGTGTTCATTAACGGCTCCTCTCGACTGCACGCGGGTCAAACGAACCAAGATAAACAGCTAACAGCGCGATAGGAAATGGTAGCAACGGTAGTACTCACCCGGGAAACGACGCGCGAAGCGGCGTGTTGTCGTCGGCACTCCCGTCGAAAGAGGCAAAATAAAGAGACAAATACTATATATATACAATAACTAGCGCGCGCAGAAGAGAAGAGAAACACTTAGAAGCAATAAAAAAAAACACTCGAATAGATAAAAATAGGTAATAAAATAAAAAAAAAAAAACAGAGGATTAAGAGGCGACAACCGACAAGGCAATACGATCTCAAGAGTGAGCGGCCAGGCGAGGGACAGGTTCTCTCACAATTCCTCGCGCGCGAGCCGGGGCGCTCGGGAAAATTGGAAATCGTCTATTTTCCACGTGTTCCCTATCGCACGCAGAAAACAGCAACCGCCTCTGTGTGGTTTCCTTTTCCACAGCGTCGCAACATACTTGCGACCTCGTCACGTGATGTTACAATATTAGGTTGTGGAATCAATAGGGAATTGTAGTAGACCGTTTTTCTCCGCCGCTACGGTATCCGCAAAGAAAACGTCGCAGCTGTGCCTACCCGCCGCCAGCCTTGGCTGCATAGTTAAAGGTCTTGTGGCGGATTACGGAGCGCTATCCGGGTGCTTAGCGGGCTCCGGAAACGGTCTCCTACAATTCCCCATTGACGTCTCATGCTGTGACGTTAGCAACATAAACCAAGGGCGTCATTTAAATGCTAGTGGCTTTCTGATTTGAAAAGGCCATCCGGCTCCAAAATTTCGTCTGTTTAATTTTAAAACAATATATAATTGTTTATTGATTTATTTATTTATTCCGCAACCCGAAACTCAAACTTAGTTTTGATTAGTTTATTCCTACTTTCTTTCGCCATGCAGACGTGACGTCACACGCCTGAAGCCTGGCGCACGGCTGGCGATCAGGTACGGTGGCGTCTCCAGTGCTCACGTATATCAGCGACAAAAGTATTTGAAGTTATTTATTATTCCTACTTGCACAAAGTACTTACTTCGCAGCTCCTGCAATGAAGTATTTCGAGCACTGGCCAAAACGTTTAAAGCGGCACTGGCTCTCTCAGTGCAGCTCTCGCGCCAAAGCAGCTTGACGTGGTTCCCACCCACTGCTTCCAGAGTACGCTTTTTTTTTTTTCTTGAAAAAGAGGCGGGAAGAGACACTGTGTCTTTTTCCTGACATTTTTCATGTAATCAACACTGTACAACAGATTGCTACTCGTTGCACACTACCTTTCAACCTTGAGGCTGCGGCAAACAAAAATACCGATGTCTGGCGACCCAGGAAGCCGGGAGGCGTAGTTCAGTGTCGCCCGTAAGTCCTCCCGTAGTTGACGCACATGTCTAGAGAAAAGCGCAGATATTCGAGTATTTCTAGTAGAGAGTAGAGCAATGTACAGGCCTTCCTTTGGAGGTCCGGCCCCGCCAGGACCAACACTACCTACAGTCGGTGATAGGTTAAGAGCGAAGTGGAAGCTCCTGCCACCTCTTTTTACTTTAGCAGAGGGAACGCTAGAGAGGAGGCGGAGGGAACGCTGTAGCAGGGGGATCGCTCTTCAGCGTTCCCTCTGCTACACTGGAAAGAGGTGGGAGGAGCTTCCACATCGCTCTTCACCTGTCACCGACTGTAGGGTCAAGGCCGTAGAGCTTAGAGAATTGACGTCACCAACTTCAGAAGGAGGAGGAGGAGAAGAAGGCGATTCTGGAAGGTGGAATTCTCCTTAGATTTCTCTTTTTTGGTTTTTTTTCACTTTTCTGCTCCATTCTTTTTCCGGACGCCATGGGAGTCGTACTGCCGTATTCAAAATGTAGCTAAAATAATTTTAAGTTCACCCGTGTGTATAGGTTTTGTATTTTTAGACTACAACACGTGCTATATCTTTGCTTTCTCCTGAGGTTGATATTGCAAGTTTGTATATTTTCTGCAAAAAAAAAAAAAAAAATTGAATTAATTCCGTGACCACGAGACCGGCTGCCGGTTGCGCCGCCATTGGGCTCGAAAGTTGAAGCCGCATGAGGGTCGACGTGTCCACTCGGGGCATTCAATCGTTTACTTCTGGGTTGTCTTTCGTGTGTTTGTGAGGTTCGAGTGTCGACGAAGGACATCGAGACGCTGCAGAAGACGAGGATACGAAGAAAGAGTCACCGGCGAGCTCAAGCGCGAAGACGTCGTCTTTCGTTTATGCAACGCGATGTGGGCTTCCAAAAGCGCTTTCGGTTATGTAGCGTGTGTGGTTTCCTCCCTCCGGTAATATCATGCCTGCGGGTTCGTCTGTGATTTTTTTTTTTTTATGCTACGGTTTCTATGTTCTGCTTTCGGCTGGGGCTCGAGACACTGAACGAAGTCTCTCGAGCGATGTCGAGAGGCATCAACCAGAAGTTCCCTGCGATTATAATACATAATTATTTTTTTTTATTGTAGTGGCTTGACTCCACGGGTATCTTAAAACGGTAAAAACTCTTCATGTTTTTTTTTTTTTTTTTGTATGGTACGCTACACAATAAAACCAAGCGCCCGTACCTTTGTCTTTATCAAGATCCCCGACTCTCAGCGGAGCTACTTGCTCAGGAAGGTTGTGTTCTTCTGTTGATGTGTGTGTTGTGCTGCAAGCTAGCCATTCTACAAAAAAAAAGAAAAAAAATATGTTGCTGGGCGATAAGTGATAAGAATATTGAGCGTTAATGGATGTCTCAGTAGTAAAGCCTCGATGAACTTGATTCACGGAATTAACCTTGATTAATTTAAAAAAAAAACACGGAGGAAAACATGAAAAAAGTATGCTGTCCTACTTTTCTTCGCCGTCATTTTTCTTCCTACCAATAAAGTAACGCTATTTTGTTTTATCTTGAAAGAAACATAAATCCTCAACAACAGCTTATTGCTTTTTTAGGCAATACTTTCCGTGTACGTTTGGTTCTGTCTGTATCACATGGCTACCATGAACGGTTTCGCATGTCGCATCATTCGGTGTCATACCATTTTATGAGAATTATTGCTTATAAAACATCTGTCTTTCTGAGCGATAATTACATCGCTAACGAAGTTTGCTTCAAAGTACACCCATCTTTCCCGAGGCATCGTTGTACGCCTTAATGTTTCTGTGCCATTATAATTTGCCTCGTTCCAGCTTAACTGCTGTGTGCTTCACAGCAGTTACGCTTCATTCTATGGAATGCTTCATTCTTCATTTTATGGACTTAAGAATGAAGCTTCATTTTATGGAAGTGCTTCATTCTATGGAATGAAGTGCGCCTGCGTTAATACAAATTTGTAGCTACCAATGTAAATCCACTCACAAGGCTTATATGTCGGAGCTGTTCCGCGACACCCGATTGCTTCCCGTGCAACAATATTTGTTTACTAGACCATCTGTTTTTTCTCTAAACTGCTTTATAGATAATAATACATGTTTCTATAAATGAAAACTTTTTTTACGGCGGATATTCACACGTAATGCCTTCATTTCGTCGCTTTCTTGAGGCGCCCGCCCCAAATCGCTCGCCTCCTTCGGTGACGTCATGGGAGAAGCGCTCCGGCCTTGACTCTTGGTGGAGTTGCCCGGCACAGGCCCGTTGTCTCTAAATCTTACCCAACGTGACCCTGGCACGATGGGATGCCCACCTGACCCGTCCAGGCGCGACAACGGCACGCTGGGGGCGCTTTGACAGTGCAAAAGAGCACATCTCGGGCCCGGGTCCCGGCCCGGTCTGCGCTTTTAGGTTTCCCCGGGCCTGTGCAGAGTTCTAGTGGAGAGTCGCCTGCTAGAGGTTACGTGACGGGAGTAATTTAGAAATACAGTTATCCCAGGGGAAAAATGTTCTTTCGGCAAAAAAATAATGCGACTAGTTGAGAGAGGGCTATTGATTCTGTTTGCCAATTTCTAGCCAAATCGAATTCTAAAATATACCAACGGAGTTCCACTTTAAAGGTCACCGCGACGTGACGCCGTTAAGTCGCATTCTCAGGTGGCACAGTGCCTTCAAGTTACTTTTTGTTACATAATGTGACGCCACGTGGGGCTTCATCACTGACGTGGCGACACGTGGCCACCTGATCACACGAAAAAGGAGATTACATAATGCTGCCACATTACATCTTTAAAAGCAACAAAAAAAAAGCGCAGTTTCTTTTTTTTATATATATAAAGTGAGTTTAATTAGTGATATTTCACACAAAATATCTAGCACCGAGCCCCACGACTGTACAAAAATCGTATCATGACACTTTGAGAAACCGTTTTGTACGGTCTGTTTAAAAAGGGTTAGATGTATGTGGCCTACGCCGAAGCGCCATGGACTGCGTCTAGCCTCCTGCTTTCGCGGGAGACGGGACACCTGAAGGACCTCCCTAACGTCTTCCTCCTATCATTGACTAACCAACGTCAACTTTCTTTTTCATTCTAGTTCAAAAGTATCTAAATTGAGAGGAGTGCATGGACGCTCACACGGGAGAAATTAAAGAATAATCACTGTGTTCTTGATTGTGTTCTTTGTTCAAACACCCGGATCGTACAACACATAAAATGTAATGGCATGTCTTAGACACCGCGCTAAGTTTGATACACCAAATTTCAAGCTCAATATTAATAATTGTATGCTTTCATATTTGGATCCTAAGAGAAGCGTTAATCTGCTCTTCTTTAAAGGAGTCACCACAGCGATGCCTCGGACCGCGCTGGCGACAGAGTTAACAAAGTAAACACCAAACGGAGGTCAACTGACGCTGTTGATGAAGTTACAACGTTCAACTTTGCCCTTAGAACTTCCCCCTACCCCATTTCCCCCGGAAAAGAAACCAGAAACTTTTTCCAATAAAAAGGAGGTGAGCTGGGCTAGTCGGTAAGCATTATACTTGGCTAAAGCCAGCGATCAATGTGAGGAAACTGTAGAAGAGTACACGACACTGTATTCCTGTACATTTGTATTCTTCTACACCCTGTAGAAGAATACATCCTGCATTCTTTAACAGTTTCCTTACGTTTCTCGCTGACTTAACCATATGTAAACGTTTCCTGCTTCTTTTAATTTCGTTTGATAATCAGCATCTGATGATAACATTCTTCGTTTTAAAGAAGACTGCTCTGTTACCATACTTTTAATACTAACCCGCTTAGCTGCGTCCATGCGAATAAAAATACGAAGCTTATACGCTCTTTCTGTCTCTTGCAGAGTCACAAACGAGTGAAGAAACCGTGTCCTATGCACTCAACAAACACGGCCTCAACACGTATAGTTACGCAGAAAACTAGGGTTCCATATTTTTTTCACATTGACATTTTGATTTGTCGCTTCCGTAGACGCGGAAGCCAACTTCCGGTACATCGCTCCCATCGCGCGTGTACGCCCTCCCAGATCCGTGACTCTGCGCTCAAAACGCCCCCGGGCTTCGGCCGCGGTTGCAATCGCGGAAATTACACCAGCCGCTCGGAAACGTGTCTAGCCTGCATCCTGGCGGATTTGGCAAACAAGCCCACGTGGTGCCGCATTCAGAGGTCTCCATGAAAGCCGCCAATGCAAGCAGCCAACGGCCAAAAATGAAAACAAAAGTAGAAACAAATCTCGCATCTACAGCAGGCGTGCACGAGCGAGCGCTCACATTCAGACAAATCGGCTTCGTTGAAAGTTTGGCTGATATCAGATACGAGGTTAAAATAAACAAACAACGATTGACATCTTTATTTTTGGGGCGTCGGATCAGGATTTACTGAAAGGCTCTCCGAAACCACGCACGTGGGTCCCGCGCCTTCTTCCGAAGCAATATAATTTCGCAGAATTAGGGCGAACGTAATAAGGTAAAAGTCGAAACGCCCGCAACAGTTTTCGTTGGAGGTGGAAGAACAAGAGCGGAAATTCGGAATATACGTTGTACATTACTTGGTGGCTTGCCAGCAATACGCTTTAGCTTCGACCTTTCCGGACCTTCTTCAATGTGGTTAATATGCACCCACCCCTCGAAGGAAGTACAAGAAACAGAAAAAAAGAAGCAATTCTTTCAAACGTTACAGGCTCCCCGTGAGCCCCACGGTGCATTCGAGAGCACATCCCAGCATTCGCTCGCTTCCGCAGCGCGTCGGTTCCAGCCGACAAATCGAGCTTTGCCGACGCGTAAGTAGGAAGCGAGAAAGCGTGCAGGAACAAACCGATCGTGTCGGTCGCAAATCCTCGTTTTTCCTACGCAATTAAATTACCGCACGAGGAAAACCGACCGCGGCGCCGGGAACCGGAACTCGGGGCTTCGAACGACGACGGCACTTTCCTATTGCTGCATCCGTTCGAAACCGCTCTTTTCAACGACGAGCCATCAATGAAATTGATCCCGGATGGTGGCGGCTGCTTCTGAGGGCGCTGCCGCCAATTCGAAATGAAACATTGGTGGTCTTCGCAAGGACTGCGCTTCAAGAATACGAAAGGAGTCGTCACTGGGATCTGTTGCATTTTGATTCATAGTAGCTTGGGGCGTCGAGCCGCCCCAAGCTACTACAAGCTAATCGGTCCCCATCGGGGACCGATTAGACTTCTTTCAGTGGGCAGAAGGATATCGGTGCGGCAGACGTGTTTTCCGGAAAAGCTTTTACTGCGCGTTTTAGTCACATTCCTTAATTATGATCATGTTGCTTTCCGATTTTACACTCTCAGAAGATAGCGATTGGGCAATATTCTCCTTCACCAATATTAATCTGGCCACTCTCGCTCTTCGAAAGATTAAATAGAGAGGAACAAAGTTAAGCATCTCCCTCCCGGGTTTCTTTGGTCGCGTATCTGGCACGTATTGTGTGATCCTAGCTGGACTTACTTTTCCTCTGCGGTTGTATTTCCGAAGGTCACCGGGTTAGAGGTACCCAAAGTAGGCTTTTGATATGTCCAATATGTTACATTGTTAAAGGTACCCAAATAGGCTTTTGATATGTCCAATATGTTACATTGTTAAAGGTACCCAAAGTAGGCTTTTGATATGTCCAATATGTTACACTGTTAGAGGTACCCAAAGTAGGCTTTTGATATGTCCAATATGTTACACTGTTAAAGGTACCCAAAGTAGGCTTTTGATATGTCCAGTATGTTACACTGTTAAAGGTACCCAAAGTCGGCTTTTGATATGTCCAATATGTTACACTGTTAGAGGTACCCAAAGTAGGCTTTTGATATGTCCAAAATATGGCGATAGCTCACTCTGCCTGGGCTGAGCATCCTAAAAATCCCTAAATCACGACAGTACGCGGCCGATTTCCGTATAAAAAAAAGCAATCAAAGATCGCAACATACCGATGTCATCCCCGGCGATGGGAGGATCATGTTCCGAAACCGGGATCGCTGTCAGCCAATAACGAGCGAAGGATCCTCGCACATCCGACCGGTGGAACCGAGGAGGGTTATCTCGGAAGCGTTTGGCTTTTTGCCTCTTGAGCCCGGACTACGATTCAATTCAGCGAGCGCGCGCTCGAAAGCCAACGACCGGATACATCACCCCGGCTGGATCCTACGTGGAGGATGATGCGAAGTATGGCTTTACGAAACAGTGCCACAGCGAAATGTCACATTCGTGCCGACCCATCGTTGTCAATATCGAGGCTCAGTGCTCTGATAACGGGGACGGATGAACGAGTCGTCCATTGAACGTGAGGGGAACTGACGAGGCACGATGAGTTGACGGCCCGCCTTGGACCCGATCGCCACGCTGTGTTTCTTCCCAAATAATGCCGTGAGTGCGAAGTAATGAAGGTGGTGTTGAAGTAGAAAGAAAATACACCTTGATTGTCTCACTACAGCCTTTAATGCGTACATTAGCTATTTTAATAAGTTGTATCGGTCGACTATCAAGCCGCTCTTGAAAGTTGGTCTCGTCGGTACGACGTCTGTGGACTAAAGGTCGAATTGTTCTTTTGAGGTGTTACCTATGGGACAAGGGGTGTACTCCTACACACCCCCTATTTTTTAGTCTGGAGAATGTGCGGTGGTTCGCGTGTGGAGTCAGTGTAGCTCCAGATGATGACATCGTCCACGTACCCAGTAAAACAGAGTTCCAGGGTTTCAGCCAGGCAGTCCTCGAGTGCGGCAATCGGCAACGCATACAGCAGCGGCGATAGGACAAAACCCTGGGGCACCCGTACCCCGTTGGGGCATTTGATACTTGGCTGGTCGCCGTCGCATGCCAATTACGCAAGGTAAGCGTTGGCGAGCGGGGATGTTAGAATGTTATTATTACTTTCCTGAACACATACAGTAAAGCGTGCGTGTGTGCGTATGTATGAATACATGTATGTGTGTATTTACGTATGTATGTATCAGGGCTGGGCAGAGATACTCAAAAGAGTGTACAAGAATAGAAATACTGGGATACATGTATTCCAAAGTCCAAATACAGATAATTAGAAACATTTGTCTTTTATCTCACGGAATATGCCTGCAACATTTTTGCAAACACGGGAAAAGGTGTCTCGGAACCCAGACACCAATAAACACTAAAATGTCTACTTCTTTTTTTTTTTTGTAACAAGGCCATGCTCCGCCAACTGAAGTAATGATGAAGTGCTTTTCAAACAACGTCATTTGTATCGCAAGTACTAAATATGGCATGGAATAAGAACATTCGAATGATTAAGCAATACACAAATTTCTTCCAGAAAAACACAATATTGCAAACTTCCCAGTTAACTAATTACAGCTCAACATGAGTCGCTTTTCAAAAAGCTTGTCATCAAGGTACACACGATATGTTCGCAGTACCAGACTAGCAAAAGAAAAGAAGTATTTTTTTAACTGCGCCGAGTCGATTATTTACCGCCTTAATGGAAGGGAAGTCCTGGAACATTGAGACGTCTTTCCTAGTGGTCGTCGTGGTAGCTAAAGACTTCCGCCCTCACATCGGCCTGTTCTGATCTTAATAAAGACAAGGAATCGCCGTCTTTGAAGTCGTAGAAGACGTGGGCGTGGTCTGCCCGAAATGAGAATTGTTTCGCCTTATTTCCTGTGTGGAACCATATGATTTTCACTTTCGCCGGAAACTTGAAATGCGAGGGCCTTTTTCCTCCTAGTAACTGAGGAGAAAAAGAGGGAGAGAAAGAGACAAAGAGATCGAACAGCAAAGCCGGACCTAGTAAATCTACAGGAAAGGAGAGACCAGAAAAGACGACTGACTCAATTGGTTCGTCTTCTAAGCACTTCTTTTCTAAGTTTTAGGGATTGCAATCTATACACCAACTCATCTGTGTGACGTCACGGCGCGGTGGTGGCGCGTCGGTCGCATTTCCGGTCCGGGGCTGTGGGCAGAAGTCCCCATGCCAGACGTGTATTCCTGCATTGTTTTGAAGGAAACCAGACAAAAACCTGACTTCTCGTCAAAACGCCGGGACTGAGGCCGTACCAAAAGAGTCGAGAAAGGTTTGAAGGTCAGTTTTCACGTGCTCGATTCGTCTGAGAATCTGGATACGTGCCGTGAAAAGGGAAAAGCAGACGCCGTCGGACAACGATTGCTTGGGCGGGAAGCACTTTGAGTTGAATTCACGGATACTTGTGGTCATCAGATTTGTTTGTTTTATTCCAACATGAACGCCAGAAAACCATCAAGTTGTGCGGACCACCTGCAGACTACGTTCAGTGCGTCTTCAAGCTCAAACGGCCGCCTGATCATTCGAACTGTCGTCTGCTCTTTCAAACGTTTCTGCTTGTCGTCTGCTCTCTTAGACGACGCCGGCCGTAGATTAAATGTTGGCCCGGTACTTGCTATACGAAGTTAGTGCAGGCCCCAAAAGACTTAAGTTTGAAGGTTGGTAAGCAGGCTCGATGTAAACAGTAAATACAAGCAGATGATCATTGTTACGAGTGACCATCACTGACTTGCTATGCCTAATTGACTTCGTCCGATTCTACTTGCGATTTTCAGTATCGACGTCGACTATCTCAGCTACGGTACAAGCTTTTGCAGCCTGAGCGGCGTCGCGACTGAAAATTGCGAGCGAAGTCTCATCATGCGAATCAGGTTTTAGCGTCCACGCGGAATGAATCGCCACATGTCACATTATTCACGCGAAGTTTTGCGGTGTAACGAGCCTCGGTAATTTCGCTAACACCGCTCAAGTAGTCAGACATCGCCAGGAAGACGTAGAATCAACAATTCGAACGCGAAAAAGGGCAGGGGGACTCACACCGACGCCGACAACATCGCATTTCAATGGTTTGTTTATGGGCGACGGCGAGCTTTTTGCCCACACCCCCCATCGCGCAAGCGCGGCGCCGGTGGCGTCCGCTAGGGGCGCTATGGTTTGTTTGTAAACATGAGTTGGTGTATAAGGCAATCTTTCTTTCTCTCTCTCTCTCTCTCCCCCCCCCCCCCCCCCCCCCCCCTCTTCGCTTTCGTTAGAGGATGTTATGTGACCGAGTTATATATTCTGGGACCCCTAGCGGCAGGAAACGTTTGACAACAAATGTATCGAGATACTAAGCCTGGCTAAGTATCGCGATGCAATCGATGCATCGTAAAAGTATTTCACTAATGAGTCACAAATACATTTCTCAAATGTATCTCCATTAAAAGACACATATGCTCGAAAGGATTTCTAAGATCAGATCCTATTGCGATACATTTATATCGTGGATTGATACTACCTAGCTCTAAATGTTTATATGTAGGCATGTGTGTATGCATACCTGTGTGTGTATGTGTGCGTGTATATATGTCGTGTTCTTGTCAGTTTATTACTCTGTTTATCCTTCATTCACTTCTTTACTCGTTTACTTATCTATATATTTGTTTATTCATTTTTTTATATTTTTATTTAAATACCTTAGTAACTATCTTACGATTAGTACATAATGGCTGGGTAACAACTACAAAGATATAATTTCATAAGAGCAAGTGTGTATTAAAACAAAACAAGACATCAGACAACGGGCTTAGTGAACTTAGAGCGGTAAACCAGCGGCCAAAAATGGCACCCCCCCGGTTGCCGCCATCTTGCCTGTTTGCCACATTAGTGATCACGTGACGTTAAGACGGCTGCGCCCAGAGGTGAACCAGACCAGATTTATCAGATCACGGTCAGCAGACGGGCACTCTGGGGCTGCGTTCCAATCTTACTCGAATGGGTCCGCTGTTCCGGCGGATCAAGTCACGTGACAAGGCAGATACAACAATGCTGGACGCGGGTAGGTACAAGGCCTTTACCCAAAAGTCGCAAAAGTCAGATAGAAGCTGCGTTGGATTTACCTGTACCTCCTGCACCGGTGTAGAAAAGTGTAGGGCGGTGTACTTCCGGTCGCATCTCAATACACACACCGCAAGTAGACTGCCCTACACTTTTCTGCACCGGTGAAAGAGGTGCAAGTAAATCGAACGCAACTTTATTTCACTCCTGGGTGAAGGTCTCGTACCCCTTTGCATTCGAAAACGTACCCGCGTTCAGCATTGCTGTATCTGTCTTGTCACGTGAGTTAATCCGCCGGAACCGCCGGAAGAACTCGGATCCATTCGAGTACGAATGGAACGCAGCCCCAGAGTGCCCGTCTGCTGACCGTGATCTGGCCAATCTGATCTGGCCCACCTCTGGGCGCAGCCATCGTAACGTCACGTGATCACTAATGTGGCAAACAGGCAAGTTGGCGGCAACCGGGGGGGGGGGGGGGGGGGGGGGGGTGCCATTTCCGCTACAGGCAGTGGGTTCCGGTTTACCGCTCTAAGGTAAGACTCAAGCTCGTTGACATCAGATTGGTAGGTACTTTATAATTTATTAAACCTAAAACCCCATTTCAACTTATAGTTCTTTTTTTAAGTCTTAAGCATCTTAAAGCCACAATTGTCTGGCGAAAACCGCTCCAATTAATGCCAGTATGCGAAAAAAAATAGCTATGAAAAGTGACAGCGCCCCACAGTTTCGTATCCGTTCCCTCGACGTTATGGCCCTTACGAAGATGGCGGCGTTCCGTAGAAACGATGTATGGTTATCAGAGGCACGAGCTAAAAAAGTAACTTGTGGAAAAAAAAATATTTATATATAGTTTTGTTCGACAAGGTACAAAACGAATTCCGCAAAATGTGTTTGATGTATCGCCTCGAATTCGCAACGAATAAATAAACAATCTGCGCGAATGCGATAAACTCGAGCGCCTACCTCCGAGTGCAGTGCTGCCACTGCTCAAGCGATCGCGCAGCCGAGATGAAATAAAACCAACACCACCTAAAAAATAAAAAAAATAAAAAAATTAATGCTTGCGTGTTTTTTTTTTCGTTTTTTTTTTTTTTCTTTTTATTACGGAGCGCCACGTACCCTGCGTCAGCATTTACCGCCAGCGCTTTCTACAGCATCTCACAACGGACACGACGCTTGTACGGGACGGCGCCACGAGAGACTCTCGCCAAACTTCGGCATGTGTGCGGCTGGGGGGTGGGTTCGGAATCCACTAATCATCACATTGTATTGATAGGAAGCAGGAAGCCTTTGGCAACCAGCATACATGGCGGTAAATACGTGGATGCAAAGGTAACGTATCGAATCGGCCCACATAAAGGCCTCGATTCTATAGTCAATAGCGCATCGGATCGAATCCCATCCGATCCACTAGAAAAGGGGTGTTTTGAGATTCACAATGATTGAATCGAGATCCCCAAGTAAACGCTAGTGAAGTGAATCGAATGCTCCATCCTCGCGTGCCCTGGGCTCCCGCCGCCATCTTTTCTCTTCCACAATTTCACACGCCACACTACTCGCATGGCTCCTGCCAGTCCTGGTGAGCCCCCGCAGATCGATCCGATGCCGTCGCCGCCGCGGCGGGTATGCGGTGGAGTATTTTGTTGTGTGCTTTAGTCACTTGTATTTAACTAAAAATAGCATAAATATTTTAAAATTTGTCTACTTCCGCCACGCTGAATAAATTGGAAACAACTCAAAACTTCACGAGGGTTTCGTTGCAATATTTCGACGCCAGGTGTCGCCATCAGTCGATGCGGAGCCACGTAAGCGCTGTGGTTGAAGTGGATTAGATCTGGTAACTGGATTCAATGCACTACGGTCGCAGAAACCTAAATACACCCTATACTATGGTAAGGCGATGGTGAACGGACCGCTTTGTTGTTAAATGCGTGTATCTTTAACGCAGGTTAAAATATCCGCGAGAGATACTTTGGAGTCACGTGACTCACTCCTTGAAAACAATATTCTAAAAACACTTAGAGTTCCGTGCAAACGGCTGCCGGAAATACTTCCTCGCTTCAAATATTGAAGTCCGATTTTGTTCGCAGAAAGAGGGTAGACAGGCTTGAAATGCAGGTAAAAGGAATAACATTCGTGTTCCGCAGGAGCGGAAGTAAATCTTTAGCGGGGGGAAGGTCGTGTTAAGCGAGCATTAAAAGGACCTCAAAAAAAGCTTACTTCAGCTGAGCGGCATTGGCTGAACACTGGGTAATTTTTCCCCGTGGCGCTAATCACGAGACCTCGAAATCCCTCTTTTCAAATTTTAACCGTCCGATGAGATACCAGTATTCACAAGCGAACCAACCGAGGTTTGGTTCCGGCGCATAACAAAAGAAATGCAAATGTTTTCGTAATTCAGGAAAGGGTAATTCAGCGACCATTTACCTGAGCGCCATTCAGGCGTCTGGAGAGCTTCCAGCAGACAACGTTGTGAATTGCGGCATTATCGTATATAGGTAGGGGTAATTAAAATGTAAAAAGCTTTATGTGACTCGACAAGATAAAATCCCAAAACGTAAATTTTGAAAAAAAAAATTGCTCACCAAATGATACTACAAAAAAGAAATAATGTATACTGAAGTACATCTATGCAGACAATTAACATTTTTACAAGATGTGCCCATGTCCGTATTTACCAACTATGAAGCACACAAACATAAGGCATGATTTTGACAAGCTTGCCTACATAAAGACATCAAAAGTCTAAGCAGGAATATGCACTCGACCATTCTTCTTTTTCCGCGTTGACGTCATCGTCGACAACTTGACAGTTTGGTAGGCGGCTGTTGTGTGGCGCGGAAGCTGAGATCGAGGCATGTTGGTCGTGGCATTATTGTGGACATTTAAGTCTAAAGTATGCGACGTATTATTTTCCTCAACGCTGAAATAAAATTCGCGCCGCCGATCTTTGTTGCTTTCCGTGAAACTTCAATTGAATTTTTGAGTGGGACTTTCGCACGCGTGCATAGGTGCAACCTGCAACTCGGAACCATTAACAGGCTCTAAGACAAACAATACTATGTTAACTGGCGGCTGCTTTATTATGCGGAAGGGACCTGGTGCTAGGGTAGTAATCAGCCACTCTAAAATGGTGTTTAATGCTTACCCCCATTCGTTAACATTTCCAAGTGCCTGTATGCACTTTACATATGATTGGAAAGCATCATCATTGTTATTATGCTCGGAGCAAAGCACGAGCCTACGGATTCCAAGTTGACCTGTTTGAATCCCGGTCAGTGTGGCCGAAATCTCACAAAGTCTTATACAGAGAAGGCGCCATGTAACCGAAATTTCGGTTGCAAGTCAAAAGATTCCCAAGTATTCAAAATTCATTCCACGTTCTGCACTAAGGCGTACCGTATGGTTTTGCAATGCGCCTAACGTTAGTTGCTACTATTGTTCCTATTGAAAAAACTCTATGTGGGGACCGCTAGTATTTTAAAGATATTAACGTAGATTTCAGGAATTTCTTATAGGTCTGAGATTTCCGTTATATATATATATATTTTTAGAAGTCATGACGTAACTTTTTAACATTTCTGAGAAGTGTTAGAGGTCCGTTATATTTTTTCGAGAAACCTGGGGTGTATGTTAAAGATTTTTCCGGGAAACTACATTACCTACCAAGATAGTTTTAGCGGATTTGTGAGAGAGATCAGGGGACTCTTCAGCTTAAATGCATTGGTGAAGTCATTGGGTCATTTTGTATAGGATGCCGCAACAAACGGCCGCTCAATGGTGACTTCCCGTCGCACGCATTGGGTCTATCTTCTAGAGCAGTTAAGTGCGCGAATAAGGGACAATATTTCTCAGTAGCTTGTTTTGTGTACCTAGTGCTCTCGTCGGTTTCAGAAGCTGGTTGAAACATTCCCCGGGGTGCCACCGCGGATGGCGCCAGGGGCGACACCACGACCCTGCTCAGGATTTGCTCAAGCGCGGCGCGTGTTGGTTTCGTTTTTGTGGTTTTGCCTAAATTTGTACTGACAGCGTGTGTGAGGTGCTTCCATTCGATTTAAAAAGTTGAAGTATCGTACGTCTAAGAAATTTATCCAGCGCCATTGTGAGTACCTCGAAATCTATTTTTGATAAAAATACCTCGGTTTCCGCTATTGGGTGCGATTCATTTTATCCGAGCTGATTTCACCCGTTTTGAGTACACAATGGCCCTTTAACGTATTGCCGAGTTTCAACATACATGTAAAACTCTATGTTTAAAATAAACTTCCAATTACGCTTCAAGCAGCTTCATTTTTGTTCGGCCGTTTCATTTAAGCGTCTGAAGAGTTGGAAGGCTAAGAGAATCTAAAAGTCTGAACGATCTGGTGCATCTGAAGGGCTAAAGCTGTTTCACAGACTGAGGTGTTTGATATGCTAAATGGGTTTTAATAAACAAAAAAACACTTTCGGGTTGATTTTTTTTTTTCAGTTGAACTGGGCTTGTTTCAGGCAACGTTGCCCAAATTTCAGCCGAAGCCGGCGCTTGTTTGCCACCCAAATCAATTAAGCAGACTCGGTGCTAATCGTACCGGGATCGATTGCGGCGGCGCCCCGAGAGTTGCGGAAGAAGCCAGGAAAAGCGGAGTTCGCGTGACGTTGCGGGGCCTAGAAGCGCGGCGTCACAAAAGACGCGTCAGCGGTCGGTCGAAACGAGAGACGTACCCTCGGTCGCGTTTGGTTCGCGATTCTAATGAACACTGTTCGAATTTCCACTTGAACGACTATGAAAAGTATAATTCGGACCGGCAATAATTACTAAACCGTAAATAAGACATCATGAATATTTTTTTTCTCTTTGCTACGCTGGACGCAAAACAGGCAACGAGGAGCTATGGACAAACTGAATACATAAAAAAGGAACACAGCGCGGAACAGGCAGGAGACGTTTGGTTTTGGTTTCAGATGTCGGTGTTCTGCTTACTTCAAGAACACGGCATTTGAAGAATTCTGCAGAGCGGTGATCATGGCAAATTTGTGCGCTGTAGAAGGCTGTTCAAACTGTCGACTGAAGACCCGTGAATGTTCAGGCCGACGTTAGGTTTCACGTACTCCCAAACGATGAAGCTTTGCGAAGTCTCTGGTTGAACAGCGTTGTCTTGCGTAAAGGTCTCCGCAATGGCGTCAGAATTTGTTCGCAACATTTTTGGTCAGAAGACTATGAACAGCGCTTTTAGGTTAGCCGTCTGGGCATAGATGCGAAGGGACCCCGGTTGAAGAAGGACGTTGTTCCTTCCATTGCACCGCGCGACGAGTTCTTACCCTCTCTACTAAAGCGGGGACAAATCAAGGTAAATGTAGTTATGTGATGATTATTATATTTGCTTCATTTTAATACCTCTGTGGCCACGGCTGAAATGGTATTTTATCTTTCACTCAACATTAGGAGATTTTGCATTTTATCGTAAGTAAAGTGCGCGATATCGCGCAGTGCATGCCAAATATTAATTGGTCATGACCGCCAGCTAATTAGGCTTTCGCTTAAAACGCTCATTTGTTTAATATTAGGGAGTATTAGTAGATCGTTTTCAGAGGCCCGATACCTCCGCTATCGCTCCCTGTTCGCGCTTCAGAGCCTGCATTGAAATGGCAGCACGAGCTCCCGCAACAAGGAGCGTTGACTCGAAACACGATCTTCTAAAACTCTCTATTAGGCAGTTTTAGTAAATCGTCTTCAGAGGCCCGCTACCGCCGATACCACTCGGGGTGAGCGCTTCAGATCATGATTCCAAGTGACAGCACGAGCACCTGCTACGAAGAGCGTTACATGAAGACATTAGACAGTTTTAGTATAGCGTTGCTGGCTCTTACGTACGCAATACGCAATAGTATAGCGTACGCTAAAAACGACCCGCTCGGACCGATTTTAGTTGTGCGTTACGTTTCCGAGTGAACACCTCGCAAGATCTTGGTTAAGTTTGCCAGAGTCGCAGAATTCGGCGTGCTTATAGCACCACCATGCTCCTGAAAATGAATATCGCAAATGAAAACGTGTTCAATCATTTTATTCAAAGTCAAACCAAGCCGCAGCTGCCTCACCAGCGCGCTTTTCTGCGGGGTACAGAGGCTACGAGTACGGGTGCGTGGCCAAATTCGATCACGGAGCCTCCGTCACTAGTCCCGTGGAAATGCCACCTTTCATCAATGCTATCGCAGAATGAAATCCATGACCTACTGAAGTCCAGTGCATAGCGAGAACTTCGGCGATTTCTTGAAGAGTCGTTCGTTCGTTGACGATGAACTGAGCGAATAGGGGGTATTCGCTGGACGCCATATTTGAGGGTGCTGTTGAGAGCGCATGCTCAGAACGAGCTCACATTAATAGGCTGCTAAGACCGGAAATATTGACGGTGCGGAATGCACGTTACAAAATAACTGTGGAAGCTTGTCATCCGCACGCGCTCAGCATTTGAGCACACAGCTATGGCCGCCAGTGAATACTCTCTATAGGCCTAGCGTCAAGCAGATCGCAGCGTTGACGCACAATGCGAGCGGTGAGCACTTCCACTGTGCACTCTTTCAGCTGCACGGCGATCTGATTCGACCGCGGTACGTCCCGGAAAGAAGTGCCGCGCTGACACCACGTTATTTCACCGTTCGCGTAACACAGAACGTAGAGAACACCACGACGCCCTTGCTGCGCTAGTCAAGGTATCCGCCATCTTGAAACTGGCGCTCTCGTTGGGCCCGAGATCTCTCGAGAGCTTCCCGCAAGGCCCGCTAGCCCGCAACGCAACATCCCCAGCGTTGCGTGCGTACGCAATGCGCTAGTCTTTCTACTGCGTTCTGAGCATGCGCACTCACGACCCGCAATTTCCTTGCGTACGCAAAGCTATAGCGTACGGTCCACTGAAACTGTCTATTATCTGCTAAAACTCTCTATTAGAGAGTTTTAGTGGAACGTGTTTTCAGGCAACGCTTGTTTAGCGAGCGCTCGCGCTGCCACCATTGTGGCATTGTTGTCCATATTTACAGGTCCGACTAATCGAGCGCGCCGCCATGCTGCTATAACCGACATATATGGTAAAATGTGGTAGTAATTCCTTCTTGTGCAACACTCGAAGTTAATGTTACAATTGGTTATGACGCAACAATTTGTGGCACTTGAGGTTCGACTCACTCGACGGGCCTTGAAACACTTGACGTATAACTCAAGTGTGGATGAATAGATGGATACTGCATCGATGCTAACGGCTGTACCCTTCGTAACGAACGGTAGCTTGCGCCATCTAGCGTAGAAATGCTTACCCTTTGCAATTTCGCTACTATTACCAGGCGGTGTTGGATATCACCAGGATTGCCTAGGAGGACCGTGCAAAAAAAAAACTGAAAACATCACAACGCCGCCTCTTGCCCCCAGCGAGGGAGTCGCCAATTTTCTTCTTGTGAAGCATAATCAGCGTTAGCCCGACGCGGGGCCCATCTGCGAGACAGGGTGGAGAATTTGGGCCGGACCAACGCGGGAGGGGGTCCCAATTTCCCTCTGTCCCTGGCCCCAGCTGTGTCAGTTAGTTGTACGTCATTCCATTCGGCCTAGATAATTTCCACCAGTCTTCTAATATCCTCTCTTTGTTATTAAAATACACTTATTCATTCTTCCATTCTAGTTCGCGAGCCCCAGCGTTCCGGCCAAATCTGTCGGCCCCTCCGGGATGGTGGGAGCTAGTCCTGTGCAGCAGAACACGACATGTTCTATTGTCTCGTCTACCCCTTGGCATATGGCACACCGCGTATCCATTTCCTCATGCTTTGTTTTATATGTTCTAGTCCTCAATACTCCTGTTCTAGCCTCAAAGAACAACGAACTCCCCTGTAAAAAAGCTCCTTCCATATCTCCTGTCTGTCGACCTTTTGGGCAGATTTGCCAAATTCTTATAAAAAATATTGTTAAAAAGAACGGTATCTATACTGTTACTTAAACGTGTGGAAAGCAATTGTCCTGTTTCCCATATATGTATGCAAATTAGAGATTGCTACACGTTAAAATTTATTTGTTTCTTATTTGTGTTAAAAAAAAAACAAGCAATGAGAGCTTAAATTTGACTAAAGACGTTTCCGAGACCGTCTGTTCTGGGTGCTAACTTTTCTTGCGGTCTCCAAGCATCCTCGAAATTTACAAATTGTGCTTGTGCGACTTATATTTCTCTACTAAAATGTAATATAAGTTCGTGCCACGTCATTTTCGGAGCGGCAAAATCTGGAGCACAGAATCAAGCGGAGGCGCCGGTGGCGTGGCAACGGGAGCGCGTCAGTCAATCGCAAGCCGCCCTTCCGATTTAGCTGGAACTTTAGGCCTAATATGCTCACGATTCTTGCTTCCTGATTTGTCCTTCGGTGTTCTTATCGGACGATGCCGACCCTCCACGGCTGCCGACCGATAATACGCGCCATGGTGTGTTCTCGCAAAGAACCTTTATCTAAAAAACTGTGCGTCATAGAGTTGCGAGATGGAAAAGACACGAGAAGGACGAGGCGGTGCAGAAAATACGAGCGAGCATTCGCACGACTATAGCCCCCTTTATTCCGAAAAGCTTATGAGGGGAAAGGAGACCAGGGAACAGGGCGCGTCGGGGGGCTCTCTCTGGCAGCACCAAGCAATGCCCCAGCGGTAAAACCGAAAAACAAAAAGCGCCCCCTTTATTTTTTTCAGGAAAGCAGAACATTTTGTGCCGACGCTCCTCTATTTTGCCCTTCTGTTTGTTTTGCGCGTCGGTAGCCTCCTTCCTTTTTTTTCCGCCTATTGCGGCTTGTTGTTATTTCGCAGAGTAGCCATAGCGCGTATTGTTGGCGCTGGCTGAATGGCTAGCCCAGAAGTGTCCCTGCGCTGCCATATGGGTAAGCGTTCGGCGCTGCTCCTTGCTTTTTTCCGGCGGCTACACGCTCAAAGAATCCGTAGTGGAATTTACCGGCTTTCTAGAATAAAAGAGGCTATGACACGACAGATTTGCATGAAGTGAGTCGCCGGGGTATTCATTTTCGCCAACCTGCTGGCAACCTTCGGGGGCTCATCGAATAGAAGGCAGAGAAAATAATAGAAAAATGAACTATCGGGGAAAAATGAAATGCGAACAGAGGAGCGCGTGGCTCGCGATACAGGCTGCGCCGCCTGGAAGTAAGCCTAGGGGCGAGGGTGCGTGGCCTACTTCGATGTGTTCAGGCCCCTCGATTGGCGCTCCCCCAGCTTCGGCAGTGCGCCTCTCAGTGCGCCGAAAGCTGTCACCGCTATCTTTGCCTGCTCGGCGAGTGCGGCGAGCTTCTTTGCACCGCACGCGCTGAGCCAGCAAAGATAGCGGTGATAGCTTTTGATAGGATTTGGCGCGTTCTGCTCCCGTCTTCCCCTTCCAGATGCCATATGGCGGGTATTGCACTGCCTCCGGGATCAGCTTACAGTTCACTACTCCGACTAAAAACATTTCACGACAGAAAGGAAGGGAATGAAAATTATATTGTTTTGGAGATAGTTGCAGATACAGTTTTGACCGGTTCATTGAGTGTACATAGCCTAATACGCACGCATTAGTGAGAAACGGTGTCAGAGCGATGGCACGTCACCGCTATTTACGGATGGCTCCTATATTGGTTCGAAATTCTGAGGTGGAAAGGCGTCACATAGAACGGCCTTCTGGTGAGGAACACTAAGGATAATTTCCTTCTGAAAGTAAGCGTCGTCTTCGGGAAATTTCTTTTTGTTGCCCGCGTCCTTGACCGCCAAGACAACGCCCCCGACCCCGTTGTAGGCGCATATCCTCGTACATTTTCAACCGTCTAACTTTCCTGATGATCAGATCATGAACGCATTATGCGGTCGTGTAGGCGTGAAGAGACTTACGCACCTGCAGCACTACGGAGGTAGCGAGTTCGTAGCCACCGTAAAGTCTATAGAGGTAGCGGGGAAACTCGTAGCGCATGGAGGCCTGCTGCAGAGCAACGTCGCGATCGCGCTTGAGCAGGTTGGGCCGCATATCGTCTGCGTGTCGTTCCTCTGACTCGCACCGTATATCTCGAACGTATACGCACACAACCAAAAAGGAACGGCCACAGCTGCTCATCAGGACCACAGTCTTCTGAATGGAAAGGACGAAAACAGTCCCCAACTTCGTTGCCGTCACCGGCCACCGCGTGACGTGCGAATACCAGGAAATGAAATGTCTCTTCGCCCGCTGTGGTCAAAAGGGCTACTTCGTGGCCGCGTGCCACACCACGCGGTGCAGCCGGTGTGGTGTCTTCAGTTAGGACACCGAAGGCTGCACCGCCCCGTGCAAGCGTTGCGGTCACCAGCATGCCAAGACGGCCTGTAACTCAGTGGAAACCCGGAGGCAGCGGGGACCGCTGGTGCAGCGAGCAGCGCCCTTCAGAGTCGACCCCCTTTCCCTTTCCCTCCTCCGGTAGCCCGCATTCGGCGCACAAGTGGACGGGGCACGGACCGAAGACTCGTGAGACACACTATATTCTGTCACCCTTAAAGCGATCATGAAACGATATTCGGTTGGAATGTTCATGACTTTGCAGAGGCGTACTGGTTTCGCCCAAGTATACTCTCACGGGCCACCACTGATTCAGAAGTTTCTTTGCCGCGGTAAAATTGCGAGGATAAAAGGGGACTATTTTTTTAAGTCTTGCCTTCACAGTGCTTGATTACGTAACTGTGAAATCAAAACTCCTCGCCTGATGTCAGTGGAGCGTGGCTTGTTGATTGGACGCGAGAGCTGCGTGAGCATTTCACTTCTGCTCGTAACAATCAATGCCTCAGCGAACACTCGGGTAGTGTCGAACCTTAACAATGCCTGGAGCTCAGCACGCCTTTTCTACAATGCTAACACCACCTCCTGACTATGATTAACGTTTCCGGTATAAGACAGGCACCAGGCCACCTGGCCCCTTGTTCTGGCTCGAGTTGAGGGGATGAACGATGGTTATATTTCAAGAATTTTTTGGCGGCTCCAATGCCTAGAAAGAGAAGCTAAGGCATGTTCCTTTAGGTATTACCGTTATGGAGTGATTCTAAGTAGCATTTAGCGAAAGTAGACTCGTTCCATTGCTCCTTTAAAGTGCCCCTAAACGAAAAAAAAAAAAAGTTTTTTTTTAGAAAAGCTGGTTGGGACACGCGTGTCAAAAAATAAATTTTACGCAAAAAATTTTTTTTTTTTTTTTTTTTTTTTTTGTGTGCAATATTGACAGCGCAAGACGCGATTTAGCCGGCAGTCACCTTAATTTCACTTGTTTCCTCTCTCGGCATTTCGGGCACGTGGAGCTTCGCCTTCATGACCGAGATGGTCATTCCAAAATGACCAGTGACGTCACGGACTTCGCGACAAAGAATTATAAATAAATCTCTCGCCGTCAGTATTGCTCTCAAAATCTTTTGTTTTGCGTAAAAAATTATTTTTTGACACCCGTGTCTCAACCGGACTGTTTAATTTTTTTTTTCTTTTCAAATTCTTTTTAAGCTGAAACTCCAGCTAATATTACAAGCCCGATCTAGCGGGCACTTCTGGCTTGTGCTTTTTAGTGCATGCTTAATCTGCGGAAGAAAACTTCAAAGCAGCAACCTCCAGCTCTCCTGTTTATGGCATTAGCTTCAGTTTCAGCTTGAACACTAAAATAAAAAAAAAATGTTTTAGAACGCTTTTTTTTTTGCTAAAAAAAAATTGTTTAATATTTACGTCGTTAGACGCAATTTAGGTGGAGGTCACAGCCGTGACCTCCACCTAAATGGTGGAGGTGGATCTCTGGATGGGGCTCTAAGTCCCATCCAGAGGTCAGTGCCACGCCCATTACTACTGGATTGGCTTCGCTGCTCGGCCGAACGCGCTAACAAGTCTAGTGTCTTCAGTTCGCGTCATCCGGTGCGTCTAGTCTGGCGTCTGACACCACCTGCTAACGGCGCGAGCAGACGCGCGGCAGCCTCTGCCATTGTATTCCAATTCATTATCGTCTATCGTCGTCTACAACGTCATGACGCAGACATGAAAAGTACGCGTCGGCGGCCAGTTTTGCCTTGGTTCGTTTGCTATTCCGCCCCCGTCTAAAAACGTCTGCAACGAGAGCGGCGTTGTAGCGTTCCATCACGCAATAGCCACGGTTCAATACAAGCCTTTTAAGCGTGTGCCGACGTGCGGTAAAGAGCGACCTTGAGGACTAAAAATATTAACAGAATAAGTATGCAGTTCTTTCGGCTTTTCTGTTCTTTTTTTTTTCCCATGGCATCCGGGAGCAAGGAGGGTGAGCGTCATAACGCACAATTAAAACGCGACCTAGAAATGTTCGCTTTGGCAGGCCAGGTGCACTGCAGAACTTGAGAGTCACTGACCTTTAGGAGCGAAATGACGGAAAACATACCTAGACAAACTTGATGCGAGCCCGACGCCGAATTTGCGAACCATTTGCCAAATGGTTCGCAAATTCTTACCTGTGTAGGTGGGTTATCTTCTCGGTATTAAACCGTGGTTGCAATCACAACGGTCGCAGAATTCAGAGTAGCGGGGCCGCTTTTACGGGGACCAATATCTTTATTCGACACCATGGCGCAAAACGAACATATCAATCCAGATCAAGGAACAAAGTTGACGTGAGACGCCAGGCTTAAGCCAGACCCGCTACGAACTAGGTAGTTTGAGCTCTTCCTCTGAACACCTTGGTGACCGCAGAATGACTCGCATTCATAAAAAAGAAACTCAAAGAGCTACCCTCGTTGAGCAGAAAACAAGCGTCGACAGCCATGTTTGTTATCGTTTAAACCCAAAGCGGAAAGGAAATATCAGAATAATTTTAAAAACAATGATGACTCTGTCTAGATTATTTTTTCCTTAAACATCAACATATTGTTACAAAAATACTAGCACGGCACTGAGAAACAATTTTACGACAAACAATCTACCCGTCAATCATCTCTCCAACAAATAAGAAGCGAGAAATGGAGTGTAGTCAACTGCGTTCCTGGGTATAGCATAGGGCCGGTTACCTCCGCCTAAATAAGGGCTTCTCAAAAGTCAGTGCCCCTAATTCCAAGGGCACAAGCTTCACAAAATCCGCCATTACTGAGTCGTCAAGTCCGTTTGGCACCGTGCTCACTCAGCGAGATGCCGAACCAGTGCTGCGTCCACCAATCTACCCAATGAGGACAAAATGATGAGAAACAAAACAAAGTAAGCGCCTTTTTCTCAAAATACACGACAAAAATGCCGGCATTCCGAGGCGGTTGCCGGCTCAAATTAAATGTTAACTGCATTTCCGCTGTGGCAACGCTTTTCGGTTTCGGACACGGGTTCGCCGTTCCAGAGTATGCGCGGAGAAAACTCGGTAGAGCACGGGGGTGTTGTTCAAAAATGTGTACCCATATGTGCTTCACGGGTGATCGTGCGATGAGTGTACTCGGAGTTGATTTGGGGTAAAGTTGCTTCGTGGTGCCCGGTCACATTAAAGTATGACCTTAGTCACGGCTGGGTAGCATTGCAAAATACTTCATCCGCACACTTACTCGCGCGGAACCCGTACGAGCGCAACATATCTCTGATTAAAAAAAACGTTTCTCCGGTCAAAATATGGACATATAACTGATCATGTTTTAATACTCGCATCGGGAGCTCACCCTGTAGCTTGGCGGCACGTTTTCAAGAGCGCGCCCAGAGCACTATCGAACTTGCGAAAACGATTTGCTACTCTTGGCGTCAATTGTTCGCGGGAGAACTGGGCATTAATAGCTCTAAACACGGTTTAAAATGCTTGAACCACAATGTCTCGTAAGGTCTTTTGAGGGCAGAACTCGCCAGATCACACTACTTTGGACACTGCAAACGTCAGCCGCGAAACAAACACTAAAGAGCAGCTCACATTAACTGCTATGCCTGGTTGACTGTTTTCTACGCCTGCTAGATGCAACCCTCAACGGGAGGACATATGCACATGGAAGCAAAATGATAAATGAGGCGATCCTATGAAGGCTAGATCACCACGGGAGTGCCACATGAGTTTGCTCTGAAAAGGGCATTGGAGGAAGAACGCAAGGAAACAAGTAAACGGCTTCTTCTCCACAACAGAACACAATCCCACAAGGGCTTCACTGGTTTCAGCCATTGTGCCTGTCGCCAGGCTGCCTGGCCAGTGGAGAAGAGCTTGCGGTTTCCACATCATTATTGTCATATTGGAGGGGAGGGGAGGAGGGGATGAGGCCGATATTTTTCCTTCCTTTGGCTAGGCTGCGTGGCTTCAGGTGTGACGGCTGGAAGCACTAAGTCCAAGCCGGAGTGTACTGTGCAGCGGAGAGAGGTATTTCGGCGTTTTCCTCAGATTCTTCAGCCAGTGTCACTCTGCTGAGAGAACACGGGAAAGACCTCGGGCGGTCTAGCTAATCTGGGCCTTAACTGGAGGCTGTGACTGCCAACGTAAAGTCCCACTCTTTGTGGCAGTTCGTTAACACTTCCAAGGTGTCGTAGGCGAGACGAACCGACGTGTTTGCCCAACTCCAACCAGGCCCTTGAAATCCGTGACAAGGTGAGGTACAGTCCTCCCCCTTGTCATTGCGGGTTCTATTTCACAGCCTTCTGAAAGTAACAAATGCTCTGTGTGTCTGCTCACTCCAGTATTCTCACGTGCTCCTTTTGATAATTGAGGTTGGTCGATGCATCCAACAGCCTAGCCCGCCGTAGCAGCTCTTAACATGATGGGCTGCGTAGTGTGTTCCGCGGTCGGACTTTTCACGAGGCTCATTTGAGACCCCACAATACAGACAACTGTGCATTAATTTTCAACAGGTGCGGGGTTAACACAGAAAAGTAAAAAATCATCAAGAGCTGTCTCGCATTTCTGTCACTTCACCTCAGTAAGGTGCGAGTAAAGCACGAAGTCTTCGATAGCAGCCCAGACAGTTCCATTTGCCCAAGTATCTGTTAAAAAAAATGCTTGTGTACCCTGATCAGCCGGTACACGCCTCGAGAGTCCTTCGTCATGTAGAAGTTGTTTGCAGTATCGAGGCCACCATTCCTCAGAGAGTACGGGCGCTTTACTTCAACTGCTCCGTGAGCAGTCGCTTCCGTCGGGTTCTTGGCAGTGTTGTACGGAACGGCGTTCCTGGAACGCGTTCCTTTTAGGAGGAACAAAAGAACGCCGCCGTTCCATTTTACATCGGTGTAACTGGAACGGGAACGCGTTACATTTTTACTGGAACGGAAAAAGGAACGGCGTTCCTCGTTTTCGTCCCAGTCGGGTAATTTTTATTTTATCTCTAAGACGGAAATCCTAAAAGTATAAAAACAATGTATTTACGTACAACAGTATCTCGTTAACTTTTTGGTTGCTTAGGTTTTATTTTGTGTGGTCCTCGCTTGGTAACAGTCGGGTGCAGGAGAGCTAGTGGACATTGATTCTTTTTTGAGTGCCTGAAACTTCGGTACAAAAAAAAAAAACTTTTAGTCGAAGGAAAAGACACAGAAAGAGGGACATTTTAAACTCAAAAAATATCTTTGCTTCCACGAATCCTCATACATCTAGATATGTAAGGCCGACTACAGCTATCACCGAACTTCCACAAAGAGGCCTACAGTCACAACAAAGTAGAAGTTTACCAGATATCGAATGATGCATCCTTGTGTCCCGAACATTGGTAACTTAATAGATACACGAAAATTAACTTTTATTCCTTCTCCCCTCGTCCCCCACCTTCAAACTGAACATTCAATCAAATTTTCACGAAGGAGGACTTGTAGTTTTCAGGAATCACTTTCCAAAAGCCCTACCCTCTCCTTCACTTGCTCGTCTTGAGGACAGCAGCATCGAAAAGCAACTGTTATGCTCGAGCAAGGGACCTTGTTAAATTGAAACGTGTTAGGTCGTTCTAAAACGCCCGTGCAATGTGGGGTAACAGTACATGTGGCTCGTCTGAATCGCCCACCACAAATATGAATATAGTTAAAAGCTGAGATTTTTAAACATGAATATATCAACAAATGAAACCTTGCTAACGCTTGTTTTCTTTTCCATGGTGCCCTTCCATCACGACATTCAAATTTTATTTTTCCATTTGATAGGATACACTAAAAAAAAAACTTCGCTTGATCTAACTAATTATGGTAACCGGCAAAATACAAATGGAACGCATATGTAACGATACGTTAACTTTTTTAGCCGTAACGGGAACGAGTCCCTTTTTCACAGATGTTCCACCGTAAGGGGAACGCGTTCCAAAAATCAAAGGAACGAGGAACAAGCTTTCGTTTCCTTTTTTGAAGGACGTGTACAACACTGGTTCTAGAAAATACTCTGCGGTGACGCCCCGAGCCAAGGGTAGTCGGGGCGAACAAGGATTCCAGAGGAGAAGGTCTGGACGTCGTCCCTCAGGGTCGGCAGGGAGCGATCGTTATGCTACATGGCGACATCCGTACACTTGATGCCGCGCATGGTAAGAAAAAGACAAGTGGGCAAGGGCCACAAAACAAGCTGCCGCAAAGACTAAGCCTTTATGGCAACATAACCCAAGCAACCCCCCCCCCCCCCCCATCCCCCTCCCCATGATCATGCAGCCTGTAATCGCGTTGACTGTGAAGGTAACAGCCAGATCAAAGGAAGCTTAAACTAGAGCTTGGTGCTCCGTTGACAGCATATTTCCCGTATGCATATTGCCTGCTAGGGACACTTGAATTGTGTATAAAAGGAAATGTTGTTTGTTTGTGTACAAAACTAATAGAAAGTGCCTGACGCGCCCGAGAGAAGAACGAACTAAATCTTGGTTGTATGCCTGGTGCATTTCCCACAGCGTTCGCTGGGATCCGAATACACGTGCCACCCTAATTTTGGACATTGCCTACTGAAGGATAATTTGTTTATTTATTCAAGAGTTGTTTTCTTCAAGGAAATATTAAAATAACCTGACTGCATGGACTTTCGACAGGTCTCTGTTTGATGTTACGTTAACCAGGCCTTTGCGATTTCAGCTGTCCCGCTTGGTTGGGTTCCCAAAGGATGAGGCCGTGAGCCTGGTATGACGCGCTGCCTTTCAAAGCAGACTTTTTGCCTGCTGCCAGGCGTTCCTTTTGAGAAGTGTTTCTTCTTTAGCAGTCACTAGCAGAAACTGCATGAATAGTATCCTTGGTTAGTTGATTAGAATAAATGACATTTTGAAGGGGTACGGGAACCAAATTTCGGACCTCATTTCTTTGTTTCAACTCGACGTAGGAAGCAGTGGAATCTCAGAATTATCAATATTGCGCTGTAAAACGCAAGAAAACATATTTTAAACTGAATTAAACTATAACCAAAAACCACCTGGTTTTTGGTTATGAAGCTTCAATAGAATGTCGTGACGGCATCGAACTCCGACAGCAGCGCCACTTTATGGGAAGGATACTCAATGGTACAGATTACCAAGGCCAGAAGATAATACCGAAAGCTTGGTGAAGAAATACGAAGTGCAGTTGGCCACCTTAGATTAACTTTGTCAGCCTAAAGTTTCCACTCAATCTTTGTCGTCACTGACGTCAGGGGCTGACTAGCTTTATTTTTCAACATGGCGTGCGTGGCTTTCAACGTCGTTCTCCCCGAGGGAAGCCACAACTAGGGAGCCATTATGTGTGCTTTGCTAGGGTGATGCCACCCTTTTAATACCACTCGCCGACAAACCAGCAGCCATTATGGCTCTTGGCGATAATCCCTGGGGCTTATAACCCTCCCAGAAACAAGCACCTAATCTCACAAGTTCGGAGCAGCGTTGTGGAACGCACGGAGGGAGGATTAGCCTTTTCCCCTCGGATTGGAGGACCGATGGACACAAAGGCCACTTTCCGGCGCACGGGGAAACAATGGGAGGAACAAAATGGCGGTGGAAGAGGGTGTGGGAAGGGGAAACAGACAGTTGGCATCACTCTATGCGAAGCGCACATGAAGCACCCTAGCCACAACCGGGTTTACGTTGGAGAGCTGTGCCAGAATCCGCTTTTGTGCGTGACAGTTGCTGTGCGCACCGTCGACGTCGACGTGCAAAGTGGACAATCGTTTAGGCCTGGACAATCGCTTAAGCCTTGTTGGGGAACACCGACGAAAGTGGAGACGACAGCTTCTGCTTATTTGTTTAGGGTTTGCCATTCAGACAAGTTACGTTGCAAAATCGTGGTGATGCGAGCTTTTTTTTTACTTGTGGCAGTTTGTCTGTGATGACGTGCGAAGTGAACAGTCGAGCTCTTCGGCTTTGCGCCTTCGCACGAAAAATCGCGTCCGGTCAAGACCAGCGCAAGCTTCCTTTATGCCTTTTCTTCGTTCGTTTTCTGTTCGTTTATGTGACAAGGAATGTCGCAATATCGTCATGATGTGTGTGTTTCTTCGCCGTTGCGTGAGAATGCCGCGGTTACACCACTATCGATGCAATACACTGCGCGAAATACTCAAGTGATGCCGTGCTGACTCAGCGGACTCGGCCTGCTTCCCTGCTTGCTTTAATAAATATGTCACTTTCAAAGCAATATTTCTGATTTAATAAATATGTCACTTTCAAAGCAAAGCAAAGCAAGCTGGCACCCCATCCGAGTTTGATTGTGGTGATCAATCGGTGATAATACGCATGATCCTACCGTCACCTCAGATAACATGAGGCAGGAAACCTACCAGCACCTTGCCTTGTGCGAGATAACAGAAGTACCTTCGCCTGCTCGTGACGATGTCGTCTTATCCAAAGAGTGGCGAGCTGGCACCCGACACCGACATCGCCGATGTCGCCATCTTGGCCAAGTTACGGAGTAGACGACGCACTATGTGTTCGCAAGCTCCAGGTGACAGGTTACAGCCCTCGGGCATTCTGACTAAGCGAAGTAACGCGGTGATACCGACAAGTGTCAGCGACCATAACTATGGTACGCTTAGTAATAGGGAGGCCCATTACGTCGGATATCGCGAGACTCATCGCGCTCTGCGATGACCGATTTTGCAGCGTTCGCCAGAAAGGGAGATCTAGAACGAAAAATAAAACGATAAATTTGAAACACAAGCGTGTGTTTGACATTAGCAGATAGAGTTGATTATGTTTAATTTATTTCTAAACGTGAGAGGTATATTTTAAGTTTTGGTTCACTACCCCTTTATGGAAACGACACTGACGCTGCAACACCTGATAGCAGACGTCAAATTTGTAATATCAAGTGGCATTGCAATTACCAGAACTGAACTGTATGTAAAGGAAAACGGTACCTTCAGAAGCAGGTCCTGCTCCACAGGGAAATTTAGCCCGGACATATCCCAGACACTGCAGCGGTCGAAGAAGGTTGGGTCATGAGGTAGCTCAGTGCTCCTCTCCTTCACGAG
Organism: Ixodes scapularis; assembly: GCF_016920785.2. NCBI lineage: Eukaryota > Metazoa > Arthropoda > Arachnida > Ixodida > Ixodidae > Ixodes > Ixodes scapularis. Next base: position 1,940,021 of record NW_024610039.1, read on the forward strand.
TCCAATCTCCGGGCTCGGAAACGTCTTGTACCAAAATGGCACAAGGGACTACTGGTAGGTCAAGGTATTGCCAACAGAAGCCAAGCCAAACCTTGTTACCGACTCTGCAGCAGCCCCTCCAAAGCTGTATAAAGCATGACTCTAGGCTGCAGAAACATACACACAACCCAATTTCTTTTTGTCGTTGTTTAAGTTGAAGCGCAAGACAAGGCTCAAGCGAGAGCACGGTAAATCTGACGCTTTTCGTAGCGCTTGCACGGCACGAACGTGTGAGCATGCGCATGCTCAAGGCGTGATTCTTGCACTTGTAGTTTTGAGTTCGCTCGTACTAAAGACGACACAAAACACGAGGGAGATATTATTTACGCAAGCTACAAAACAAGAATCGTGCTTACTTTAACACTTAAATGGACGACGAATCGACGTAGGCCTCGGTGAAAACTTGTTGCCTCATAAAACCTGACGGCTCGACGTCAATTTGAAGGCGCGGAACGCTTTGATGTGTTCTTACCCTAAGCTCCGCGGAATTCCAGTAAGTGTGGTGCTCCACGGTGAGGATACTGAACCTTGAGCATCGCAGTTGGCGAGGGCAAAAGCAGCCGCTACCATTACTTCCGTGACAACACCGCAGTAAAGGCGCCGGTTTCCTTTAGTTTCGTTTTGTCATCCTTGCTTGACTGACTTTCAATTTGCTTCTTTCTCTTTTAACAAATATAAAAAAAAATATGTGCTCCAAATAAACTTGTAATGAGAAATGTTGATTTTCTTTCATTTTAGTGTTGCGTTTATGATGAACGGAGCACAGCTGATTCGGTGACCGCCGTAGTCCCTGTTGACGACGCTTTGTGCAGTAAGGCGGACCACTTGGCTATTAGAAACGTGGGCACCGATTTTGGAGCCTCTTTTTCAACAGCCATTTAGGCTGATCGGGACTACTCAAGCTGTGTTCCAGCTCTTTACCTTTTCCCACCTTCTGATTGTATATTGTAAGCAAAATAAGGAAATTTATTAATAATATTATTATTATTACTATTATTATTATTATTATCAACATCATCATCATCAATTTAACAATGCAAATTGCACCCTCGGCTATTTGAGTCGTCATTCTGGCCAAGTCCCCTTCTCTCTTAAGTTACTTTTATATCGGACACTCAACCGCAGAAAGCTAGGGTACGCATCAGCGTTTGCCCTTCCTGATCTATTAATTCGAAGAAAATTTCGCGTCTCTCTCTGTTTCATAAAATTTTCTCTTATAACCCATCTTTCAAACAGGAACTTATTTCGCAACCTTCATACCTCTCATCCCGCATGAATCACCAGTTAAAAGTTGCCATTCCTAACAGCAGCAAAAATATATATTTTTTTTTAATTCTTTCATTCCCAAAACTAGCTCAGATTGGAACCGGCTTCCCCATTCCATTGCCTTCGTTGAAGATTCGTCGTCATTTAAAGCCTCCATAGCAAAATATGTTTTTTGTAATCCTGCACTTGTTTAAATGTTTTTGTTTTTTTTTACTGGATATTGTACCACTGTCGAACTATATACCCTATGTACCCACCCTCTGTAATGCCCCAGGGGCCTTGAATTTCAGCCAAAACTGAATTTCAGTTTTTGCTGCATCATCGGATAGTGACTCGATAACTCTTAGGTGTTGGTGCTTCGCGTGTGGTGTGTATAAATGCTTTGCTTTTCCTGAGTAAAACTACTTGAAAGTTAGCGCCTGTCCTGTTTACTTCTTGTCCTTGAATTTTTTTTTTCTATTACGCTATTTTATATGTTGAAATAAGATGAACCAACTAGCCCAACAACGTACCCTACTAACCACATCCATACCACTCGTGAAAGAACATCATACATATCACTCGTGGAGTGAATCGCATCCATCGTTGAATCTACACAGACAGATCACAGCACACTCACCGCTACTACAGAAACCCAGAGCGAAAACCAACGGCGACAGCCGAACGGCAACTGAGCCCGCCCGCATTCCACCGCGCCTTGGCGCAACACCTCCTAGATAGCAAAGCCGTTGTGCTGAATGACATGGCGTCATGAGAGAAGGCCAACGTTAGGCACAGATTGGACACGACGATTGCGTCAACGTTCGGCTCAAACTTCGTTCGAAGCCGTGCGCTGACGCAGTAATCGCTTCCAATCTATGTCCAGCGGTGGCCTTCTCTGATTAAGCCATCTCATTCAGCACTACGGCTCTGTTATCTAGGAGGTGTTATGCGGCGCCTTCTTCACTCTGGCTCCACACAAACTGTGCGCGTGACTTTGTCGAAAACGATAGGGCTTGTTTAGTCAAAGCCCCGGCGGTGTCTGTCAGTTTGTCAGCGCCGGGAGATAGGCAGAAGTTGGCGCGTGCTAACGTCAGCGCTTCGGACCAGTGGCAGCGTCGCACGCAACAAGTGACAAACCACAGACATCTCGGAGCTTTTGTAAAACGAGCGTTCTAAAACTAACGCACTGAAAAAAAGTCTTCAGAACGGAGCGGAGAGGAACGACTCTTTCTCTGGAGGGGAGAGTTATATGGCGGCGTCGATCCGCACGAGCGAAGGGTGCGTGCCGAACACCTTCCAGCGCGCACGAAGTGGAATCAAAAGTCTCAACCTATTTTTTTACGTTATGTGCTTCCGTTTTTTCTGTCTTCAACTATACTCCGTTTCACTTTATGTTGTACCGCAGCGAAGGCTAGAAGCGCGAGTTCATAGCGTCAAGAGCTCCTCTTAACACATGAGAGCTTGTTCCGCCGAGATGTGCCCTAGAGCAAAGGGCTCGCGCTTGTAGCCTTTCCTGCGGTACATCATAAAGTAAAACAGAGTATACAGGTCCAATGTCTATTTTGTTTCGAACGCTTTTCTTCACGCGCCCCACGGCGCGTGAACGTGACGTTGATGCCCAATGAGTTCACCGTGACTTGTCGCAGCTATCGCGTTTACCGTTTAGTAGACTAACTCAGGACTGCCCAATTTTTCGATTCTTGGGCCCGTACCTTGTCAACTATTAGTGATTTTCGTTGCCGATAATTCGCTGTGTGTTTGAGTCCCACGCCAACGCTCATAAGCCAGAGGTGGAGCAGGTTCACGTGGAATGCGAGGGAGCTTGTGTGCCTGACAAGCGATTTTCAGCTGATAGACGCTTGGCAAGATAGACATCCGAACGAATTGGCTACACTTGGGATCACCGATGCATTTACAGCCGCTTCGACCGATCCTATTTCAATGCCGACCATCCATCCGTGATATCCCGTTGCGAGATCCTGCCCCTGCCGTTTAACGGGCGGTGCCTCTCACATCACCGCGCCCTAGATTGACACTGTCGGTTGCAGAGCTGCGGTCAAAAGGGAGCGCATTGCGGCCCACGGACTTGCGCCTCTTACGAGAAGCCGTGGCCGTGGCCCAGCTAAGCTGCAGTACGGCCGAGACTTTGTCTCTCCGGCCTTCCGAAGCCACCCAAAAAATTGCCGCATCTCCACGTGGGGAATGATGTTGATTGGGGCGAAGCTCGGGTGGTGCTGATGATACTGATTTTGGTCATAGGTAGTGCTGATGGTGCCGTTTTCATTTATGTCAGTAGGAGAATGTGTGGTTTCCTTTTTCTTTTTTTAAGAAGACAGATAGGATGGCAACTCAGAACCCCCTACTCGTTTTTTTTTTTTCTTCTTTTTCTTGATGCTGATTTTGGTCATAGGTAGTGCTGATGGTGCCGTTTTCATTCATGTCAGTCGAAGAATGTGTGGTTTTCTTCTTTTTCTTTTTTTAAGAAGGCAGATAGGATGGCACCTTAGAGCCCCCCTCCCTTTTTTTTTCTTCCTTTTTCTTTTTTTTTTTCATCTTTTTTTTTTTTTTCTTGCTCTCGCTGCTGAATTCACGAGCAGGAGCTCATGAGCTCCTGCTCGTGAGCTCACGAGCAGGGGCACGCCGGACGGCGGGCGGACATACGGACATGGCTAGCCCCTAAAAAGCTTCGCCCCTTAAAGTTAAAAGCACTCTGGCAGTTCCTGCCGGCTTCTGTAGGCAGGTGCCGTAAGGTGATACAAACAGAGCACGGAGCTCATGCTCATGCAGGAGTACAGGGCGGTGCCCCATACGCGCTACAGGGGCCTGCTCAGGCTCAACCAGCAAACCGCCAGTGTCCAGTTTGTTGCCGCCAGTCCTGTCTGTGACCTCTAGGTGCTGCGGTACCTCCGCGCCTCAGGAGCGAGAGGAAGGCCTTGGCAAGGGAACCGGGCGTGACTCTGTCGGACGGCCCCAAATCTTCTCACCACGAGTACAACAAAGTTGTCTTCAGGGGTTATCTGTATGCCTCGCGGCGGGGAGGCGACGCACGTCAGCCTTTTTCCACCAAGCGGCACATCTGTATGGGAATTTCCCCAGCGTCTTTTTCGAAATTGGCGGCACATTATCTGCGCCCGGCGACCCACCAGGAGGTCTCAAACACTTTGCGTTCCATGAAGACTGGGTCCGTTCCCCTGGCCGAGAAGGCTTGTCAGTAGACTTCTATTCTACGTTTTGGGAGGACCTAGGTGATGCCCTCGTTGTTTTTGTCAACACTTTTCTGGCCTCCAATTTTCTGCCCCTATCTTTTAAACAGGAAATAATTGATACTGTCAGAGCCTCGGGCGTGGGGGCCCATTACGTTGTTAAACACCAACTACGAAGTTATTTCAACCCTTTTCACTAATATACTCGCCGATATTTTTCTGTACGTCATTAGTTCCTTTCAGGTTTACAGTGTTCTAGGTGGAACTATTTTTTCGTCGGTGTTGCTGGCATGAGATCTTTTTGCGTACGCTACGTCTCGGCACATACAAGGTGTTTTTGTGCCATCTGTTCATGTGAAAGCCTTTGATCAAGTCAAGCATAATTATCTTGAGGTTGTTTTACAAGAATTTGGTTTTTCTCCCCGCCTTTCATTAAATTTCTTAGACACTTGCATCAAGGTTTGTCGAGCGAACTCTTAATTATTAAGAACGTCACTCCCCCCTTTTTTTTGTACCACAGGGGTGCAATGAGGGTGCCCTTTATCGCTACTTTTATACATTAAAAGTATGAATCCGCTGTTAGGGAAAACTTACGAGTGCGAGGAAGTCCGCTGTTTTCCACTGCCCGCACTGACCAGAGTATAGGTCTCCGCGTACGCGGAGGACATTTTATTATTTCTGCTTAATTCAGATAGTTTCATAACCGTTAAAACTACATTTTTTAGCTGCTCCGCGCTTCCTGGGGCCCAACTATAAACCGCTTGAAGAGCCGCGTTCTTCGATTCGGTTTGTTTACGGTGTCCTCACTGGACGCCACCCCCTTTGTTTGAACCGTACGTGCACCAGGTGTATCGTTTTTGTATATATCTCACCCCTTGCGTGGCGAGAAAGGTTTCAGAGAACGAAAGACGAAGTAAAACGTCCCTCTGATTCAGAGCTTTCTTACCGTCATAAGGCGTCCTTGAGCGAATTCGTCATATGCTCGAAGTTGTAGCGCTTTCAGGGCCGCGCTTCCACTCGCTTTAAAGGTGTGAAGGTGACGTTGTTAGGCCTTCAGGTTTTTGGTGACAACAAAACTTAACTTGTTGTCAAGCCAGTGTTGCGTCTAGCGCAGTCCAGAGGTGGTTGGAGCATTCCGTGTCTGAACACCTTTTTACTACTTTTTGATCTCAGGTCTATGTTGGACATCTTGGACGTTGAGGGCTTAGTCGGGCGTAGACTTAGGCAATACAAGTTGGGTCACCTACGCCGCCCCCTTGTACCCCGTAGACTTGGCAATCTGTGTCCTATGCAGTCTTGTACACGTTACTAAAAAAAAGTAATCGATTACAATTACTATTACTCTTGGCTAAAATGTATTCGATTAGATTACTTGATTACTCGACGGTAAAAGTAATTGGACATTACTTAAAGAAGTAATCGTTACTTTTCCGATTACTTTATTGTGTGAAGACACATCTTTAGCGCTCATAACAATGAACTACTTCCTACCTGTATTTCCCATTTGCACAAGTATTGAAGAAGAAAAACTGGCTCCCTCTTCGTGGTCGTTGCACCTTCACAATTCGGACACAAGCATAGAATTCGTTTGAAGACGTTTAATGATTTGGGCCTTCGCCAGTGTGTGTGTGTGGGGGGGGGGGGGGGGGGGGAGCGGAGGGGGTTCTAGATCTTGTTAAGCTTGAGCAAGGGTTGTCGCTCAAAGTTTGCGTCGCTCATTTTATTATTCACATGCGGATGAGCTCGCATGTTATACAAAAGAGCAGCAGCTGCAGGATTTGAAACGGATCATGTGTAGTATCCATTAGCGGAAGAGATCGCCCCGACCACTTCTCAACTCGAAACATTGCTTGTCGCAAGGAAATATTTCAACTGCCTTTGTTATATTTTGTATCCGCTTTAGGCATTCTGCGGTTCTGGTTCTCCTACGGGCTGCGAGTAGGTACCCTAAGCAGGATTTTTTTTTTTTCTGTGTGTGTGTGCGGGAGGAGGATAGTTTGAACGAAGGACTCACAAAGCTACATTCTGCTGCTCAAACTTTGCCCTGAATGGCCTTTGTCACGCACTTCGGCTTCCCTGGGGCTTCCCACTCCCAGTCCCAGCTCGAAAAAAAAAAAACGGACATTCCACAAAAACTGTACATAGAAAGAGATTGACCTCGGTCCCTACAGCTCCGCAAAAATCTTTCTTTTTTCCGTTCGAAAAAAAAAAAAAAAAAAGCAAATTTTATTTTTGTCATTTTATAAAAAAAAAGGCGTGTGCCGGGGGGGGGGGGGGGGGTTCCCGTGGGCAAATTGTAACGGTTACAAGTAATTTTATTACTTCAAAAAGTAACCAGATTACTCTTGTGATTACTGCCTAACAAAAGTAATCAAATGATTACAAAATTACTCCAAAAAGTAATCGATTACAAGTAATTTGATTACTTGTAATGCGTACGGTACAAGTCTGGTCCTATGGCAGATAGCCCGATGCCGCACTACGCGTCATGTCAACTTCCAAAGTGCCGAGGGACGCAGCTGGAACCGCCTGAAACTATGGACGGGGTGGGGTGTCTTACCCACGAGGGGCAGGTTCGCCCATTTGGGGGTAACCGCGATCGTCAAACGTCCCACCTGTGCACCTATTGAAACCAGTGATCATGTTGTGGTCTCCTTCGTTGTAGCGCGTACCTTCTGGGTTGTGGTGTCGCGAGCGTTCGGTGTACACTTCCACACGAAGCACCGAACAAGCAACCGTTTTTCGAAGCTTTAGGTAACCTATTGCGCTAAGTGTTGGGGGAGTAGATGAAAGGAGCAATTGTTCAACATCGGTGTTTCAGGGCCCTTTTTCCGATGCAGAGAACGTCGGGAGGAAAGGTCATGTGCCTGACATTTAAGTGAAGGTCACAGACCACCGTGGGAACCAATATTGGACACTTGGAGAACAAGAGTTGCTCAGACGGTGGCATTCCCGAGTCATCATTCTGCGTCTGATAAACTCATGTTGGGCACCAAAAATATTTTTTGGTGATTTATACGTAAACTGTTTTTCTGTGTGTGGCCTGCGTTCCACGTGCCACTGTACATGTACATAACACTTTCTTTCTAGATAAATTTCCGTACGTGCACACTTTCGGGTAAGACGTTGTCACGTCAGAATGAAAGAACAAGTTATTACAGATTGTTTTTCTTCTTTATAGCCACCGGAGACTTGGTTCTAAACACTAAACGCATTTTGTTCGTGGTTTCACTCAACATTTCCATACTCAGTCAAAATATTTAACAAGCCGGGTACTTCAAATCTCAATATTTTATTACCCTATGTTCCTCTGGCGTGGGGAACTAGCAACCTGTTTACAAATCGAGTGTTGTATACCCTAATATTAAGTGTGGGAAGAACAAATTCAATTTCTTTGCGAATTAAAATATTTCAAATGCAAGAAAAAGGGCATATTTATAGTGATTTTGGCATTTCTTGTTCGAAGCGCCTGCACACGGTACAACATGTCCCAAGGATCACGTGTATTAGTTTCCGTGTAATGATTTTACGTTTTCTGGCTAGACTCACTTTTTGAAACTGTGATTATTTTATTCAAAAGGTTGAGCCATCCCAATGCACCATTCAGCCCAGCCAATTTTTAATTTCGCTTGACTTCGCGCTTGCGCATGGCGGTCAAAATTCAGTCGGGGTATTCTCAAGCTTCACGTTAAATGTTCGCCAACGTCGCACCCATGCGGACTCGAACGTTGGTGGGTTCTTCAGGTACCTAGTGGCGACGTTGTTGAAGAAATGTTTGCATTGCTGTCGAGATGCGTCATGACGCAGTCCATGCTCTGTCAGTATGTCCACTGCTAGCAACCAGTCAGAGCGTTTTCTCGTCGTCTCCTGCGGATGCCGCGAAGCACTAACTCCCTCGACACTCGAGCAGCTCCAACGGAGTACTACTCAAACAGGGCGCATCTGGGGAAAGTCTTTTGTGATGCGGTAACCGATACAGGACCGCATCTCGTGCGCGAACCGCGGGATTGTCGAGACGACGGCCGGAAAAGCGGAGAGCGGTTTGACGCGATAAGCTGGTAAGCGAGACGGGGCAAACAAAGCACCAACACCCTCCGGAAGAACGCGTGACTTTGTTAGCTTCGTCGTCGCTGTTCAGAGCCGAGGCGCTGCGGATTGAGAGCGCTCGCTTGGGTAACCAAAGAGACGGTGTGCGCACGTCTGGATTATCCGGCTAGCAACGAGAACAGGCCTCTCGTGTTTTCGCCGAGTGGGGGCCGATTATGAGATACCAGACAGAAGCTCAGCTTCCACGGACAATGTTGTAGGCTTATAGTTGTTTACTGCCGCTTAAACGACTCGTTTTTCTTGTGCGTGTGTGTGTGTGTGTCTGTGTGTGTGTGTGTGTGCGTGCGTGCGCGCGCGCGTGTGAGTGTGTGTGTGTGTGTGCGTGTGTGTGTGTGTGTGTGTGTGTGTGTGTGTGTCTGCTTGCGGATGTTTTTGTGGGACATAATTTGCTCAAACAGCAAGAAGAGTTCCCAGACAATTTATTTGTTCGCTTTTGTCTTTAACATTTATGAACAGAGAATTCAATCTACACTGCCTGTAACACGGAACATCTGTTGCAGCCTAGTACGCAGGGGTCAAAAAAGTCCTACAAAAAATTGAAATCGTAGGTTAACACTCTTCGAAAACATCCAGCTTCAGGAGCAGCTGCAGCATTTCGATGTGCATAAGCCAGCGAATCAATTGGGTTTGTCTTCTCTCTTGTTCATAAAACCTGCCATGGTTTCTTGATATTTTTATTGTTTTTTCGGTAGATATATTTTTCATTCGCCCGCCCCCATTAAACGGGCAATCCAACGATTATTGCACTTTTATTGAATGTCGTTCAGCTTTAATTTTTGTACGTTCATAAACTGCAAAACTCTCGCTATAATTTTGTTTTCTTTCTCTCCACACCATGGTCATTGTCAAAACAATGAATAAAATGCTCAGCGCGTTAGCCCCATAGAGTGTTGATGCAACGATTTCTGTACTTTGTGCAAACACCGACTAGAACGGGTCCCTGACGTAAATGACCTGTGAAACACCTGTTTGTTTTTCACTACACAAAACTAAAGTCGCAGAAAAAATTCAAGAGAAACGAACAGCGCTCGCTCCCTCAACTCGCAGCCAGAACAAGCGGCCACGTGATCTGAAACCGATTATATACCGAGAATGTTGATCATAGCCGTGCGCTGGGATTGCCAAGTCACAGGACACGCGCTGCGGTCCAGACATTTTTATGGTTCGGCTATTGTCGTCATTGCAGTGATTGGACACGGGCCTTCACCCGAATGCTTCTTGAGCATCAACTTTCACAATCCCAAATAGAGCGCTCACGCAATGGCCGGGTCTAGTCTGTGCGCCGCATTAAATAATCGTTACTGGGGGATACTGCGATCTACAATTACGTCATAAAGTTTTGCGAGTGAGAGATTGAAAGAGCACGCAAGCCTTTATTCTTGATATTGCACCGCAGCAATGGAGTCCTTTTTGGCCAGTGGCGTTGTGTGCGAGTATCCTTGAGTCCCACTAATGCCATTAAGCTCGTGGAAAGGGAAAACATTCCAATTGAATATCATTACACAGCCCCTTTGCAAACGGAACAACAGCGAACGGCCGCGTAATAAGATGCATATTAAACGCAGCCAAAGGCTCATCATAGCCCGGCGCTGCAGTTGACAAAGCAAAAGGCACGCGCTGAGCCTAAAAAAAAATTAAAAAAGCGAGGGGTTCATTTACCATACTACAAACGTTGGTTTCACTTGTTTTTCTATCACTCAATTGTGTTCAGCTGTAAAGGAACTACGAATTTTAAAGCAAGTGGTCGGTAGTGTCCGAAGAGCTCCGAAGTAGGAACAGGCTCTGCGTTAACCCTGTCGAACCATTTAAAAAAAAAATAAATGCAACCTTAAACACAAAACCAATCAGTTAGCTCCTCGTGTGCGTTCTTTCTCCCTGTATTTTATTCTTTTGTATGTTTATTGTGATCGAAATTGCTAAGAGTCGTTTCTTGGAAGTTTAGACATACGGCTCACATCAACATGATAGATTCGGTGGCCGACTGTGCTAGCCAAGGGCTCTTGTGCTTCCCTTACACTCTAAGAAAAAGTGAGCACCCCCCGTCGTCATCATGCGTTTTGACGGCTGTAACGACCCCACAGGCTTACTTAACGACCCACTGGGCTCGAGCCATCGAGCGTTACTACCCTGTTCGCAGGTGACAAGCATGGGGTTGTCACGTTTTATAAACTCTTGAATTGAACATTCAAGTGCATGCAGTCGTTCAATAGTAAAAGTCACTTCAAAAATCTCAAAAAGTACTTTAAACTTGTTTTCTTTGTGCCGTTGGTCACCATTTATTCAATTTTGAACCGGCCAAAACAGGCGTGTGGCTCACTTCACCTAAACTGGCAGAAAACAAACAAGTACAGGCAACCTTGGTACGCACCTACTAAAACACGAGACAGATAAAACATTTCGCGGTTGTTCTTCTTGCTTCCGTCGCGGGTTTTACCCAACGCTTGTTTTGTCAGTGGTTTTACGTAGAGCACTATATAGCTCCTTCGGAGCAGAGTAGCGCAATCTAGAACGCCGTCTCTCGGCGACTAGCGGCGAACGCCCGGAGGTTCCAACTGCGGTCAGAAATGCATGGAGAACGTGAGAAAATCGTTGTTTCTCCAGTATTGCAGGGATGTACGAAATGGCAATCATTTTTGACATAATAATGAAACATTTTACAATAATATGCGATAAGTTTTGTGCCATACAAGGATGTAACTTTTTTTAAAAAAAATTGCCTGAGCGGCATCATGCAGCAGACGACACGGTGATGTCACTCCATTCACGTGACCCGCTCCGGCCAACCCGAAAAGCCCATCTCCGCTGCGAGCAAAAATCGTCTGCTTCAAACGCCATTGCCTTGGAAATTGCCTTCTCAAAATTTGCACACGCATCCGATATTATTAAAACTTTGATAAAGTGTTTAGCGCTTTACTAACTTCACGACAGGCTAGTTTTGAAAAATGTGAACTCGCCGTTCATTTTTTAATCAGCCGTGTTATGTCGATCTCCATGTATTCTCCCATAGGGCGGGCCGCCTCCTGGAACCCTGAGTACCACGTGACTCGCGACGAGCCGCTCTGTCGGCCATGTTGTCGGCAAAACACGGGGTTCAAAGGATTGCGCTACTCTGCTCCGTAGGAGCTATATAGTGCTCTAGTTTTACGGTTTTACCAGTTTTACCGTGTACGTACTACAACAGAAAACAGCTGGCAGCTGGCGTCGTGCTCAAGGAATTTAACCAAATATCTAGCAAAGCACGGGAAGCTACGCACGGGCGTGAGTTGACTTGAATGTTCGCCGGAACGAGGTAAGGATACCCTTGTCGTCTTTTATTGTGCGGTTCAGTAAAGAGTGTCTTCTCATTAAACTTGTGCTCGGTCAGTTCTGCGTGCAGATAAGTTGAAAATGGCCTCCTTGGTTTTGCCGAACTTCCACGCCTGTCATACCCATTATTTTTACCTTCAAGTGCAGTGAAGTGTGAAGCATTGAACACTACGACTGAGGCCGGACAGGACGAACGTACACAAATATCTGGGATCATGTCCGTGTATTTCAGCATTTCTCTGTCTGGGGTTATAGGATTCGCCTTCACTGGCCCATTTGGCACATTTCATCGAGCATATTTGATATGTGCTCAGAGTTTTGGGACGGTTGCACGACAAACAACATCCCAGCGTGAATGTTCGTTCAACCGGTCGTACGTTCAAGAGGTCGTACGAGAAACTCCCACATGTCTGCCCCGCACATTAATCGAATTTCTCGAGGAGGTTCCATTGAGAAGAGTACCCTATGTCGTGCACCTCGACGGAAAAGGGTGAACCAAATGCTCACGCCATTTGGGTCACCCTTTTCGGACGGCCCGTGTGTCACTGGGGAGCGTCTTAAGCCAGCCCCCCGCCTGCGTTCACGCCGCTTCGCGGCGACAGTGTGCGGCTAGTAATTACAAAACTATAACCCACTTGATCAGCAGATTGTACAGGCACTGTAGGCAAAGGGAGTTTCCCACCGCAGGTTAGCGCAATTATTTATACTGCAGTGCTCGTCTCATTTCAAATGTGGACAGCATACCTCGAAAGGAACCATTTACTTTGCCATGTAACACTAATACAATAAGCATATTTGCAGGCTCTGAATGGGCACTGGCTGTTTAAAATAATACGTCATAACGAAGACACACGTGTCCACCATTGTACAGGTCCAAGTGCTGATGTGAGGCCTCCAGTTCAGGACCCAGGGCCGGCCTTAGGGATGGGCGCCCTGGGCGGTCGCCCAGGGCGCCATCAAAAGGGGGGCGCCGCCCCCCCCCCCCCCTTTTTTTCAAAACTTTTTTTTCTGATTTATTTGAACATGGCGCCCGACAGGACGCTATATGCTCGGTCGTCGTTCGTTTTTGGGAATCGTTTCTCGTCTGACAAAATGCTCGTGTTGGCCATACCACGGTGGGCCATACTCACATGTTTACGAACAGCGTGATGTCGATAGCTAGGGGTGTATAAAGAGGGAGTTGGGGGGGGGGGGGGGTGCCACGGTCGCAGTTCGCCCAGGGCGCTTGATGATGTAGGGCCGGCACTGCCAGGACCACATTTCGAGAGTTGAAGCACCCCTGTTTTGGTCACCTCATAGGCACAGATGTGTTGGTGAAAACAGTTTGTAGCAAGTCTCTCAAGCAGTAGGAAAGCATCATTCTTTGAGACATAAATGTTCCGTACCTGTGCAAACTGGGGGACTTCTCCGGTACCTACCACCAGAATGTCTTCTACCCTGTAGCCTCCGGCGTCTAGAAACACGCTTTTTGCTTCCAAGAGATCTGCTTTGCACTCCAAGCTTTGGGCAGCAGTTGGCAAGCTAGCTTTGTCAACAGCTCGGGCGCACAGCATTCTCGGGCATAGAGGGAACTTGGGAGAGTTCATTTTGTAGCTCTGCAGGAGTTGGTGCCGAGTCGCAAGGGTTTTGCAAATGTTGATGAAATTTTTTACTTTTGAGGCCATGGACTTAAAGTACTGGTGCTTCGCCTCGAAACGAAGGCACCAGTAACTGGCGCAGCGGTCCAAGGGCCGCAGTCAGTCTTCCATAGTGCACCATGTAGTGCATCTTTGGGAGGACTTCAGCCAAATCAGTGAACTCTCAATTTGCCCTTTTTTATGTTTGTGTGTCTGCGCACTGTTCATGTTCGACGAGGGTGGCATTGATATGTCCGCATAAAGGATAAAATCGATTTCTTGGCAATAAAGTGAGAATCACCAGCACTGCAGATCTAGGTAAAAACATTTGGATGTTGCAAAGGCCCTGTACAAGCAAACAATCAGTACAATTATGAAGAACAAGGGAATCAAGCAGAAGCATGTCTCTGGTGACATCTGCGGAAAACACTTGCGACTCTGGGAGGCTAGCTACCTGGTCGTGTGTTGCGATGGTCCCTTTGTTGTGACTGTGAGGCGCATTCGCGCTGAGCATTCCTGTAAATGGATTGCTCCTGAGAAAGCGTGCTGAAGAGCTTGCTGTGATTTTTGGCCTTGTCCTTGTCAATTTCAGGGAGGGCTGACTTGGTCTGTTTAAAATCCGGCACAATGTTATCTTTATGCAAATCTACGGAAGAGCTGTTATCGTTAACGAAGGCGTCGTCTCCGAGTAGCAGACAAAGTAGTTGCCTTAAATCCTGGCCAGATACGAAGATAGAAACAAAATCAGTGAGTACGAAGATGGATCGTTTACACAGCTAAACCAAGTAAAATGTACACTCCTGCATATAGTTAAGATCCAGTGAAAAGTTACTGCATGTTCACTCAGACAATCCCAGCAGCCTCTCATCACACTGTTCTTTCTGAAAGATTTGCAAATAAAGCTTCATGAAGTTGCGCTGTAAGAAATTATCCATTTCTGCTCCTCCCCGTTTTGGATACAGCATAGTTTGGATACAAGGGGGGATGTTTTGCGCTAGGTCATGTTAGTCCGTTGTAATGAATTTTGTCTGTATGACCAACTACACTCCATTTCATACTTAAGCTACAATGTTGCCAAGGCTAGTAGCACGAGAGCTTGACTTTGTCTAGACTCTCATTTGCATGTGGTCGCATGCGAATGAGGTACTAGACAAAGCCATGTGCTTGCACAACTAGCCATGGCAGCATTTTAGCTTAACTATGAAACGGACTATAGTAGCAGTCATGTTCCACGTCTGTTGAGGTCTTCACTTCACAACCTGATGTGCTAGCTGCCACTAGCTGTAGCATTTTCTTGAACCATGACAAGTTATCACAATGCCCTTGCTTTACAGCTCAATGGCTGGTTGATTATGGAGGCTGTGAACATGATTACCTTCACAGTAATATACGGTTCAGATTGTTTTTAGGATTCTTACGCTATTTATACATTTAGGTAGAATGATCCAAAAATATTTCAATGGGAGACATCAATTCCTAATCATTTTGTTTTACGTCTTATAAAAGGCTAGTATAGTCACAACTTGTCTACATATGCCAGTAACTCGGCAGTAATGTAAGTTTCGGCATCAAACAGAGAAATATGATTAATGTTAATGTGCAGCTGAGGAAACTATTATGCAGAACTCCAAACATTGCAAGAAGTAAAAGCTAGATGGTTGAAATAATAGTACTAAAATATATCATTTAGGTAACGCATCTTGTATCTCCGAGAGCAAAAAAGCATGAATAGCCTTAATTGTCATGCTATGTTATTGGACAAAAATCTTTATGAATGTTTTTGTTATGATTTTGACATATTTTAAATAAGTTGAGCAAAGTTTATTATTACAGATTCAGCAGGAGTTCCGACACCAGACAGGGAGAGATGCCCAGGAGGGTCTCACAGCCTTCCTTGAGAGAAGCACCAAGGCCCTATATGTGCTTTTCCGTATGAAGTCATCATCAAAACAAAAGGAAAAACAAATATTGGAAGCCGCCGAGAACTGCCCGGAAGAGGTAAAAGTAAGTAGCTGAAGAAAAAGTGCTATACCTCTGCATTAATTTTGTTTACAGGCAGAAATATTTTCTACCCTTCCTTATTTGCCTATGTGTGCCAGCAGAACCAGCTGTTGTGATGCTGCTTACATTATAGCTAGGGCTTCGTGTTTTCGAATAAATCCGAAAACCTCCGAAAAACACCCACCGGTAAAATTTTGGTTTATTCGGATTTATCCGATAAACTCCAAATGTTTATGTGCCCATGCCACCTCCCCCCCCCCCCCTCGCAAAAAAAAATGTAAAATGAAGTGAAAGACATATTTTTTTTTTTACAATTTGATCAGCACGGAGTTAATGGTCCTGAGAAACTGGCACCATAATTATCTTCCAAATCTCAGACCGTTGTCAAAAGGGGTCTTGGCGCTTCTTTCGTCGAGGTCGATTCAGGGCATCAGGTCATCGTACATTCGGGTCACGACAAAACCCAATCTTTTGGTTTCCATTTTGAGCCAAGCGATTTGTGACTTAGAGAAAGCAGAAGGTATGCTTTTCTAACAGTGAAAGCTATGCACCATAGAGATTCTATTAAATAGAGAAACGGAACAGTTGAAACTTTCTATTACCTCCTTAACCACTCCACCTCGCGCGGCCGCGGGCTAGATTGATGGAATAAGATTGGATGACTACAAGCTTCGTAGTGACTGCCCCCGGGAGTTTATTGATTTTTAAGGTACCGACGTTTATCGAAGCAACACTTTTGTAGTGGGACAAATTAATATTGCCAATGGCAATGGCACGAACGTCAAATTCATCTGAAGCAATTTTAATCGGCACAAGCGCGTTTTATTGTTTATCTGGCATACGTTTACATCCGGTTATTATTTACATGTTTATGTTGAATAGGAAACACTGCGAAATTAAACTCCGAATTTCGGAGAATTGGGAATCAACCAAATATAAACTCCGATAAACTCTGAATCTTCGGCAAAAAATAAACTCCGAAAAACACCCTCTGAATTTGACGAAAAATAAACTCCGAAAACACGGAGCCCTAATTATAGCCTATGGCTCGAGCAGAACTTTTTTCAGCAATGGGGTGTATTTAAGCTCAGCTTGGGACTTATGCATTCTGGAAACAGTGCCATCTTTGTGTCCGCGAAACCAGACAACTGTGCTTGTACAGCCCCCCTGCCCAGTGATTCTTGCATGCAACACCACGCACAAGTGACAGCGACGGATGCTCTATGCAGTTGCGGTGGTGCGGTGCAGTGTATAGTCTAGGCAATGTTACGATGCTGTCTACGGCACAGGTTTCTCCATTGCTGGGCCCCTATGGTGGACAGTGGAAAAGAATGCACAGGCTATGAGGAGAAGGTGGAAATCTGCGGTGTGGATCCGTTCGCTCCACAGCCGCACGTCCAAGAGCTTAGCTATGGCCACTGGGGGAAATTACTGACATCTCGGATTACCTCCTGAAGACAGATTTTGTCACGCTCAACTGAGCATTTTAACGGGTCCTGGAGCCGTTGATGAAAGCAGCGAGTGCAGAGAGAGCGATTGTCGTCTCACAGGTGAGGTAGACTTAAGATATTCGCATAATTCTGGAGCACGTCTGCACCTTTGCTTGATTCACTTTTAGAAGGCTAATCATTCTCCTTAAGAACTGTACAGCACGCTGTAAAGTGATACTGGGAATTGTTGGCGCCATGCGAGCAACACGAGGTTGGAGTACGGGCTGTTGCTTGTCACTGGCAAGCAACAGCGCCCGAAAGCTTTGAGGTTGCTGCGACTCAAAAGTTGAAAACATGCTCAAGAATGGTATAATTTCTTTCAAGGCCGATTTTCCGCCTCCTCCAGTAGGAAGCTTACGTTTGGGTCTTCTCTTGGGAGTCCTTTATAGCGGCTGAACTTGACCAGCACGATAGGCCTAGCCCTCTTGAGATGTCGACATGTCAAAAGAAATAATGTCTGCCAAAAACAAGAAGTGCCACAGACGCACTTGAAAACAAGTGCCGCGAGTTCAGTCTACTTCGCCAGATCAAAGAATGATTAAACTTGTAAAAGTAAATATTCGTAGGTCTACCTTACCTGCGAGACGACGATCGCGCTTTCCGCAATTACTGCTTTCGTCGACAGTGCCTGAACCCATTAGCCTGTAGTTACCGGCATTTAAGATTTCCTTGCACATAACAAAACTTGTTGTTAACATCAAGAACAGTGCTACCCACTTAAGATACGACTAGACTGGAAATAATCAGTTTCTCATTATCGTTTGAAGTGGGTTGCACTGAAGTCCTGGATGTCAGTCATTTCCACCCGCGTCTGCCACCTGTTGTCTTGGATGAGGCCATTCGGCGACAGACCGATGGGATCCACGCTGCAGATTTCCATCTTCTCGTAGTGTACATGTTCCTGTTGGCTCCCTGCCATAAGGGCCCAACGGTGGAAAACTACTTTCCGAAGACAACATCATAATGTTGCCGCAACTATCCACTGCACTGTAACAACACAACTGCGTAAAGCGTCCGTCGTTTGTGCATGGTGTTGGCAGAGAAATCGCCGGGCAGTGCTGGTGTGGCGGTGTGGTTGTCTGCTCTCGCGGACACAAAGGCGGCACTGTTCCCAAGACTCGCGTGAATACATACTATACACGAACTCAACTCTCCTACGTCACGCCGCGGCGGTGGCGCGCGGGACGCACTTCCGGTCTGGGGTGGTGGGCAGAAGTCGCCGTGCCAGACATGCATTCCTGTGTTCCTTTGGAAGAAACGAGACACAAAACCTGCCTTCTCGTCAAAATGTTGCGACGGGGGCTGTACCAAGAGAGTCTGGAAAGGTTTGAAGATCAGTTTTCATGTGTTTTTGCCCCCTCCGTTCGTCCGAGGACGTGGATAGTAGCCGTGAATAGGGCAAACCAGACGCTGTCGAACTACGATTGCTTGTGCGGGCAATACTTTGTGGTCGCCAAATGTATTTGCTTTGTTCCATCGTGAACGAGAGAAAACCTCCAAGTTGTCCGGACCACCCACGGGTTCAGTGCGTCTTCAAATTCACACGGCCGACTGATCGTTCGAACTTCCGCCTGCTCTTTCAAACTTGTCTGCTTTTTGTCGTCTGCTCGTTCAAACAAAAGCGGCCCGTAGACCAAACTTTGACCCAGTGATTGCAAAAATAAGTAATTGCAGGCCTCAAAAGACTTAAATAGGCTCCGTGTAAACACTAGATACAGGATGTTGATCATTGGTGCCGGTGGCCATCACCGACTTGTTACGTTTGCTCTGTTCCCGCTTCCGATTTTTAGTATCGACGTCGATCATCGCCGCTACATTCTACACTTTTGCAGCACGAGCGACGTCGCGACCGAAAATAGCTAGAAGAATCTCATCATGGTTTTGGCCTCCAATCTGCAGCGTTAATGCGAATGAATCGCCGCACGTCAAATTATTTACGGAAAGTTTAGCGGCGTAACGAGCCTTGATTATTTTGCTCAGGCGATTAAAGTGGTAAGACATTGTGATGACGACGTAGAATCGACAATTCCAACGCGAAAAAGAGTATGCAGACACACACAGACGCCAACAACGTGACATTCGAATGGTTTGTTGACGCGGGACGCGGTGCTTCTTGCCCGTACTCCATTGCGCATGTGTTCGAACTGTCGTCTGCTCTTTGAAACTTGGCTGCTTTTTGTCGTCAGCTCGTTCAAACGACAGCGGCCTGTAAACCAAACGTTGACCCGGTAATTGCGATAAGAACTAAGTGCAGGCCTCAAAACACTTTTGAAGGTTGGTTGGGGTAAGTAGGCTAAGTGTAAACAGATAAGAAGATGTTGATCATTGTTACCAGTGGCCATCACCGACTTGTAATGACCGATTCTACTTGCGCTTTTCAGTATCGACGTCCACCATCTCAGCTACGATCCACGCTTTTGCAGTCCGAGCGACGTCGCGACTGAAAATAGCGAGCAGAATCCATCGTGGGAGCCCGGCTTTAGCGCCCATTCTGCGGCGTCCACGTGAAATGAATCGCCGCACGTCACATTATGCACGCAAAGTTTTGCCTTGTTAGTTTCGCTGAAGCCGCTCAAGTAGTCAGACATTGTTAGAAGTACGTAGAATAACAATTCTATCGCGAAAAAGAGCACGGGGACTCCCACCGACGCCGACAACAACACAATTCGAAGGTTTGTTTATGGGCGACGGCGGGCTTCTTGCCCACCATCCACCGCGCATGCGCAGCGCCAGTGGCGTCCGCTAGGGGCGCTCCGGTTTGTTTGTAAACATGAATTGGTGTATAGGTTGACATGCCAAAGCTAAAACGAAGTAATGTAGTGAACACCTGGTAAAGGTTCTAGATTGTATATTGTGATTGTATAACCAGGGCAACATTTGATTGCAAAACATTATTTTCCAAGATGTTATTTTCCTTTTTTTTTTCTCCAGCTCTCCTTGCCAACGGTGCCTTGATCTTGCTGCCATGCCTGCTGAAGGAAAGAAGCAACAACCTCGTGAAGAGCCTAGTATGAATTGCTCGGCATGGCTATTTCAATTAAAATAGATGTTTATTATTAGAGAGAAAAGCCCATTAGGATATTAACATCAAATAACTGGGAAAGTGGAAAGTGATAAAACTTGTTTATTAATTTCAAATAATAACAAAAGGGTTCACAGGTATATAATGTACAGAGCACGACAGTTTGTGAATGAGTGATGCGCCAGTATTTTCTTTTTTTCTTACAAAACTGGAAAGCTGTAATCAGAACAATTACTGCGGTGAAAAGTGATAATGAATGCAAAATTTGTCGTCAGCTTAAATGAGAATAAGGTGCATAACAGGGGTGCTGTTGTGCTTGCAGCAATAGATCTTTTCCACATACCGACGGCACCAGGCGGTGGCTGCACGAACTCAAAATCAAGGAAGTGAAGTACCTGCACTACCAATCTATAATAAGAGCCACGCTACCAGTTTCTTTGCTCTCTGAGCAGCGGCGCATGTCCAACGCAACTTTAAAGGGCATCCGTGGCGTCCACCTAAGTGTTGCGTTTATCTTTCTGTCCACTTTCTTTTTCTGTGTAACACAATTATAAATATGCTGCAATTACGTGTTCTACTCGCTGATCCACAGCCTCCTTCTGAATTTTCTCAATTTTTCGTGCCGTCTTTTGCTGCTTGGCATCGGGCGCTCGCACGTGCGCAGAATGCTTGTCGGAAAAGGTCCATTGTGTCGCACCAGGCGCATATTTATTTTGGGGAGAAGAAATCCTACTTTCTCATACCAACAAAAAAGCTAATCTCTAACATTGTAAACCTTGATGTTTGGGGAGGATGGGATGAAAAACAAATGCAGAGCTCCTCCCGAGCGTTGTGATGTAAAACACTACAACAATTGAAGAAATAGTACTTTTTCGCATTTATAGGTACCCTCAGAAAAAGCTTCCAAACAGAAACAAAGGATATGCTTGAGTGAACTGGGTAGATCAGTTGTATAATTATGGTAGTTAATATTTAAAACGAACTGGGTTTTATTTACTGCGATATGCGAGCATCCACCCATTCCACAATAAGTGTCTCGCAATTTTGTAACATTTCGAAAATATGCAAAAGCAAGTCCTTTGCATATTGAGGACCTCAGAAGCACCCATCCCCCAATTTTTCGTGATTATCCTCGAATTTTGAGTGGGCGCTTGCTTGAGACTACGGTAGACATTGCAAATATTTTTTTTTTCTTTCGAAAGTTGAGGATCAATCCAGCAAGTTTATATGGATACATACAACCTTTTGTGCTTAATCATTTACTTCAAAATAAACTGCAGTGTGGGACTGTTTCCAAAACTCTACTCTTGCGAAAAATATGTGACGACATAACATACTGAACAATTACCAGGTTGTCTGTAAAGACCTTCTGAGGAATTGTTTTAATGTCATTTGTCTTGCCGAAACAGCAAGTTTTGATTTGCATATTTTTCCCAAAATGTCTGGATAAACTTTAAAAGCACGTTAGCCCAACAGCATTACCAAATTGAAAGAAGTATAAGTTTTACTTTTAATAAGAATGAAATGACTGGAGAAAGTTTTTAATTGTGCAGCGATTTGCATGTTGGTATTTTTATCGAAATGGCCTTTGTCCTTGTCACAAGAGCCGGGCGCCCAGTACATGAACCCAAGTATTCTGTACACTGGTGAGGACGTGCTCACATCTTCAGTGTATGCGGTCACAGTCAAAGGTTTGACCATTGATGCTGCAAGCCTTACACAAGCAGTGTCGTTGTTGATGGGCCTGTTCTGGGCTTTTAACATCAAATACTCTGCTGAAATCAAAAATACACTCACCCTTCTTGAGCATGCCATCGGGGTTTCGCAAACAAAAATGGGCACACTTGCATTGCAAGTCTGGAGCTGCTTGTGATTCAAGACCTGCTTTCATTAACTTATAGTAAAGGCTGTTCATAGTGTACCATGTGTGCAGTGCCTTATAAAGACTTGTTTTTCAGTTGAACATCGTTTTAAACCTAAATCACATTACTTGATGCTATTTGTTTTTAAACGAAAGCCGTGCGATTTAAATTTGTACTGTATATTTTGAAAATAAACACATTAAAAACAGTGGTGGTTTTTATTAGAACAGGCATCAACTTGTGTATTTTTTTAGAAATTTAGAAAGTTTGCTCATACATTTCCACAAGCATTGATTAAGAAGCATGCTTCACGTTCTCACTTAAACCACACTGAGAGGTATGGGATCACAATACAAAAAAAGTTGCTCTTTTTATGAACAGCATAACTGAAAGCCCGGAAATGCCATCTTGTCACCGGGACCGAGGTGCTGTTCCACTATTAATATTGTTTCGATGAAAAGGTGGTTTGTATAGGAATGAAGATTGTTACAGAAGGCTGGACTTCGGCTGCGCGAGTTAGTTGTCCTCCACCTCGTCTTCTCCTAAGCAGTATCTTCATCTTGTAATATTACACCCCTTCAAGGAAGCACGTCTCGTCGTGGAGCTACGAGGTCGACGGCTCGATGTTAAGGTTTGAGATGGAGCACGTGAATGGCATCTTTTTGTGTGCGACGTCTGTCATATTGTGGGTTCAGGGCTTCAATGGCATACACTGAGAACATATCGGATAAGATTCTGTTCAAGCGGTAGGTAAAGGCGGATTGGGGGGGGAGGCAGGCTTGCAGAATTTCAGACGCGACTTTGACAGGAAGGCAAATCCACAGTCACTCGGGAGTTCTCGAGATGTGCCATATTTCAATAGCTCATCAATGAAGCTGGGTTGGTCACGGCTGAAAGCTTGTGCAATGCTTGGAAGCACATTGTTGGGGTGGAAGAAGCATTCCAACAAGGCAATGCCACTAGTGCTCACATCCAGCCCATCATCATCGGGCTGGATATAGGTGACACCTCTGAGAGTGACACGCCTGATGTGGAGCCTCTGGGTAAAATGTGATGTCTTTCGACTAAGCTTTAAAGAGATACTGAACCGAATTTTCGAACTCGCAAAACAAGGCTGGACAGATAGGCGGGACGATGCATAACCCCAAAACATCACTCGTACAGCGATATCTCTAACGGATCGCCATATTTTTAGAAAAGAAGTGCCCGACTGAACCCGGTTGACGAGGCCGACAACACAAGGCACGTCACGATTCGATTCCCCATTCCCTCTCCTCCTCACTACGTCCCGTGTCGAGCTGGTGAACTGAAGCGAGGCCGCTCCCCCTAATTCTCAAATTCTCTTTGGGGACGGTGATGTCAGAGGCCTCGCTTGGTCACGCCCTTCTTTTCCAAAAGTGTGGCCATTCCTTTTGAGATATCGATGTACAAGCAATGTTTTGGAGTTCGTAGAGTCCTGTTCAACGCTTCTAGAGCCTTATTTTGCAAAATTCAAAATTCGGTTCAGTATCCCTTTAAAGAGGCAAGCACATACCCTGTACGGCTTCAGTGTCTGGATCTTTGGACCCTACAGGCAACACCCCAGACCACAGAATGGTCCTTTTAAAGGGAGAAGATCAAGAACAACTCGTGGAAGTGCCGAAGAGAGCTCCAAACTCTGTCTTGAAGCATAAATAATTCTGAAAGCCATTCGCTTGACTGACAGGCACTTTGACAAGAAGAGAGCATAACCTGTGGTAGCACGTTCCACCCACCCTCCGAGCCTAAGCACCCTCTGGCTACGTGCCTGTGCCCCCTCAGGTTTGGCGTGCCGCATTTTGCAGTATGTGAAGGTATCCGACCTAAATTTATCCCGCGGAAACAAATGAAGTGCGGACAGCATCCTCTGGTGTGGAGTTGAAGGGAACATTGATGCAGATGACTGAATTTTATCAGGCCCGAGTGAGTAATTGCAACCAGTCTTCGTCGTTTTTTCTTTCTTTTCCTAAGGTGATGCTACGGCTTGAATATATGTATTGCTTCAAATTTTGTTCAAACTTGGTGACACTCAGGTGGAAACAATTAGAAAGATTCAGCAGGCTTTCGGCGACAATGCCATGGACATTGCACAAATTAACAAGTGGTGCTACCGGATCAAAGATGGCCGCACGTCTGTGGAAGGGCAGGGCCGCTAGGGCAAGTGTCGGTCATCCCAAATGGATGTGTGTGTCATCCCAAAAGGACTAGGATTTCGGTCCTTCCGGCGCGCGCTCCATTTATCTATATAAAAGATTCCAAGTGTATTTTCAAAAATAAGGCGTTGGCAAACATACAAGTGCTATTTGTTTTAGATTTTTGCTTTAGAAAAAGTACTGCTGCAGACGCCAGCAGGTGCGGCGCAGAGAACTATGATCTCGGCGTTCTTTGATGCTTATATAATTTAGCATACGTAGGTGAAGGCACGGGCCCGAAAGCGCAATTCTGCACTGTCCTCTTGGCGCTCGCGCTCGCGCATAGAACATACATTTGAAAGAAACGCGCTTGAGCAGAAACAATTGTAGTGAAAAGAAGAAAACAAACAATGCTTCGGGGCCTTCGGGGGGACCGGTGGACGCGCTTCGCCAGAATCAGTTCCGAGTGCTCAGTGTACTCAACGTTACTTTGCGTGTACTCAACCACCGCTGAAGTCATCCGGATATGTAAAAAGAGAAAAGAAAATGCGTCAGCATGTTCAGAAAGTTTGAATTGCAGAAATAAGTTTCGATAATTAACACAACTCATTAAACAGGCTTCTGCATACTTGAAGTGTAGGCTAGCGAGAAAACGAAACTGACGAAAACGTGACGTGTAGCGACTATTCAAATTTATTTATAACCTGCAGTTCACTTTTGCAGTGGATTACATTAGAGATAAGAGCGCTTTCCTAAGGGCGGTAGGGGAAAATAATATATACGGGTAAATCTTGCACAGTCTTTTTGTATTTATGCAAAATATGACAGTGGTCACCAGCCTAATCGGTTACAAAATTTACAGCAGTATATAAGCTGGTGGTGACGACTTTCCGTGTGTATAGGAATGGAAAGTGTCAGTGTCTTGTGTTATACCTTGTGCTGTTTGTACACGCGCTCATGTACACAATGCATATGTTACCTCTATGTCGCGAATGTGTGAAGTGTGGTGTGAAATAGGTGTATGTCTGGCGAGGCGCTCGCAATAAATGCTAGCTAGTTTTTTTTCTTTTTTGTTAGTTTGAACGTTGTCCGTTAGGTGGCGCTTGTCGCCGCCCAATTCAAGGAGTCGCGCGTTTTTATGTCTATTTTTTAGGTGAAAAACATCCGTGAGGTGGCGCTTGTCGCCGCCCAATTCAAGGAGCCGTGCGTTTATATGTCTATTTATTTGGGTGAAAAACATGGAGGCATTCCATGGCTCCACGGAGCAGCCTGCGGAGGCTTAGGTTCGGCTCTCGGTCTCTCTCTCGTCCCAGTAGGATCAGTACAACACCTGATCCGTCCCATAGCAAGTTGAACGGGTGTTCCGTGCGGTGTACAGCTCCAAGTGCGTGCACAGACGCGGTGAAGATTACCAGGGACTTGAAACTGGATAACGAATGCGAACAGGTGAGCAGGAGCGTTGAACGATCGGAACCGACGCCGCTTGAATCGGTGATGCTTCGCTTCGGCGCTGTCAACCGAAAACGCCGAATCACTTACGGCAAGCACAGCAAGCAGATGCTCTGTTCAATAAAGACATCATTCCATTTGTCGCTGTACGATTCCTTCTTTGAATGTTTTCTGGCTGCGAAGCAAATGCAGCCGGCTGCGCGAAAGCAGTCTCGGATAAACCCGCGAATCCCCCACTAAGTGCGGTGCCGGTGCTTCGAGGCGCGTTTTGGAGTGCTTTAGTGCGCACGGAAGGCAGCGAACGGGCGCACGCACTTGAGAATCGTATTTTAGAAAAAAAGCAGTCCAGCTCGCTAGGCCTTACTCGTATCGCTCCCCTGTCGCTTGCCAGCCGCCATGTTTCTTTTGGGGGTGCTCACTTTGATTACCTGTTGATTGCGTGCCGTGTGACTGCCTTTGGGGTTGCTAGTATAACGAAGGGGGGGTAGCGATATCTGTGACGGCTTCTTACTACCCCAAAGGTCGTACCCTACGACAATTCTTTTGTTGAGAGTGTAGGGGGCTTCAACTTCCCTTGCCCCTTTCATATATCCTCTCAAAGCGGCATCTTGTGACCCCGACGCGTCCGCTAAAACGTAAGCAATAGGGTGCCTACATGTTCCCCTCCGTTTTAGGGTAGCGCCACCTTATTGTTACTCTTTCCCAGATCCTATTCCCCCGCCATTTTTTCCCACTTCTTATTTCGCTAAAGGTAAACAGCGTTGAGCTTCTGTAGTCTCGAAACACCGCCAACACTGTGAGGCCACTTCCGTTTCCGTTCCTAAGAGGAGTCGGAGGCTCAGCGGATTGCGGTCGTGGTGGCTGTCGCTCTCTTTTATTCGGGTGTTTCATATTTTGAAGTTGCGAGCAGGAAGTGTGCGTGCTTTTTATCGAAACGCGCGCGAGAAAGTGAAACGCAACAGGCCGGCATTGCACGCCGAAACCTCGCCGTCGGAACGAGAGTGGTGAGCGCTTCCTATCCCAAACGAGGATTAGCGGCGTTGTCCGAGCGCACGATCGGAGAGTGTGACAAAACGGTCGACGAGATCAGCGGAGGTTGCCATGGTAACGAGGTAGGCAACACTGGTTCTTTGGCAACAGGCATCACAAACGTTGCCGCCACCCTAAACAGCAGAGCGGCGGCAACATGTAGGCACCCAAGTACACAGCATTCAGCTCATATCGCTCTGGTAAATCCGACTACAATGTGCGACTGTTCCCATTTCTGTAGGGCCACGCCAATACCGAGAGCTTCGGCTGGTGCTAGCGCGGTCGTCGTGGTATTTAAAAGTTTCTTTATTCTGCTTCTTGAAGTTGATCTTGTGAGCCACAAGTAGAGGTTGCGTTCATAAAAATGCAAGCATTAGTGGCACGCATAACTTTTACATTTCCGATATAGAAGCTGTCGATCGTGTTTCGGTAATCTTCCTTACAAGCTAAGCGCGCCAAACCAAGCGAACACGTGGTATATATTCTCCCGATTTTTGTTCATTTATTATCTCGAATAACAATTGCCTAACCTAACATTGCCGCTTGTTCGGCTGCAGTGTTCGCGAACGGACTCGTTACAAAGGCGACGCGTGTAGTCGCTTGATGATGGTTAAGGCCTGCACCGCCTAGAGCTAACCAAACTCATAGCTGTTTAACAGTATAACCGGCAAAACATCGATGATAGCCCAGCCATTGTAATGAAGTTGGCCAAGTGCTTGTTGACAACTAGCACGGATTACGCGGAGGAAAATATGAGCTGAAGATATCAGGGCCTACGCCTGCATGGCTTGACACGGGTTACTCGCAGCGGCGTGCGGCGGCGTAATTATTTCGTGACGCACGTTAAAATGCAGATAAGCAGCCGTATTGCAATGGCAAATTGCTTCTTTTAACGCCACTCAATTGAAAAACCGTCTTGGGGTGCACAGGATTTCTGGAAAGTTATCATGTGCCCTTCAAACATTTTTCAGGGGTTTGAGATGTTCGCCAAAGTTTGCTAAGCGACCTGGTGTACCCTTTAACAAGTCCAGAGTGTGTTATAGACCCGTCATAGTTTTTCAGAAGCCTGTAGGGTCTCTCTCAATTTTTTCCGGGAAACCACAGCACCCATAAAAATGGGTTTAACAGGCCTGTGGGAATGATTGCGTGGCCCTTCAAGATATAGGCGTCGGGAAAGTCGCTCGGCCATTTTATATCGGGCGGCCGCAGTATGTCAGTGTGTTCCGTGCCTGTGCTTCACGGGTGCGCCCCACGCACCCTCTCTCCCTCGCTCATGATGTAGAGAGAGATCATGGGGAAATGGGAGAGAATATTTTTGATGATTGTTAAGTCAAAACAGACTCATCATCGGAAGCTTGTCGCGCTACTTTTCTCCGTCAACGAGTGCACGTTGTATGATGTGGAACAACGGAAAAACGCTCAGTTTCGGCTTCCCGTTCCATCCGTAAAACCTCCTTTCTAGAGCAGCGGGGTGCGCGGATCAAGAAAACGGACCTTTCGTGCAGTGGTTCTTTCGTCTCTTCGGCCGTCCGACTTCAGAAACATCTAGCGAGCGAAAAAGACGCCGGAGACTCCACCGCGACGGCATGAGGGCCGACACCGTGACTACTCAGGATTTTTCATCGGCGGCGGATGTTGGTTGCGCGTCCCTGGTTTTCGCTAAACATGCTGCTCATTGCGTGTATGTGTGAGTGTGGTGCGTCTGCTCGGTTCTATTAGTTGAACTACCATACATCTCAGGAATTTGTTCACCGGCATTGTGAGTACCTTAAAATATATTTTTGCGACAAAGATCTCGGTGGTCCCTATTGGGTCTGAAGCTTTTTTTACAGCTGCTTGCGCCTGGTTTGAGCAAACGTTGGTTCTTACCTTCTTTAGTTACAAAATGCATGTAAAACTCAATATTTGAAATAAGTTTATAATAACGTTTTAAACTGCATTTTCGGTCTTTGGTTCACAGTCATCTGGGCGTCTAGAGGGTGAAGGGCTGAGGGGGTTTCTAAAATTGAAGGGTCTGAAGCGCTGATAGGGTTTGAAGGGCTGATGGGTGGAAGGGGTTCCAAGCGCTGAGAGGGTCCCATAATTTTGTTTAGTGTTATTTCAATAGAATAAAAAACTACCGGAATCGGCAGTTGATTGCCAGTTTTATCATGACGATGTACCTGCCCATTCGTCATGTCTCGGGCAGGGTTTTCCAGCAACAAAGCAGCGTCACCCAGGTTTGCGACTCCCCCTTCAGCCAAGACTTGGCCACTCTGCGACCTCTGGCTTCTGTAAAAGTTGAAAACGCAGTTGAAGGACAAGTTTTAAAACCGTTGACAAAATTCAAGAAAAAACGGCAAGTATCAACACCGAAAAGGAGCTTTGCCTGACGTTTTGAGAGTTTGCATTAACGCTAGCATTAATCTGTGAGATTTCAAGGCGAATACTTTGGAAAATATATTCGGGCGCCATTGTACTAGATTGCCTTCAACTTATGTAATTACTTACAAATGACTAGATACCTTCTGGGCAAATCTAGAGAGGGGCTTTTTCTCTCTTCGCTTTTGAGTACGCTCTGTCCTATTGGCCTCGAGATCGACCTAGAGGTGGCGATACTGTCGCGCTATCATCATCGTCAAAGCGGGGATAGAAGCACTGCCGCCCCATAGGCTCTCCACGTTCGCGCGCGAGACGGCGTAGATTCTTGCGTTTATTTTGTCGCATAGTGTCGGTGGAAAAACAATTATAGCGGAAAATGGTGCGGTACCGCCCGGTGCTTCAGTGAAGATCGAATTGTGTTACCAATGTACGGC
This sequence comes from Ixodes scapularis, assembly GCF_016920785.2. Classification (NCBI taxonomy): domain Eukaryota; kingdom Metazoa; phylum Arthropoda; class Arachnida; order Ixodida; family Ixodidae; genus Ixodes; species Ixodes scapularis. Next base: position 1,969,338 of record NW_024610039.1, read on the forward strand.
CTAAATTTAAATAATCGCTTTTGTGAATGCGTCGTCTGCTCTAGGCAGACGTTGGGAAGCATGGATCACCACGACGGGTGCCTGTCTCCGGGCGATCTGAACTATTTATGTTAAATATATGTATATATATTTTTAAATATATGTTTCGATTTACCAGCGTGGGAGTTCTACAAAACATTGAATTCCGACCCGGATAACATAATAATGGTACTGTGGGCGGTGAAATCGCAGGTTCGATGCATTTCTTTAACATTTAACTTTTGCAGTAATATAAATATTTAACATGAAGAGAAGTCAGTTCTGTATCGAATATAGCCGTGCTATTAAGTTCCTCTGTAGTCAATGTTTCCCTTTATTTTGATAATTTAGATCACTCCGGTTTACAAAAGCGATTTATATAACCTATTTACAGTCTAGACATATGGAGGGCTCTTGAAGGTTGATGTTGTATCGACCAACGGTTCTAACTAGCTCTGCTCGCGCCAGTAGCCTCTTTTCCTCTTCTTCTTAGCACATGCTCCTTGGTCTTCTTTTCCTGTGAGATGTGTAGTCGGGCGCGTATCCACATTTAGCAAAAAATGCCCTCAATATTTAATACCCTTTACTGTGCCATGCTGTGGGTAAGTTTTTCGGAGTCGGAACGATTCTACTACGTTGCGATTGGGAGAGAGTGCTCTTCTAGTTACGATCTGGAAACTGCATGTTGGCAGCACAACTGAAACAAGTAAAACAGACTGTTCTAATATATCTGCCGCGAGTGTAATGAACAAGTGCCACCGAGCAACGCAGCAACGTTGGTGTTATTAAATGATCTTCTCTGTAGTGTGGGTTCACTCGCTTCAATCTTCTCGGTGTGTGCCACGGATGTCAATAGGCTAATATTATAAGTTTCTGACTAATAATCTTCTATTCAAACACAGTAAACTCTGCAACTCCAGCAATCGACCCGCACCACGACACAGACTGTATCGGCCGCAGCGACACTCTTTTACTGATGAGAGCTAGCGACCTTTACGAGACTTGCCGATCACCCTCCGTCCTCACCTAACGCATATCGGGACTGGGCTGTTCATCGATTAATCTTTAGTTTATTCAAGTAATGCTCTGATTGCGATTTTGTTTTGCCGTTTAATCGGGATCTTGTGCTGGAGAAAGTCAGCAAAAAGTAAAAGATGCCTGTTCTAATATTTCTGGCGTCATTGTCTTTTATGACACAGGCTTGCACTGTAAACCACTTCAACCTGCTTGTGATCGTCCCCGAGGGTGATTATACTGTTCAAATATTAACTTAAAAATTACTTCACCTTGGAAGGCTTCCCGTGTTTACAGTTACGCGTCACAACGGCAAGTTTAAAAATGGAATGCAATGTGCCACTTATGACATAGTAAAAATAGTAAAAAATGTGTAGTTTTAACTTCTTTCATGCAATATGACCGGCTAAAAATCAACGAACGGATTTATTGGTTGGTTAGTCTATTAAAGGGTAGCTATCAGTCGGGTTAATTTTCTAATCAAACCACAGCTCCAATGAGCATTCAATGTTTTATGAAAGCTATTGCTTGTGCAAGAAAACAGAAATACGTGGGACAAGCGGTTGTATACGAACCAACACACTAAGAATATGGAAGCTTTCGACTTAATAATAATCGCTTTGCTGTAATTTCACGTATGTGAAACGATTCAACACAACTTTCACTAAGAAGGAGCGAAAATTAAAACATCACAAATTTAATAAGGAGTGTCAAGCTCAGCCGGAAAAGGGCTGGTGTCGTCGATGTCCTCACTTCTGAACGTGCACCCGTAGCAGACGACGCACGGCGGTATCCCCGTTTTCGCAAGTTTCCCATTTCGGCCGCATATTGGCGACACGGTTAGATCTCGAGGCGAATATTCAGACGTACACAGAGCCTGAAAAGCGCGCGTGCGGACCAAAAACATCATCAGCATTAGGCTCGCAGCTGCTGGAACTAGTCAGATCCAACGTCGCCATCAGTGCATCACCAGCCACGCGAGGCGCTCACATCGAACTGAAGATCCGCGCCACTGATCCCTGGTTTGTGACAGAAAGTCATGTGTCGCCCGCAGAGCTCGAGCTCCGCAACTGTTCATTGACGTACTTTTATTGACGTTGGCCAAAACAATTGCAAACACAAGTCTCATATTACATAGAAATGGAGCAACATTTGCCATTGTCCTAACACGCACTTGCATCTTATAAATTCAAGGTTTGAAGCCTCTTCACTGCCGGTTAGACAACGCCCTTCTAAAAATATGTAATGGTCCGGCTGTATTTTGTTTTTAATATTAAGATTTGGGACACTAAAGTTCCGAATTTACTCAAATAACATAATTGTATAACTTTACGAAAGTTGCAATAATATAATTGAATAAGCCAAATTGGAGCAATCAACAACAGCTAACATGCTTTTTCACATTTTTGTATAAATTGCGAAAATCAGATGGGAGAGTTGTGTAATCGTCTTGGAACTGTAGCATCCTGTGCATAAATATGAAAGGTATTTCACAACGTGTCATTACCATAGTATACACGGTATTCATATGTAAACATAATCCGGCCATGGCTGAACTTCCTGGAGCCTATGGCACTTCCTGTTGGTCCGCAGTTTGTGGATGTCTTAGTGAACGAGAATAAGCAGCGCGTCATTGAAGTTTTTTGTGGCAGCAATATGAAAAGGGTGCGTCTAAACTATGATGCTCGATGGATTGATGAGTGTATCTAAATTATACGAGGCCAAGAATGAGCCCATTTGCTTGTTTTATTTGGCGTCGGTGAAGACTGTTAAGTGACCCTGTCTGACAGCCAATCGGAAACCCGACCATTTACACGGGAGAACTTAACGAAGTTGAGCCCATATCACTTGAGGCGTTTGTACTTATTTTTTTCAACGGAAGAGCGAGTCCGTGCATCAGCAGACGTCGCTTGTTCGACTGCCCGTCGTAACCGCGAATATTAAAGTTGGCCACAGGGAGACTACGATATACTTGTCGGATGTGGTTTCTAGGAGGGCACGAAGGATTGTGCCGCTCATGCTCGTGCTCGGCAGAAAGTAAGCAGTGCGTTTTTAACAATGAGTGAAGATATCGCCATTGTGACAAAGTCGACGGTGTGAACAATTGCACCGCTCGTGCCCGGTAAGAAGCAAGCGGTGTTTATGGACGACGAGTAAAGATATGGTGATGGGGACAACGTCAGCCTACTATAGCAATCCCGTTAACAATATTGACATCGAGACGTTTCAGATGCGAATCTGGAAAGTATATTTTAAACTTTAGAACCCTATCAATAAGGTAACAAAAATGTTAGATGTCCAACTTGCCGCCGATCACATGAAACTCCTGGGACGTACCATGCAGACACATGTCCTTTGGCATGGCGATTCGTTCGAGTAATTTTAGGCAAAGTGCCGGCTTACGGATCGCCAGTTTCAGTTCCACGTCAAAATATTCCAATCCTAAGTCCACCTGGCACGTAATAAATAAACTCTCAAATTTACTAATTTTTAGTTAGTTCTTGGGTTCCCGGAGTGTGTTTTTTGAGGTTGTCACACAACCCATCTGCTCACAAATGCACAAGCAACCGAAAAATTAGGCAAGTGAGCGGAAGCAATTTATTTTTAGAATAATAAACATTGAAAGCAATAATAAGTAATATTTTTTTCAATATTACATATTGTATGGGATTCCAAGCTAATCTGTGTTGTGGATCTAAAAATGTAGACGGCATTTTTTATGGTCCGGTCCGGGTACCGAACCCGGGACCTCTCCATTACAAGTGGAGCGCTCTACCAACTGAGCTAACCAGGGGTTAGACGTCAGTAGAGCGAACGGGTTTTATCAGCTGCCACCAGTCTAACACCAACAATTGTGAAGCTTGCAATTTAATGCTATAATTATAATACAATTAAATGCAAAGGGGTAAGCGAGCTGGACAAGAATGACGAGAATAATCCCTGGAGAAGGAGAACAAAGGGACAAAGGACAAACACAAATCTCCAAACACAGCTAGGTGACTGGTGAGCGACCGAAAAAATCCGCCTGGTCCGGGTTTTTTGCATTTAATTGCATTATAATTATAACTTTAAATTGCAAGCTTCACCCTTGTTGGTGTTAGACTGGTGGCAGCTGATAAAACCCGTTTGCTCTACTGACGTCTAACCCCTGGTTAGCTCAGTTGGTAGAGCGCTCCACTTGTAATAGAGAGGTCCCGGGTTCGATACCCGGACCAGGCGGATGTTTTCGGTCGCTCACAAGTCGCCTAGCTGTGTTTGGAGATTTGTGTTTGTCCTTTGTCCCTTTGTTCCCTTCCTCCAGGGATTAGCCTCTATGGCATTTTTGCCGGAACCCTTCCTTGGACACCTCGCTCTTCTTGTACACTCCATTTTTTGCCTAATTCAGGACACTCTTACAGGGGATGACATTAACGGGTCACTGTTATTTCAGCCGATAGTCGTATTACGGCCGAGAATCCATTACGGCCAAGAGGAGCGGAAGGGCCGGGAGTGACTTTGAGGCCGAATAGAACATAATTGCTGAGAACTGCATTAAGGCCGATAGTCTCTGAATAAGCTAGTATGGCAGCCTTCTCGGGGGGTCGCGTTGCGGTTGATGACTTTAGTTGCCACGTGATAGGATAGATGGCGCCACATATTTCTTTTATTTGTCAGTGCACATTGCATCTTTCGGTGACGGCAAATACTGCGTTTTTGATTTTATTGCTTCATCCTTTACGATTAATGAAACATGTAGCGCTTTGACCGTTTCGACTAGCTTTTCGTTTTTGCTACACTCCATGTCAACATTGTTTAGTAAAGCGCGAAGGCTATGCCGTCGTGAGCCAACTAGAAGTCGGAACGAAGGACGTGACACTTCTTCAAAGCAAGAATGCACTCCGACGGTGAGTTAATTGTCCTGTTCTGAAATGCTGATGGCGCCATGTGTTTTCCATATTTCCTAGTGTTTTTTTTAACGTTTAGCTGTAAAAATATTGAAAATAGCATTTTAAAATCAACCTCACTTATCGTTTCGTAGCCGCCCGGTAGAATCGGAGACATAACTAATTTAGTGAAAGTGCTGAAAATTGAAAAGACACAAGAAATGTTTCACTGAACTCTTAAAAAGCCGATGATTAAAATATAGGAATGCCATTCAAACAGGCGCCCTAAATTCATAGCATTTATTTGGAAATACTTGTGCGAGTGTGTACATGATCCAAATATGCAGATGAAGGAACCACTGATCAAACAATGAAGAAATGATAAAACGTAGAAAAGCAAATAAATAAATGAAAAAATCGGCAAGGCCGGCGTACTGGCTGTTGCTGGCCGTGAAGAATGAAAACAAACCCAAAACCGCAGCATTTGCAGTGCACCGACAGATACACTCTTAAAAATGTCATAAGTATACTTTCTTGCAGAATATTGTAAACGACTTACTTTTGGCAATTAGGTCAAAGCTTAGTCAAAACTTGGCATAGTGTGCGGGTTCTACTTTTCGCGATGCAGCAAGATCTCAATATAGATTCTGATGTGTTTATATTTGAACGGAATCGTTCGCGGGACCTATTTTTCGCGAATTGTAGGCGATAGGCAAAAATTAGGTCCTCTCGAAATTAAGTGGCTTATAGTATTCGGAGCGCCAATCATTGTAATCTGAGAAGAGACCACGGCGATTAACGAGACTGAAAATATGTTAATTTTATCCGCCATGCTCAAGGTGGTGGCATCTATCTTATTTAGCGGCAACTAAAGTAGTCAACCACAACGCGACCCCCGAGAAGGCAGCCAAACCAGCCCATTCAGAGGCTATCGGCCTTAATGCAGTGCTCGGCCGTTATGCCCTATTCGGCCTCAAGGCCACCCCCGGCCCTTTCGCCCCTCTCGGCCTTAATGCACTCTCGGCCGTAATGCGACTATCGGCCTTAGCGAAATGCTCCCGACATTAACATGGCCAAAATTTTGTTAACGGAATTTGTGATGAAATACAATATGCTACATGGGGACATCAACATGGTTTTCAACGTTCACTTACTCCAGCACCTGTCAAAGGATGTTTTTCGTTGGGGGCTTTTGTGGACCCGTTCCGCCTTCTGCTTTAAGTCGTACCATGGCGTTTCGGTTAAATCTATCAAAGGCAACCGTCGAGTAGCAATGCAGGTGTTACACGAAGCTATACTTAAGCAGTCTGTAAATTTTTGTGTCCTAACTAAAGGAATGGATGTAATCAAGAGATCCCTTGCAATTTTCAAGGATAAGAAAAGGTGCCACTCGGGGGACACAGTGTCTAGCGTTACACTTCTGGCGTTACACAGCCGTCCAAGTTCAGTAATGCCGAAAAACGATGCATTATCACTGCCCTTAATACAGTTTCTTCATGTCTTTCAGTCTTCTTAAGATTCATCGCTGGAGGAGTTGTGTACCAATCAGCTCAATACTCACGTCCTCAAAGAAGCAACGACACTGTTGTAGTTCTTCAAGGCGAAAAGTTTGGCATTATTCGTTCGATTTTTTCTTACATGCTTAACAGTGCATAGGAAGTTGGTTTAATTGTGGAGGTACTCGAAGTTGAGGATGCAGCATTTTGTGGTGCTCCCCATATTGCAGTTGGGGAGTTTTCCTCCCTCGAAATTTTCGCTGTTTCGGCACTTTTGAGGAAGGCAGTGCGAGTGGATGTTGAGAACTCTACGTTTGTTTGTAAGGTTCCCAATCTTCTTGAAATTAACTGATGCAGGCTGGGCTGCAGTCTTAATATGTCACCAGTTTTAATTTTAATTTATCTGCTTGATCAGGGTGTCTTCCAAATTGCTTCTTTTAAATTCTCTGACTTTTTCAAGTTTTCACTGACTACAGTAGAATATCGTGCATCCGCCCACACCACACTAAGCGCCCATTCCCAAATCTGTAGGATCTGAGAAAATACACAGAGTGCATTTATATGTAAAATTGATGAGCGGAAAAGGGCCCACCTCCCATTTTTTGTGAATATCTCCAAAGTTTGAGTGGGCACTTGCTTGGTATTTTACAATATGTTCAGTGCGGGCATGCTGATGCACCGTGGTGCTTCGTTGCATGCCAGTATGCCACTTACACTGGTTGTTTTTCCCGACTTTAGCTAGCTGCTTGGTGGTTTTCCTGATTATTTTTTTACTCTTCCAGGTGTCATAACCTTTCTAGCAATTACCAGTTGTAGTGTTTCAGTTGCATCTCATACCCGAACCAAGGTCCCCCGCGCTTCGATGCAATAGCACACTTGACCACAGATCCTTCTCTTTGAATGCTCTTTAGCTTCCATTTATATTTATATCTATACTTTGAATGGTAGGTAGGTATCCCCGCTCCAAAAACCCGCAGATCTGTTGGATTATGAGACCTGTGGGTCCCACAGAAATTAAGCAGGTGTATGGGTCCCCGCATAGTGCCTGTAGGTCTATGGGTCTCTATGGGTCCCCACATAGTTTCTGTGGGTGTGGGTTCCTATGGGGGTTCCCGCATGGTTTGTGTGGGTCCCTAAAGGTCTCCGCATAGCCTGTGGAGCCCGCAGACCCACAGGACTGTGGAAACCATGTAGGTGACCAACACGGTTTCATAATCCTATGCTCTGTGGGCAATCCGTGTGGGGTCGTTAAGTCTCTCCACGATCCTGCACACAAAATTTCGTCTGAGAAAACTTTGACTTCACTCTATGTCACACAGTTCGACGAAAGCTAAAAAACAAGCACGGGTGAAATGGCGCCAGAAGATGCTGCACATTTACCTAAGATGTGGCACTAGGAGTGTTTTCGACTAGGTAATACACGACTAAAGTTGGACCTACAGTATAATCTTGATATTAAGCGCCAGATAATTTATTTGGGTCTTTCCAACAAAAACCCCGTCACTGAAGGCCAGGAGTTTAACAAGCGTAAGAAATAAACTAGTGGAAACCTTCTTCATCAGTGCACTCATCGTCACGGTTGCTATCGAAAACCAAACAGTCACTGCACAAAGGTATTCTACACTTCGCGTATCAGGAATTCTCTAAAAAATCGTGAAAGGCGACAGGTCTTAGTTAGAGGGAATCCATCTACCCCATGGCAATGAAACAGCCCGCTGTGCCAACATGACTCCTAACTTCCTCGAAGACAATCGGGGATCTGATCACTCATCCGCTCTACAATCGCGACCTTGCGTTATGCAACTCTTAATTTTGTAGATGAATTGAAACAAATTTTCTCGGTCAGTAATTTCTTACTACTGAATATGCTGTCACATAGTACCAAGAACACTCTAAGAAAGTGCAAGATACCCAGTGGAGCCAGTGCTTCCAGACTTGATTTTGAAGGATAGGCCGTTCTGTACAATGTCAAAAAGAATACTTGAAAAAGATGCAACAGTCGGAACAAAATATCTTGGGTAACCGACGAGTGTCTGAAAACTTTTGTAGTCACCTTCGCAGCTGCACACTGCTTTTGCAGTTGCTGCAGGAGATTCCCCCCCCCCCCCCCCCTTCCGTTTACGGGTGAGACGAGAGGTCGACCTGGAAAGACAGTTCGGTGTGTCCGACGCGCAGATTCCCCGACGCGCAAATTTCGATCATCAAGGGTCACGTCCTCTGCCATGTCAGAAATCGCGACAGGAGTTTTCAGGTCTTCTCCGGGAAGGATATCGTCAGGCCTTACAAACCTTTCAAGATATTATAATAGTCATTTTAAAAAAAAATTGTTAACTCCTTATCGCGACTTCTCATAGAAACGTGGTGGGCTTCACATGTTTTTAATGAGGTATGGAGGTTGGGAAAGATTAATCAACTTTGTCTGAACGCAAAAAGAGGAGAATCGTATGCAACTGCGAGCTCTTCAAATTCGTTGTAGCTCTTCGAGGTAAAACTCTACGTTTACTGCTCTTTGCTCGGGTAACATTGTAATAGCTAGCAGCATTTACATTCAAAAGCATCCGATTGACTACATGCCTAATTTTTGCGATTTCATTTTCCCTCGTGTCAAGAAATATTGGAAAATCGTAGACATACATTCAGGTAGATTTATTAACTACCAATGAAAATATTCCCTTTAAATGTTGGTTAATCATTTGTGACATCAAAAAAATATGAAATACCCATACGGGTTCGCCTTCTTGATTCAGAAGCCCTACATTTAATTGCGCAGCAGTGAAATGCATTTTCAACGTTTCGGGCAAGCGGTTCTCACACCACCCAAAGAGATGTACTTCCACCTCGCTTTATAAAAAAATTCGATCTGGATGAGCATCGTTCCGGCATGCGGCCCTGTATCACTACTGCGTGAGCACGTCAAAGATTCCAGGTTAGCAATCCTACTGCACTGACAAAATTGCTCACCTAGAGTGTTAACCAGTGATGCCCCATCGTGGCAGACCAACCTTACGCTGTATAAACACTAAACGTTCAATTTTTATCAAAGAAAAGCTCGGCGACTGGAATGGACAATCTATCAACTCATATCTCGACAATGTTCGTCAGTGAACGTCTAGGGCAATCCCCAACGCGGCTACTCACTGAACTACCAACACGTGTTGGATCATTCTAGGGATTGATAAAACTGGACAGCCTGACCATTAACCTCAATTCTTGTTTTATTTGATGAAACTCCGTACACAATTTCCCCGACTTGATTCTACCGTTAGACTGACTTGCGTCTCGAAAAACTGGACATTTCTGAAGCCGGAAAACACGCGCAGCGTGCTTTAAGATTGAACTTTGACTTCCGATTATTGAAGAAAATTGGCCGTCGCGGCTTAGATACTCTCTGGGTAACGCCTACTGCGGTGCACTGAAGGGATATTGAATTACTAATTTCGTTATGGGGATGTTTACGCAACTGCAAGCAAGTTAGCCACAATGGTCCTCTGGCGTTTGTACTCTGGATAACGCATTCTGCCACCGCAGCACACCTGCTAGCCTGGGGACCTTATCGTGCCTCTACCGGTACTGATAACACGCCCGTACACCGGTACGAGGCTCATTCAGATCAGGGCTGGGCAGTATCGCAATACGAATGCATCGCATTTATATCTTAGCGATATTTTTGAGTATCTGTATCTTTGTATCGAGATACATTTCAAAAATGTATTGGTATCTCAGTAGTGAATTACATTTAAAATATATTGCTTGAATCGCGATACTTCGCCGGACTTAGGTATCTTGTTACATTTGTTGACTTTTTTAAGGTAAATTCGAAAGATAAAAACACTTTTTTGGTGCAAGTTGCTTCGTAATTTATAATATGAACCCGCCCCATATCAAAATTAATTTCTCAGTCACCGACATTAAAAGAAAACAGTGTTCAAAAAACATTTACGGGCAAGAACCGCAAGATCAGCTCCTCTCACAAAGCCCTTCACTCTTTCCAATTTAGCAGAAAGAACGCTGTAAAGGATTTGACTGAAGAAAAAGTATAATCCTGTTGTCCAATCTCCCTGCACTACGGGAGACTCAAAGGCTTATTATAATAAAGCAATTTCAGATGCGCCCTCAGGGCAAAACAGGGTTCATATCGGGCAGACGCCTTTTGTCAAGCATGGCTCGCACTCTTTACCGTTCTGTAACTCGGTGGTTCAATGGGGGTGACATGTTTTCTTTAGCGGCATCAATGATTAATAGAGAGTTCGAGGTAAATAAGACAACATAAAATGGCACAAGAAAGGAGCGCGAACACGAATTACCTTTCGTATTTGCCACGAACTGCACCCTCTCCACCTAGCACAGTTCGGGAACAAATGTATTTCCGTAAGTGTCTTTATTTCGGATACTTTTTCGTCGGTTATGCAGAAGACTCTCAGGAATATCCGGTTGCATAAAAGACAAATGTATCTTAGTATTTGTATTCCCGAATACTTTTTGGAGTATCTCTGCCCAGCACTTGCAGGCGTGCACTCTAAAAAGACAGAAGAGGAAAACAATCGCAACCGTGCGTTTTCTTTCCTTTTACTGGCGCGCCCCCAAGTGGACACGAGAAGGAGGGAGGAACGAGTTTTCTCCTTCTCCATGCAGACGGGAAGGAAGGGTCCGCCCTCCCTCCTCATCTTAAGTTGCTTTCGTTTCTCAAGCACGTCGCGCGTGTTGTTTAATAAATGTTGTTGAGTTGATTAAGCTTCAGCGGCAGCGGGGCCGCCTGTAATTCAGTCTTTTAGTCCAAACGTGCAGACATTTCGGTTGCATTAACGTTTTCACCACTACTTTTTTTTTTTTTTCGTACGAGCAAATGAAGCGTTAAAATAGCAAAGTTCCGAACCAGTGCCAACAGCGCTACGTACACTGGGCTAACATGGACGCCTGCGGATTGTGGAACGGCGTGTCGACGTTGACGACTTTATGAAAACCACGAAACTGTGTCGAAGACAGGCAGGTTTTGCTGCCTGGTGCCTGCGTGTCTTTTGCGCCGAGATCGGTTCTGTTTTCTGATGTCGAGCGCCAACAGGCAATCAACGTGATTTTGTTTTTCTGCGTGTCAGCAACATAGCAGAAACATCGCGACGGCAGTGTTGTGCGTTGTGAACAGAAGACTGGAATTATCGCCGATAACCGTGTATTCGCTTATCAATGGTGGAACAACAAGATGAGATGACGTAAACTGTCGGGCATTGATGCTGCTGGCCGGGCCGTGATCGAGGGGGGCGGGGGGGGGAGAGAGAGTTTGCAGGTTGACATTCCGCTTAGCATTAAAGAGTTTAAGACCACTTGAGGGATTAGGTGCAATCGATCGACGTGTGGATGGTCATATGGGACATTTGTTTGAACCGTAGCTACTATCGTACAGTGGCCAATGTGACTGTCGGTTGTCTCCTCCCCGAGAGCTATTGCGCTCTGGGGAAAAGACTGAATAGTATGGAAATATGACGGAAAGTACGTATATTCACAGTTTCGAATTTTCGCATTTAGGGAGAGTGGTCGGTAAATTTGAAAAACAAAAAGCTATCCTTTGTATTTTTTTTTATTTTTAAATATATTACGGTTACTGGACAAACTACCCCCCAAGTGGCGCGACTACCGATGAAATTTTTTTAGCTCACTCCGGCGTTGCTCCGTACACTGAGCCTGCAGCAAGTTGCGGCTTTCACTGCATTCAACTTGATCGAAAAGCGGCCTCTCTCCCATTAAGCATCGCTTCCAGCTGAGTGAATACCCGCTCTACAGAAAAAAAAGAAATTGAAGACGACAATTACAGCAGCACACAAAAAGCACAAGTAGAAAGATAAATACCGCGCTTAAAAAACTGCCCTGACATGCCGTGTGGGAAGCAAACATGACTTGGAACCGCAGTGGAGCGGCTTGTTTTATTGACTTTCAAATAATGACCGCACGAGAGTTTACCTTTTCTAAGAGATCCATCCCCTGAGGCGTTCAAAATACATTCCAGGATATGACATTACTGAAAAAACCTCAACATGCTTGGAATATTATTTATTGGTTAGGTGGTCACCGAGAAAATTCGTACCTTCAAAACAACGAGTATAACGGCGGAAACGCAGAGGTCTTTAAGTTGTAATCGGGTCAGTGTGTTGTTGAATTGATGTTTGTACGTGCCGTGTATGTGTATGCGCTACCTGTTTATGTTCAGCTGATACTTGTAGTAGGCGCAATGTCTCTCCATGTGTGCATAAAAATTCAGTTTTTTTTATGTTATCCCTTAAACTACTTGAAGGCGAAAGTCCAACCGCCGAGCATTCAAGACAGACACATGATTTACTATGTTTCACGTTCTCTTTTGTCACATTCCCTTTTTTGACGTTCCTTTTATTTGTTTCATATGTGATTTCCAGATTTCACTCTTAATGTGCCAAGTCATCCTTCTGAATGTGCTGAGTCATCCTTCTGAATGTGCTGAGTCATCATTTTTATTCGCTAGATCATCCACTTAATACTCTTAGTCTTCTACCTAATTCGCTTTAATTGCTCTTAATCCAATTTTACTCCTATTTATTCCCTTTAATTACTCTTAATTAGCTTTGTCTTCCTTCTTAATCAGCTTTGATAACTCTTACTTCTTTTTAGCTCCCCTTAATACACTTTAATTCCTCTTAATTCACATTGACTCCTCTTAAGTCGCTTTATAGTCCTTGTTAATTACCATAGACTACTCTTAATTCACTTTAATTCCTCTAAATTCACTTTCATTCCTCTTAATTCGCTTTGTAATTCTTCTTAATTTTATTGGCTCTAATTCGCCTGAGTGGTCAAGTAAACGGTTCATTACCTTTCGTGTCGCCGACGTGTATTTTTTTTTTTTTCAAGGACTTTGCAGGTCGACAGAACGATGAGGGATATAAGGCTTTGGCGTTAATAAGGGCGCCTGAAGCACAATAATAGCGTGAGCCAATAAATTTATTTTTAGCACACAAATTGGGCGGTACCAAACGCCACCTAGCATAGCTATTTGTAATTACTCTGCTTGACCCTGCCATCTTTTGGCAAGCGATTTAAACTTTCACGCTTCACAATGATTTCTGGTTACCGTGCAATTAGGCTGCTTCGAATTTGCTCTTTTGAGAGCGGCTTTTAATTTCGAGAAAGTTTTACCACTCCCCCGTGATGTCCTACGCTCACGAAGGGATTCTGCCAAAGCGCGCGAAGTAACTGGGTATCGGTTGTCTCCGTTTGACATCGCAGTGCAGACGAGGAGAAGAGTTGAGTGACTGCTTTCAAAACGCGGGTTTCTTGACCTGCGTGGGGAAGCTGGCTCCGGAAATAAACTCAGTGCGCGGAAAGCTGTTGTTACGCTTCTATTTGCTACTCCTCTCGCCCTGTACAATAGGCGTAGCGTCCTCGTTAAGCCTTATTGAGCTCGATTTGCTCGATTCGTGGCCGCTATAATGAGATCCAGGTGTCGGAGAAACTTTGCTCCCCTGCTTTCAGGACGAAAGATGCTCCCTTTCTGAAAGAACATTGGCTACAAGAGCGATCCTCCCATTAGACAGGACTATATAGACCATCTTTTTATCTTTTTAAGAGTGTGAAGTTTGAACGCTGGATCCCTGCAATTTGGGCACCACGAGCTTTTCATCAACAGGCCCCGAGTTGCGGTGCGCTAGCACACTCGACCACTGATCACCCGGCATCTAACTATCAGGTGACTCCACAACGGGAAGGACATAATGCACAAGCACTACCTGCGCTGGCTAACCCTCCCGAAATGCAAAACTCCTCAATCGCTCATGCCAGATGAATGAAAGGTTGCGACGGGGTCACTAGAGGTAGCGTTATATTAATAACTATAATTCATATTGCCTATGGCTTCCAGTTTCGACAGCCTTCTCATTTCTCTTCCTAACGCAATCCGACTCGCTTAAAGTTCTGTCAAGCCTATGCGACGTACGAGAAGCAGAGAGCCAGCAGTCTGGGACCAATCCACGAGGCAGCATAGTTTCCACGGGGGCTGTCTCCACAACCACAATCCGCCCATACTGCAGGAGGAGGAAAAAACATCCACTTCATGCGAAGCAAACGGAGCGCGGCACGGCTCCCATTTGTTTACCTCTTCCCTACTTAGAATAATGATTTAGGCTTCACTAGCCAACCGAGGAAGTTGTTAATTAGCAGGATTTGCATAAGTACACGGATTCCGTGCAGCGCTTTTTGAGCGCCCAAGACGACGCGGGAGGAACGGTAAGGACGTGCCTTTGACACGGTCCTTGAGCGGCTTGCGCGGTACGCTCTGCTGCTCAGCGTCTTCTTTACTATGGATGGGGGCTCCCGAGCGTGCCGAGACCTGGGCCCCCGCCGGAGCCGTCCATTGGTATGTTGATGAGGCGACGCTGGGTTCCCCCCAGCGGAGCTCGGGCTCCGTCCTTCTTGTCGGGAATATCTTCGCGGTGTGGGGCTTACCGGCGATTTGCACAACGTTTCGATATACAGCAGCGATGCTTATTTTGCTCCTTGGTTTTCTTCGACAGAGGAAAGTACCTGAACTTTGAAGAAGTGTGCTTGTTGGAGAGATACTTAAGGACTCTTCAGCAGTATCCTTAGTTAGGTCGGCCCGCGGATAGGGGGCAAGCTTCATATGCCACAAGGCGGCGCGGCGGGCTTTTTTTTATATATATATATAATCAAAACTCTACATTTCTTCAGAAAATATGTCGGGTTCTTTGCTCCCCCAGATATATAGGGTGTTTTTTTCTTCTCTTTTTTTGTTATTCTTACACATTGGTTTAAAAAAACGTGAAAGCCACACTAATGCGGTTTGTGCAGGTGGGTTATACGGCCCGGCGGACATTATCTGGGTGGCTAATTTTTGGAACAAGTCGGGTAATTAATTAAAATTCGTTAATTAACTTTTTCATTATTGGAAATATACATATGGTTCCAAATATAAACTTGCTGAGCGTCATCCAAAACCCAAAATCAGTAATTTTTAGACAGACTTTGAGTGCCTGAGAAGCGCAGTAGTGCGCTGAAGTTAACACTCGTGGATCAGGTACAATGCTGGGGCTAGATAAGAGACGGAGAACTTGCGCGGGCGCCGTACCGCAACCGCTAGCCTTGTACCTCCTCCACGAGTGGTAACTTTAGTGCCCTACTACGCTTCTCATGCGCTGAAAGTTTTTCTGAAAATGACTGAATTAGGGGTTTTGGATAACGCTCAGCAAGTTTCTCATTGCAACCATATGTCTATTTCCACTAATAAAAAAGGTAATTAACAAGTTTTAATTAATTATTCGACTCGTCCCAAAGTTTATCCACCCACATAATTTCCGCCTGGCCGAATAACCCACCTGCACAAACCGCATTAGTGTAGCTTTCAGGTTTTCTTTTTTAAACAAATGTGTAAGAATAAAAAAACAGAATGTATAATTATTATTTAAAAAAGAAGTGACAGCGAATTCATAAGCTTGTTTTTGTAGCAAGTAAAATATTTCTTTAAACCACTCGGATTCTTTTTTTGTTATATACAGACTTGATGAATCATGTTAAGATGCAGTATTGACGGTGGCTCCTTTTAGAGGCTATGCCAATTATTTCATTTTAGTTAACCACTCAGTTACCGCGACGGTTATTCTCCCGTTTTTCTCATTTCTGTCAGTGCTGCAATATTCACTTAACTGGTATTAAGTTATAAATACTAGAAAGATTAAAATTCACTGTGTGTAATAATGCTCCACATATCTTTAATTCATTCAATTTCTGCCACCCTTTTTAGGTGTTCTTCATATATTTTAAAATATACAAATCTTATATAGTGTCATTTAAAAGCTGGTCATTTTTAGCGATACCAAAGATATTCCAAACAGGTTTATATAAAAAGAATACACGGTATTCTAGCTACAGTACTTTAGGCACCAGTGGTAGTTACTAGTTTAAATTGTCCAGCTATAGTACCTGCTGCAGTTACTACCTGTCGCGTGATCGAGGTAGTAAATACTAGTAAAAATGGGCAAAAAAGGTACTAACTATTGCAGTTACTACCTTTCTACAACCTATCGCGGGTTTGAAGTAGTAAATCGCTATAGTCAGTTACAAGTTAAGAAGGTAGGAGAAGCTCCTCCCACAAGCGTGATGCGCGGGTTTCAAATCCCTCTGCAGTCGAAAGAAGAGTTCACTGGAAACGCACCCTCTCCCACTTCATTGGGTAGATATTGGGTACAGAGTGATGCCAACTTGTCTCCAATCCCACTTTTTAAGAAAGCAACCTTTGTATTCATCGGAGGGGGAACCGAGCCCCTGAAAGCAGCCTTTGTATCCATCGGAGGGGGAACCTAATCTTCGAAAGTCGTCTTTGTTAGCACTCGAGGGGGAAAACTCTAATCTCCCTCTCGTGGCTTCCACAACGCTAAGTCAAAGTCGAAAGATAAAGCAAGTATGTACAGAAAGACAAGACCCTCCTCGCGCGTTGGCCGCGACGTCAGGGAAACGATGGTACGCTATTGGATGCGGAGGTGGCGGAGGGATAAATAATTCCCTTTGAGAGGCATTTGCCGCTACCTTCTTGACGCGTAACTTACTATAGTAAAAAGGTATAACGGTCAAAAAAAAGAAACAGCTGTTGCAGTTACTAGTTTTGTACAACGTGTCGCGCGTAAATAGCTAGCCAAAAGGAAGTAACGGTCAGAAAATGGTAGTAAGTGAAGCAGTAACTAACCTTATATAACCTGCCGGAGCATTGGTGTAGCAAGTAGCTACTAAAACAGGTAGGAACAGTTAAAAAAGCTAGTAACCGCCGATGTTAGTAACTTTCTACACCCTGTCGCACATTTGGGTTAGTAAATAACTAGTAGAAAGGTAATGGCAATCAGAAAATTGTAGTGACTGCTGCAGTTACTAACTTGCTGCTAACTGTTGTCGATTTGGGGCACTAAATAGGCAGTAAAAGGTGGTAACGGTACGAAAAAGGTCGTAACTTCTGCAGTTCCTAACTTCTAGAAACTGCCACTGGTTTGAGATAGTAAATTTCTCGTAAAAAGTTAGTAACCATCATAAAAAGGTAGCAACTGCTGCAGTTACTCTCTAAAACCTGTCGCTCGTGTACAGCAAATATCTAGTAAAATGGTAGTAATGGTAAAAAAAATGTAGTAAGTGCTGCAGTTACCAATATTTACAGCATGTCGCCTGTTCGAGGTAGTAAATAGCTAGTAAAAAGTATTAATGGACAGAAAATGTAGCAACTCGTCCAGTTACTCAATTTCTACAAATTGTCTTGTGTTTGAGGTAGTTAAGTTCTAGTAAAAAAAATAAAGGTCATAAACAGGTAGTAATTGCTGCAGCTACTAACTTTCTACAACTTCTCGAGTGTTTGAGGTAGAAGATAGCTAGAAAAAAGTAGTAACGATCAGAAAATTAGTAACTTTTTACAAACTTTTTTCTAAAAGTGCAGTTTTTAGATTTTCCTCAATATCATGAGCCCTACTACCTTCCGTTGTACCTTTATATTTTTTTTACACTAAACAGGAAGTCTTAAAAATGCCAGCCCCCAATAAGTTTTGAACTTTTTTGATGGCTAGATTATTCGCTCCAAATGCGCTCTTTTAAAATAAATTTGGTGTTGAAGTATAAAACGAGATTGTGCATGCCAAATCTAATTGACAATGTAAACAGGCTTCCGGTACCAAAGAAAGTATTTTGTTTTGATTAAATTGAATTAGAAGAAATATTCGAAACTCCTGTCTGCATTTTATAGTCCACGAAGCGAAGTGCAAATCATTGTAATATATGAGGAAAATGTCTCATTAAAACATGAAAGCTAAGTTTTTCCGTATATTTTGACCCGTATATATTTGGATGATTTCTTTAGAACCCCCCGGATCGGTCTTATACTACTTTCTAAAGCCTCCGCCGAGAATATCAATCAGTGTAGCCACATCCAAAAAGGAGACCAATATCACTTCCTCTGAAGTTCCAATCTCTAATTTGACTTGTTTTGCTTTCTTTCGACAAGTTTCAGATAACAAGACAAAAAGTAATTATGCAATGGCCGACGTGGCCTAGTGACGCCTCTTAACAAGCTACACAACTCTCAAACAATGTTTTATTTGCCTTGATATGAAAGTCTGAAGTAGCACAGCTTTATATGTCAATTGTTCTTTTTTTTTATTTATTGTTTGGGAATGTAGGGCCTGAAAACCCAAACATGTCGCAATATGATCAAAATGGCATTTGACTAGAGTTTGGTTAGTTTGGCTATAATTTATCAAACGCTATAGTTCGGTTTCACTGCCGGTTTATTCGATGGTCACCAGGCTTGATTGGGCCTAACTTCCCGAGAATATCGCAGAATTTGGATTCCCTTCTGGGTGTTTGGTTCCCACTTGCCACATTTGGGTCTAAATTGCCAAACAGGTGCCATATTTAGGATTTACTGTTTTTTTTTTTTTTTTGGTTAAACGTGGCATCTTGAGCTAATGTTTGTCAGTTTGACAATTTTCTGGCGAACCAGAAAAAGTCAAGAACTGGTCAACAATAAGTTATCTTTCACTAACTCTTTGGAGAAAAACTTTTTTATGCCCGAGTCTAACCCCGAGCACTGCAATACTTTTGGAAAGTTGAGCGTCTTAATGCTGTGCTGATTGGGGCTGGTCAACAACAAAAAAAAACAAAAAACATTTTCGCGAAATATTCATGACGAACTACTCCTTGTGTATGAGGCGCAATTTATAAAAATGCCGATATTTCCTGGTCGATAAATCTCAATACAGCTTGTTTCGAAAACGCTCGTAACTCGAAATGTGTCTCACGGCGCAAATTGTGCGCTAAAGTATGTTTCTTGCGGGAAACAGTTTATTGGTTTACATACGTGTCCTACCAAAGGCCCTGCAAAAAAAAATTACAGGAGGACACTTAAGACTCCTTACGTGTAAAAGTGCGAAAGCATCTGTACACGCAGCGCATTCGTACAAGCAGCGCACCGCGCTGTCCTCCGTAGCAGCAGACCGGGCAGCGCGACATGGCTGAGAGCAGAGCGTCGAACACGTGATACACTAGTGCACGTGGAGAGGGGGGAATTTCCTGCTCCTTCTCCCTCCTCTCTAACCACGCCTGACACGTGACCCAAAAAAAGGCGAGAGAGCGGCAGACGCGCACGCGCGCCACCCTCTCTCTTTTACCGGCATGCGGTTCGCAGCGCCAGGAAAAGGCTTCTTTGTGGGGTGGCGTTTTTTGGAACTATGACGCGTCCCAGCCAATGGGAATTTATTGTATGTTTCGCTCAGTCGGAATTTAGGTGCTGTTTTTCGTGGCTACAGACAACGCCGGCTGAGCTTCATGGGACAATTATTGCTTTTGCAATAAAAATTTGAATTTTAGTATTAATTTCAGTTTTCTTTTAGTTACCTTAGAGGTGTCGTTTAGGACGTATTACATGGAGAAGTGAATACACCTATTGAAAAACCGTCTGTGGGACCCCCCAGGATTTCGTATGTTTTGACTTACACTTCACGAGTCTCTCAGAGGCCTGACAGGTCATTCAAAGTTTTCCAAGAAGCCTGATGTACCCTTCAAGGATTTCTGAAATGTCTGGGAGGTCCGCTCTGGTTTTAAAGGGATGTCGACCCGAAATGTTTACTCCAGAAAACAACGCGGAAGCGCTAGGCGGGCCGCTAAAAACCCGAAAGCATCAGACACAAAGCGAAATATCTAACGGATCGTTGCATTTTTGTCAAAGACCGCGCTTGAGCAAGACCAAAAAAAAAAGACCGTGACGTCACGATTCTCGTTCCCTCTTCCTCTCGCTTTCACTCCGCGAGAACGCGAAGAGGAAAGGAAGCAAGGCCGTTTTCTTTCCTCCTCAACAATTTGCAGGAAACGCGACGCCCCCATTCTCACTCAATACAACAGCACACTAACCCGATCACTACACCCGTACTCTGCGTTTCCGCCTTTTATACTGGTCCTTTTGAACGTACGGAATTTCTCGGAGACTTCCTAAGCAATAAAAACTATTCCCAGCATGTTAATTTTTTTCCAGCAATGCCATACCTCTGAGAGTATATTGAATGGCTCAGGAAATAAACTTTTTAGTAAAAAGTAAACGCTCGATCATGCTGTAATTATTTGAAAGCCAAAAAATCAAGCCACTCCAATGCGGTTCTAAGCCATGTGTTTGCTTCCCCGCACGGCACGTCGTAGCCTGTATTTTATTGTAGTGTTTGTTTTTCTATTTGTGCTCTTCGCGCGCGGCTACAATTGTTGTCTTGAATTAATTTCTGTAAAGCGGATATTCACTCAGCTGGAACCGATGCTTCACGGGCTGAGAAATCGCTTTTCGATCAACTTCAATGCAGTCAAAGCCGCGACTTGCGGCAGGCGTTAAGTGAACGGAGCTACACCGTAGTGAGCTCGAAAACTTCTAGCGCTCATCCCAGTACGCCACTTGGAGGGCAGTTTCTCCAGGAACCGTAGTATATTTAAACAGCGAAAAAAAAAAATAGCTTCTGTTTTTTTTTTTTTTTTACTTACCATTGTTTCTTAATGCTAAAGTTCCAAACTGTAAATATTCATACTTTCCGTCATATTTTCGTACTGTTCAGTCCTTTTCCCAGAGCGCAATCGCTCTCAGTGACGAGGAAACCGACAGTCCCATTGGCCGCTGTACGATAGAAGCTTACTGTTCAGACCAGCGTTCCAACATGATTATGTGCACGTCACTCGATTGCACGTAATCCCCTCAAGGGGTCTTAAACTCTTTAATATAAAGCGGAATGTCAACCTGCGACACCCCGCCCCCTACGATCACGGCCCGACCAGTGGCATCAATGCCCGACAGTTCACGTCATCTGATCTTGTTGTTACACCACTGATACGCAAACACACGGTCACATCGGCGATCATTCCAGTCTTCTGTACCCAACGCACAACACTGCCATCCCGATGTTGTTTCTATGCTGCTGACATGCAGAAATACAGAACCACGTTGATTGCCGGTTGGCACTCGTCATCGGAAAGCAGAACCGAACTCAGCACAAAAGGCACCCAGGCACCCGGCAGCAAAACCTGCCTCTCTTGGACGCAGTTTCTGCGATTTCCATAATGTCGAAGACGTTGACACTGTTCCGCGTGGTTCCGCGTGGGTCTCGCAATCCGGAGACGGCCATCTTACCCAGTGTACGTAGCGCTGCTGGCACTGCTCCGGAACTTCGCTGTTTCTAGAGGCTCCCTTTGCTCGTTTGATAAAATTAGTGGTAAAAACATCAATGCGACCGAAATGTTCTGCACGTCTGGACTGGGAGACGGAATTAGAGGCGGCCTTCGCTGCCGCTGAAGCTCGATCAACTCAACATCAATTTATTAAACAACGTGCGCGATGTGCTCGAAAAACGAAACCAAAAGAAGATGAGTCGGGAGTGCGAAAGCTTTCTCCTAGTGATGGACCGAATCTACCGAACTTCAGAATCGGCAAAGTTCGGCATATGCCAAACTTTTGCCGGAAAGTTCGACAAAATTCGGCGAAAATTCGGCAAATGTCTGCGCACGCGCGAGAACGCGACGGAGCGACGGGGCGACGGAGCCAACAGAGCCAAGGGAGCCTTGGATTGCAAATGGACGCCGTGCAGTCGCGCGGTTACCATTGTGCAGTGTTGTACAACCAGCTACCCCACACCGCAACTTACGGTGCGGTGTGGGGTAGCGAACACGGTAATTGTACGTGTCTGAGCGAGTGTGGTTCTCTTCAATATTTTCTGCCTCAAGCATAGAAGATCGACCAGTAATTTACGCCGTCCTCTGCGCAAGTGACAAATGATGCGGTGCATTCTGAAACATTGAGACATTGGCTGATAATTACTTTAAAGCACTCCTCGCAATTATAACAATGCTGTTTTCGGCTCACAAGTATTGTTTGTGCGAAAACAAAATCATATTGTTTTTTCAATTAGTGTTATTTCGCGATTTTCAAATATCTACATCAAACTAAACACAACTATAATGCTCGATGTTTCACATCCGGCATTCGCTCTCCCTATCTTTCGAAACATTCGTGTGTGTCCTAACACCAGAAACAGGAATTTTAAAGGTTAAAAACGAGACGTTGCGAATATGGGACGCACACTTTCATGCAAAGCTGACGTCAAGTGACTCAAATCGGAAGACATGCATATTTACAATATTAATATTCTCCCTTCTGGTGAAGGCTCAGCAACCGCTGCATTCGTTTTCACTCACAAAATGGTGACTCCCGGAGAAAGTAAGACCGCAGGACCGCAGCGTTATTGCCTACATTTTAGCAATGGACACAAACATGCAGGCTTTCGCTGATGATGTCTCAAAACCGAAACTCTCGTAGCTGATTCGTGACTGCGCTACGCTCTCTTCTACCGAACCTCTTTGTCACGCCACTTCTGCAAGGAGTCACTAAAATTGCCAGTAAACACACAAAAACGACACCGATACAATTATCTTGCAGAATATCACCCTAGTTAGTAAAGATGTTGTGTTTAAGTTAAGAAAAAAAGACACATAAAACCTTTTTTTCTCCAGAAAAGAAAAAAACGAAATGTCAACAAGACTGGTAACAATGTATTTTTGCCGAATCTTTGCCGAATCTTCAGAAAAGTTCAGCAAAAGTTCGGTTTTGCCCAATCCCAAGATTCGGCACCAAGCTTTGGATTCGGCAAAAGTTCGGCCCATGACTAAGACGTGCTCGAAAAACGAAACCAAAAGAAGAGTCGGGAGTGCGAAAGCTTTCTCCCGTCTGCCTGGGGAAGGACGAAAACGTCTCGTTCCTCCCTTCTCGTGTCCGCTTGGTTGGGCGTCAGTAGAAGGGAGGAAAACGTGCCGTTTCTAACTTTTCCCTCCATTTTTTCTTAGAGTGTATAAGGGTGCTGTAAACATTTTGAACTCGCGTTATGGAGGACGAGTACAAATGTGTAATGCACGCGTTCATAAGAAACTAAGTCGATTTACGTTGTCGTGGTCGCGCAGCCGTTGCACGGAGGTCACGCATGGCCGTTGTGAGTTGTGTGGCGTAACTGGTGGGTCGCTAGTGAAAGTTTGGTCGGAACAGTTGGTGAATTCGCCTGAAAGACGAAGAAGTGCACCATATACCAGCTGGGAAAGACTGCA
Organism: Ixodes scapularis; assembly: GCF_016920785.2. NCBI lineage: Eukaryota > Metazoa > Arthropoda > Arachnida > Ixodida > Ixodidae > Ixodes > Ixodes scapularis. The sequence goes on from NW_024610039.1 coordinate 1,992,853, forward strand.
ACCTAGGGATTCTTTAGGAGGTGTTTCGAGGCCTAGTAGGACCAATGTGAAATACACAGTCCAGGGGTCGCGGTCATCGAGCGCTGTGAGAGCAGCCTTCACGGTGCGGTGGAATCTCTCTGCAATGCTGTTAGCTATGGGGTGACAGACTGTTTTGTGTATTAGTGAGCAACCGAGTGGTTTCATGAGCTCGCATAGCTGAGCAGACAAGAAACCGTCTGCCTCGGTTTGGGGTGACATAATGAAGGTACCCCGGATCGAGCAACTCAACCTCCGACAAATATTTTTGTGGTGCTTTCGGCTGCAATGTTCGGGATACAAAATGCTTCAGGCCCGCGGGAAAAACGGTCGATGCATCTCAGTAAGTACGAATTTCCAGCAGGTGACCCCCAATGTATGTGTGTTTGTTCGGGAGCTATCGCCGCTCTGTTCTCGGTCTCCGAGCTCGACTTCACTCCTGCTCCTCTTCCTTCGTGGCTATCGAGCTTCTACATAGCTTTGCTCATGTTTAGATATTTGGTTTGTTAAACTGATTTTGTGACAAACAAATAAAAATGTCCAATTTTTTACTTCTGTATCATTCTATTATTTCCGTTCCATCAAAATCAATTTTTATATTTGATACATGTGTATCAAAGACTTGACACGTAGACGTTGTTACGCCTAAACTTGCTGCAATGCCGTATTACAATCTACCCGTTATTTTTTTACATTCTGAACTGAAGATGTTAATCCAGAGCTGAAGTATAGATTGCCTCGTTTATGCCAAAAAAAAGCAAAAATAAAAGTAGTTTCTCTTTTGACAGTGTTACGCCTGGAAATCAAAGAAACAAATTAATCTATTAATGAATCGATGGAAGGGTCGGGCGAGACATCGCGTTAAAATTTCTAATCGAAGCCCGTCCCTACATAGATGTAATGTTATTTTTTCACATTAGGATTTGTACATGTCTGCAGGTTTTGTTGAATGAAACAAACTTTTTTTTTTCACTTCCGATCGTCGAAACATTTTTAAGATAGCCACCACCGTTGCAAAATAACAGATCAGCTGTTTGAGTTAAGTCAGTAATTTGAAACGGACATTATAGCTATAAACAGCTTTTATTCCTCTCAATCACCCTACCTCAAAATGTTAAAACCGCTTTTTTCATATCGTGGTCCTGCATGTCTCATATACATTTGCACGCAGTTTTGATAACCCCATCATATATACTTGTCTGAAGAAATATAACCACCTAATTATTCTATTCCTCCCCTTATTACGAATTCAGTCATAAATAGAAATTGGCGGTAAGATAATGTTTTTCCTTGGCTTGATATATATTCAGTTGTCCCAATTCTGCGTTTGACCAGACCAAACTGCATATAATTTGTATAAATACATCCTCAGTGGACCTTCTTGAGGTCCATAGTGAAAATAAAACCAAAATCGCCTGACCATTTCCCTGAATAGTGCTCCGCAGAATCCTTCGTAAAATCCGATTTGATATAGCTAAACAATCATAAGTGGAGGTTCGCATTCTACTTGATCTGCAGTGTACGTTTGGCAAGCCCGAGGTAAACAATGTCGATCGTCCTCTAATGGACTAGAGTAACAGCGCAGAACGACAAATATTCTATTGATCGATCTGTGTGCCGGCGGTTTGCAAAACACACACGGCTGACCAGATCGTCCTGTAGCTTAACTACCCTTTTTTTATTCTTGAAATGGCTTTCGCTCCCGAAGGCAATATGTTGGCTCTATATTTCGCTTCAGCCAACTTTACTAGAACAACGCAGTTGGAAAACTGCCATAAAGCCTGCTCTTAAAACGTGGCACCGATCCTTAGTACAGAAGCGGGCTAATGGCGATCGCAACGCCGCCATTTCTCCCGCAGCGGCCGCTTGTAGAACTGCACGGCTGCTTGTACTGAAAATGAGGGACAGGGGATGGACAACAACGACAAACGACACGTTGTCGTTCGTCGTTGTTGTTCCGTCTTTTGTTCCTTCCTCATTTCCAGTGCCCTTTCAACACTCTCGTCCTTTATATGCTTGTATTGGTTCGGGAGTATGACATTCAATAGCGTCTACTGTTTCTGTTCTATTTTGGCTTTAATCGACATTTTTGGCGCCGAAGCATATACAGTGGAGGGGTTTCAGGGATGCCACCCCCGTCTCCCGAGCGGACGCGCCGCAAATTATTACCGAAATTAGGACGCGCACAGGTCGGGACGCGCTCCCCGAAATCACCGGTGAAACATAGTTGAAAAAAAAAACAATATTAATTGTGCCACAAAACTTTTACACTAAAGACTTTAGAAAACATGAGACGCCTGTCATTCCGTATTAATCTCTAATAAAGGTTCCTACGAAAAGAGCTTTTTCCGTTTGTTTTTACAAAAAACATGCCTTCTAAAAGCTCGTGGTGATCACAGAAAAGAAGAAAGAAAAAAAAAGATTGAGCTTTCATTTTGGCATTTCGAGCCTGGGACTTTCCGTACTCTGAGAACATTCAGCGACTTTAGCAGTAGCCATGAAGAAACTTTCATATTTCAACTCCTCTCTAAAGGTTGGCGCTGTTATCGTATTGACACTAAAGCCACTCGATGTGTTTGCGTTTGTCTGGCGAGCAGCGACAAATGCGCGAGTGCACGAGGCCCGTGTCTCGAGCGGCCCTCGGAAGCAAATGGCGGCGCAGCACTAAAATGACAGGTCCCTGGAAGCAAATGGCGGCGGAAGACCCGCTCGTGGCGCATGTCTCTCGCGTTTCGACAACAATGGTTGTATCTTGTAAAAAAACGCCTTTTTCAAGGGGCTTAATTTGTCACGAATGAAGAGCTGATAAAACGAAAAATAACTGAGGAAACTAAACGTTTAATGGGGAGAAATTGTGCACAAAACAGAAAGGAAAGAGAAGTTAACAATATAACGTCGAGGGCGTCCAAGTCGGCGTAACAGCAGGATCGAACGCTGAGGCGAGACTGACTCCGCTCGCCATACGGAGTCCCTCGATGTACCCTCATGTGTTTCTGGAACATTCGGCGTAGAACTTTCGGTGCGTAGAACATTCGGAACTCAATCAGACGAGAATGTTCTCACACTTACGATACGCCAGGATGAAAGCATAAATAAAAGGGCATTCCGCTGACTGGAATCGAACCTAAACCATCCGCGCGACTGTAAAGCGCGTTAACCTCTCGGCTACGCACGCTTTTTTTCTTTATCGCCGTTGTGTAGATGACCATATAACAGAAGTGACAATGCAAAAAAAAAGACAGTGACTAATTAAAAGTCCAAACCTCCCTAGGCAAGCCGCGACCGCCTCAAACCTTTTTATGGTTATTAAGGATTCTATACGAGTGGATACCAGTCTGGCACCCACATTTGTTCTTTATGCGTTTCAAACAAAGAAGTCATACTTTCGCGGAAATAGTGCGCCGTCTCGCGCCCGTCAATATTGGCATGGCGCGTAGCCATCCGACCCCTCCAAATGTTGTGCAGGCCCAATAACATTAGCATATCAAAAGACCCCGTCTTCATTTTCTATGGAAAGATACCTGATGTCGTATACGTCTAACGGAAAGCCTTTCTTCAGAGTGCGTTGGAGGACGTCCCATAGGAAGACGCCGTCCCAGCACCCCAGAAAGACGTGCTCCATTGTTTCAGGTTGTTTACAGAGCAAACAATGGTCACTCCACGGGACAAAGATTCCTTTCGTCGCCATCCACGTCTTTACAGTTAGCGTGCCGGTGTGCAATTTAAAAAAAGAAAGTCTTTACGCCCGGCAGAACTCTCATTCTCTTAACACGTTTGAACACGTATTGTGCTAGGCCGGCACAATACACGGCTCTATACATAGGAACTCGAAATACAACATCACAAAGGCCTCTTTACAACCTTTTACGCGACACTTCGCGACACTTCGCTAGTCTAAAGAAAAACGCGCTGCCAAAAATAGACATGATCCAACAACTTTTGTAAGGTAACCATAAACACCACCTGGCGCACTTGACGCAGAAACAATACACTCGGGTAGGGTACTCTCTGACTTGACAAACGGTGCGTAAAAAGGGGTCACTGACGTCGCAAAAGAAAAGAAAACTATTAACAATCTGCCGCAAAAACAAATGTGAGAGTCCTAGTCCGCCGTCGCGTACGCGCCGGAAAAGGTTCATACGACTCGTACGTTCCCATGTCGAGCCCCAAATAAAAACGGCAAAAACGCGGTGCAATTTCTGAACGTTAACTCTTGAACAGTCTAAAACCTGTAGCACGTACCACAGTTTGCTAACAAAAAACAAATTGCAAACTGTGGCACGGGCGAAAATTGAAAAATCCCAACCTCTGAACTTCTCTGCTTTCTCCCGGAGCTCTGCGAAAACAACTTTACACTTTCAAAAACGTTAGGGGTGGAAGGCCAATTGTCATGCCAAAAACCCAAACATTTACTCCAATTCACAGCGCTACCAGAAACAAATAAAAAACGTTTGATAGTGCTCACTACTTCAACTATGCTTTCTTGGTTTAAATGTAGAAATTTCGGCGGAACTCCGCCTGGTTAGGTAAGTAATAAGAAAAAGTACAACGTAGACTCTAAAGAATTTCTTCAATGTGGATGTTTGTGAAGGCGATTGACTTCACTGGACTTGGCAACACAGAATCAATCATCCACGTAACGTAGAAACAGAGTCGGTGTGGGAGAAAATGTGCTTAAGGCTTTTTGCTCGATGGCTTCCATTGTGAGGTTGGCGACAGTGACGGACACCGCGGCACCCATGGCTGTGCCACTACTTTGCTTGTAGTAGCGACCAGCGAAAGAAAAGTAGGTATTTGTCAGGCACAGCTCTAGTAGCCGACATATCTCATTCACCGAGAGGTGTGTTCTTCCAGGTTGTGTCGGCCTTGAGTGCCGTTCTGACAACAGACACCGCGAGTCGAATGGGAATACTCGTGAAGAGAGATACCACATCAAATGAAACAAGGCACTCGTCGTCGTTCAATTGCAGGTCCGAAGCGAGTTCGATGAAGTGGGCAGTGTTCTCGACATGTGTGTTGGTCTTCCCCATGAGTGGAAGAAACAGACGATGGAGATAGTATGACAACGCTCGTAATGGCGACGTTGTAAAGTCAACTATGGGACGAAGCGGAATGCCACACTTGTGTATTTTTGGTAAACCGTACAACGCAGGAGTCGATCCGTTTCGGCAGATAAGACTAAGGTAGAGAGCCCGAAACTCTCGATATTTGTTGAAGACGGCGTAAAGCGCTTTGTTTAAGATTCCTTGAATTTTTGATGTCGGGTCTTTCGGTAGCATCATGTGCGCTTTGGTGTTCAGAAGTGCGTGCACCTTCTCCTCATAGTCTGTGCAGTCCATCACCACTGTGACATTCCCTTTGTCAGCAGGAAGAATTACGATGCTGTTGTCTTTCTTTAGCTTCCTGAGGGCAGACTTTTCTTCTGTGCTATAGCTGAAATGCCTCCTTCGGTTTACCTTTGAAAGTACGCCAATGGCTTTCAAGCGAGCTTCTTCGCGGATGCAAGGGTCTAGTTTGTGTAAACCCTCCTCAACGGAAGCTGCTATAAGTGCGAGAGGAGGATGAACAATAGTGAAGTTAAACTTCTTTCCTTTCGCCAAAACTAGTGTCTCGGTTGGGGAGAGTACCTTCGAAGAGAGGTTTCTGACGAAACCCTTTTTCAAAGTTTGGGGGGTGTTGGGCCGACCTTGGAGAGAGACAAGCTTCTTCTCGTGTTCCAGTCCTTTCCTCAAGGTGGCCGAGGAAGCAGCAGACTTAGCAAATTCATTGATGGCCGGAAAAACCTCGGGCACACGGTGTTCAAGTTGCCTCCGTAAAAAGAAAAGATCAAGGTGTTTTCTTTGAAGTGTTTCGCGGCAATCTTGTGTTCTGGCGTCTAGTAGACGACGCTCGGCTTGGTCGATGATACGATCACCCTCAGCCGAATGAACTAACCTCTTCAGGCGTAGGCTCTTCGGTATCATGTGAAGATCCTTACAAGTCTTCTTGAATGTGAGGTGAGTCTTGAAAACAGAAACTGAGCTTGTCAAGTGTACATATCGTTTGGCAAGTTGGACTACATTAGGGCCGTAGTCAGCGCATAATGACTTAAATGTAAACATTTCGGCGGAACTCCGCCTTGTTAGGTAAGTAATAAGAAAAAGTACAATGTAGACTCTAACCAATTTCTTCAATGTGCCCGACGTTTCGAAGCCAGCTCGGCTCCTTGTTCACGGGTGACTGTATATGGGCCCAAAGGTAGCAGCCTGTCGTCGTTTTCTTCCCTTCTCTCTTAGCTTTGTTTTCTTCTTCTGTTTCTGTGTGTGGCGCATTTTAGCCCGTGTATATAGCTGATTGGAAGCCTTCCGGTGGATCGGTTCAGGTTGTTGCTTGTATTTTGTATGTGCCAAGATTCTATTAAGAGCCGCTTTCTCCAGTTTCATTCTGTGTCGAGTATGTAGCTGCTGTCAAAGCCAATGACGTGGCCGGTCTCCTGAGCATGTTCCGCCAGCCCGCTGCCTTGGATGTCATTCTTCTTTACGTCATACTTATGTCTACGCAGACGTTCGGGAAAGTTCTTCGTTTCCCCCACATAAGAGGCGTCGCATTCGGCACAAGGAATTTGGTAAATCAGGCCTTGAGCTTTTTCTTTTGGTGGACGATCCTTTGGAAGAGGAAGAAAACGTTACGTGGATGATTGCTTCTGTGTTGCCAAGTCCAGCGAACTCGATCGCCGTCACAAACATCTCAATTCCATCCATCCAGACATTCAATTCACGGTTGAACTTGAGTCTAACGGGTGCCTTCCATTTCTGGATGTGGCAGTGGAAAAAACAGGAAACCATTTATCCTTCCAAGTATACAGGAAAGCAACGCACACCGGTCGTTACCTAAACTTCTCGTCAGACGACCCTACAACTCACAAATCCTCTGTAGTGTCGGCGCTCTTTCGAGGCGCGCTCACGGTCTGCTCAACAAAGAAGTCACTTAAGATGGAAGTGGATACTATAAAGCGAGACCTTGGGAAAAACAACTACCCCACGAGATTTGTCAACAAAATATACAAACAACTTCGTCACCCTCCTAAATCCAAGAACAAAAACACCTCCAGCCGCATGTGCGTCCCGTACCTCCATGGCACGAGCGAGGTCCTAGCCCGCGTTTTGAGACCGTACGGCATTGCAGTTGCGCATAAGCCTGTCTCAACTCTGGGCCATTTTCTTCCTCTTCCAAAGGATCGTCCACCAAAAGAAAAAGCTCAAGGCCTGATTTACCAAATTCCTTGTGCCGATTGCGACGCCTCTTATGTGGGGGAAACGAAGAACTTTCCCGAACGTCTGCGTAGACATAAGTACGACGTAAAGAAGAATGACGTCCAAGGCAGCGCGCTGGCGGAACATGCTCAGAAGACCGGCCACGTCAATGGCTTTGACAGCAGCTCCATCCTCGACACAGAAAGAAACTGGAGAAAGTGGCTCTTAATAGAATCTTGGCACATACAAAATACAAGCAACAACCTGAACCGATCCACCGGAACGCTTCCAAGCAGCTATATACACGGGCTAAGATGCGCCACGCACAGAAATGGAAGAAAACAAAGCTAAGAGAGAAGGGAAGAAAACGACGACAGGTTGCTACCTTTGGGCCCATAAACAGTCACCCGTGAACAAGGAGTCGAGCTGGCTTCGAAACGTCGGGCACATTGAAGAAATTGGTTAGAGTCTACGTTGTACTTTTTCTTATTTCTTGGTTTACACAAAAGGTAGCAATGTCGTCCGCGTAAGCTAATATGCGCACCTCGGATGAATTAAGTTTGAACCCACAGATGGCATTGTTTCCGATAATGCTAAGACAAAATGACTCAATGTAAATACAAAAAATAGGGGGAAGGGGGCATCCTTGGCGGACAAAAAGTTGCACTTTGATACGGCTTCGTACCGACTTATTAACTATGAGACTAGTCGTACACCCGCTATAAGCCATCCGCACGCCTTCGCGTATAACAGAGCCGACCATCACGTGATCTAAAACAGCTAGGAGAACATCATGAGGCACCCGCTCGAAAGCTTTTTCAAGATCGATTTGAAGCATTGCTACGCCCCTATTCATCACATCGCAGCACTCCAGCACCCTACGGGCTTTCTGAATGTTTGCGACAATGGTTCTACCCTTTATCCCACACGTTTGGTGGGGTTCTACCATTCTGTTATATGAATTTGCAGCCTTCTAGCCAATATTTTCATAAATATTTTATAATCGACGTTCGTAAGGCTAATGGCACGGTACTATGTAACCTGACGTAATTTAGCGGCGTTCTCTGTCTTAGGAATAAGCACAGTGTGTGACGTCAAAAAAGATGGCGGAAGAACGTTAAGTTCGTAAGCTTCGTGAAACACACTGCACAGAACAGGGGCAATCTCATTCTTGAACGCCTTATAGAAGGCTGCACTAAGCCCGACGGGACACGGGGACTTGCCCGGGTTTGAAGCCTCGATTGATATTTTAACATCCTCCACCGAAATGGGGGCTTCCAACCGCTCCTTCGTTTCGTCTCCGAGACGAGGCACAAAAGACAGCAATTCAATTTTCAATTGCTCAACTGAAATTGGGATGTACGCGAAAAGCGCGCTGTAATACTGGTAAAAGGCAGCTCTTTATAAGACTGATCACTAGAGACCGTCCCGCCACAGTCTATTTCGGCGGTGTCATTCCGGCGCGCATTACGCTTTTCAAGGCCGAGTGCTCGTTTCGTGGGTGTCTCCCCGGCTATCATATTTCCTGCCCTCGCTCTGACTAGCGCACCGCGATATCGTTTATTATCGATAAGCTCAAGTTTGGCCTTCAACGAACCCTATTGAAAACTCCACCAGATTGGTTTGGTGTGTCCGAGTGTTTGCAGGTGTAAACATCAGACCTGCCTGGTGTGTTCTGGTGCGCATTTCAAACCAGCCTAACGGGTTCTGGTGGACCCACCAGAACATGTTAGGCTGGTTTAATGTGCCCATCACACCATCTTAGTGTGGTCTGATGTTCACACGAACACACACTAGGCTGGTCTGATACTCAGACCACAGCACACTACTGGGTGATACAAGGAGACGCCAGGCTCTTTAAATCGACCGGAAAATTGGGTTTTTTAACCTATCGCGTTACGACTTTGTGAAGCGTTGCCCACAGATGGTGCATTTTGTTTGTAAAATTTGCAAAGAGCGAAGTTACCTGAGGAAAAATAAAGAAAGTAAAAGGCTTGGCTCCTATGGAAACGCAGCGACGCCACCGGTCTGCAAACAACACGGCGCCGTTTCGCACGGGAGACAAGAGATGGCGCAACAAACGCCGCCAACGAACGAGCATACGGCGCCGAGAGCAGGCCTTTTTAGCAGTCGATCTTTTCGACTCAAAAGCGGCGCGTGTTCCGCAGGCGGCGACAGTCGCAGAAACAAAAAAAAACACAAAAAAACAGGCGGGGTAACAGCAAGGAACTGCAGTTCCTTGTCTGCTAAAGGGCCGGCTCTCGGCGTCGTCTGCTCGTTCGTTGGCGGCAGTTGGCGTCGCGACCGCTTGCGCCATCTCTTGTCGCGCGTGTGAAACGGCGCCGTGTTGTTTGCAGACCGGTGGCGTCGCTGCGTTTCCATAGGAGCTAAGCCTTTTTCTTTCTTTACTTTTTCCTCCGGTAAGTTCGCTCTTTGCAAATTTTACAAAAACAAAATGCACCATTATGGGGCAACGCTTCACAAAGTCGTAGTGCGATAGGTTAAGAAACCGAATTTTCCGGTCGATTTAAAGAGCCTGGCGTCTCCTTGTATCACCCTGTAGAATGGCTTGATGTGTACAATACGCCACACCAGACCAGTCAAATGTGCACACCACGGCGCACTAAACTGACCTGACATCCACACCAGGGTGCCTCTGGTGAGCACACAATACGGATATATGCCTGGTATTCAATGAAAACATGTTTTCTTGTAAAATGAAATAAGATGTATAAAGCTCAAGCACCACATTCAATTTTATGAGGTGCTTAAGGCCACGGTCCCACTGAATATGGCAGTTTAGGTACCTTTTGGCCGGCCATTGCTCATCTCCTTTTAAATACTGTTTTGTGGGATTGATGTCATTCGAAAGGCAATGCAATCCTCTTTCATTTGATATTATGTATGTGTTGGTTTTTACTGTTCATGCGCATTTGTAGCGTTGCGAATATGATGGCGCGGACCTTCACTTGCTCCGCTAGTTCATGTTTTATGAACAATCCATTAAAGATAGCACGGTTCCAATATAGCAGTTTTGTTAAGATGATGTCGGAGCAGAATCTAACGATACACTTTTTTGGTATCTGCACTACTTTGTTTTTTTCATCCCTCCAAATATTGCCCTAAAATTGATATTTTTCAGCACAAATATGTTTTTAATGACAAGCGCTACGGCAATGAAATTAGCTGCAGGTGTAGTGCTTGTAATTGGTAATATACATAAAAAAATTTATAGTTGTGTAAAATTTTTTTGTTTAGATATTTTATATCAAACGTAGCACTTTTTGTGCTTCGAGTCATGGTAGTTCAAATGCCGCTGAAGAAATAATTAAACTATGATAAAATCTTTTATAACATTTAGAGCTACAATGTTCGCCCAAGAGGTGGACGATGGCTTTTTTTCTTTTTCAAAGTCATAACGCTCCAGGAGCCCTTCAAACTTATCTGTTTTTGACGCATATCTGTTTTGGACATCAAACAGATTTATTACTATTTAATAACATTTATTGTTTGGGATAGATATACGTTGTGATGTATTAAATCTTCACTATGAACTTGCTTCGATTTCTTAATAGGTGTAGAGCTTAGCTACTTTTAAAAACAATTAAAAACTGTGTGGGTGTTTTGTTCCGCTACCTCGCGGATGACAGACAAACTGCTGATTTCTAGTGTTCAAAAAATTTCCGAGGGCGGCGTTGGCGTCTGTATCATCATCAATCTCCGTGTTTTTTTACCTTCACATTTAAAAAATATATTGGAAGATTTACTATCGATAAATGAATGGTTTAAGCACTGGGTCAGGCTAATAAATCTAAGACAAATAATTACACAAGCGTAGCATGATATAATGCGTTCATTATTCGATATGATTGAAATCAATAAACAATAAAGACGAAGAGGAAAATAATACACCCGAGTTCACTTTATGCCTAGAGTAAATAATATACATGAGCTTTAATGTATCGGCACTCAGTTCCCCAAAATTGGTTTGGGCGCCGCCATTTTGGGTCTTGCTCAGAGCAAACGCAACTTCCGATCATCATGATCCAAAAGTACGACTTCCTCAGCATTAGATTCGGTGCTAGGAAGCTGATGCAATATTGAACGGCTCTGTCGCGGGTTGTTTAAACATTTGTGAGGGACGGAAAAGCGTTTCCTGTGATTTTAGATAAAGCTCCATATAACTGGCAACCATGATTTTAAGCCACAATTTTAAGCCAAGTGTCGTTACTCGGAACTGCAGCTAATTTACTGGCACAAGCGGGAACAATGAAGAAGAGGCAGGTGTCAAAAGGTAGTGGCTTGTGGAATCCACGGGACTTACGTCATGGCCCCTCCAGGTATTACAAGCCTCTTGAACAAGAGCATGAATAGTGTCATTAAATAAGCTACGTTTCAGAGTAGCGACACTTGGCCTTATTGTTGCTTAAAATCATGGTTGCCAGTTATCTGAAGCTTTATCTGAAATCACAAGAAAAGCTTTTCCGTCCTCTACTTTAAATAGTTTTCGACAAAGCAAAGCAACATTACATGAGCGTCCTAACACTGAATCTAATGCTGAGGATGTCGCACTTTTGAATCATGAGGATCGGCAGTTGCGCCTGCTGTGCACAAGCAACAAAATGGCGGCGTTCACAACACTGTCGGGGAAGAGAGTGCCTAGTGCCACTAAATAAGTTACGCTTCAGAGTAACGACACTTGGCCATATTGTGGCTTAAAATCATGGTTGCCAGTTATCTGAAGTTTTATCTGAAATCACAGGAAATGCTTTTCCGCCCTCCACAAATGTTTAAACCGTTCGCGACAGAGCAAAGCAATATTACATTACCTTCCTAACACCGAATCTAATGCTGAGGAAGTCGCGCTTTTGAATCATGACGATCGGCCGTTGCGTCTGTTCTGCATACGAGCCAAAATGGCGGCGCCCGCAACAATGTCGGGCAACGGAGCGCCGATACTCTAAGCGCAGCTTATTTAGTGGCTCTAAGAGTGCCGATACTCTAAGCGCAGCTCATTTATTGGCTCTAGTTCCCGCGAAACTCTTTTTCCCTGACTGAAACTGAAAGTAAATATCAATAATACACCATTATTATAGCTTATTTAGTTAGAACAAAATACATATAATGAGAGGAGGAATCGGGCGGGTAGGAGAAACGCGGGTCTTATGTGCGACCGTTCTAACCGTCTCAAAAGAAAGAACGCACGAGCTTGCGCTGGTTTAAAAAAAAAAAAAAGGCATCAAAAGAAAAGATGCGGCACGCTGTGTTCTTTTTTATTATGCGTCTAATTGCAAATTGTTGTGTGTATGTTTATACAGCCGGAAGTTAGTCTGCCTTAGTGGGCGTCTGGTGTCTCAGCTGTTGATGAACAATTTAGCCAGTGCGGTACAGCCGCAAACCTGGGGTCTTTAACGTGCACCACGCAGTAGTGATACACGACCGCATGCCGGTTCGATGCTCTTCCAGATCGAAGCGGGCAGGGGCGGGGTGGGTTCTGCAGCGCGAGCTTTCGCTCCAAGTGCTCCGAGCTGGTGTGCGCTAGACCATGCGCTCGGCCACCGACCCCCCCCCCCCCCCCCTTGTGCGTCTCATTTATATACATTTATAAGTATTTGAAGATCGACGATAGACGTCGATCGTCTCGAGGTAATGTAACGTAATAACAATGTATAAATGATAAACTTGTTGAAGGACTGAACGACTAAATTTTTCAATTCTTGGATTGTAATATGGCGGTAGCCTATTGTACTTACTGTTGATGAAGAGCAATATGAGGTGACGAGGTAATTATTAATTGGTGAGGCTCCATAAGGACGACGACATTTGTAGGTGTCGAACCACAACGTACAGTGCCAGACTTGTTTCAAGTATCGTGTAACCAAAAACTTTCTTCACCCGCAACAGTATAAGGTAGTATCAATGAGGATGCTGCTTTACAACTTTACGTTGAACAGAAAAACTGCACTGTGCAGAAGTGCGGCTTATTCGTTAATATGAGGGACGGATTTCTAGCAGCATTCCCTGATTGACTACTTGGAACAAATGGCCTCGTTGACGTAAAGTGTCCCCGTTCCAAAAGATTCTTGAAGCATACTTAAACCGCAAAGGAGTATGAGGCGAAAAATAAGAAAAAGGAGCCTGGTGTGAAAGGTCCAAATCACCACCATAGCTTCTACTATCAAATACAAGGGCAGTTACACAATACACAAAGAGAGTTTCGTGATTTAGTTATATTTACACCGAAGGGCATTGATATCCAACCTATTCAGAGAGATGACACCTCCTGGTCAACCAACATAGAGCCTTTTCTACTCAAGTTTTACATGGAAGGCCCCACTTCCGCTGAAATTCCTCACGTAGACGAGTTGTCCGACCGATTAAACTGCCATTACTCTCTATCTGGGAATCCCTCGATCTTTGTTCGTAGGCCACAGTATTATGAGATCGAGGGGTGTGGCTCTTCGTCCGCCGAATATTGCTTCGGCGGGTTTTTTTTCGTGCAAGATGAGACCGTCGCGTGCTGCCGGAACAAGAACCTGACGATTCTTCACTGAACTGCTTCTTCCGTAAGCTTCAAAAGGGCTTTTTTTTTCTCGCTTCGCACATCATCTGTTCTGCTTGCCCGTTAGTTGCGGGATGGTATGGTGCACTAATGTGATGCCTCATGCCGGTTTTTTTTTTTTTTTTTCTTCAAAAACTTGCTTATTTTATTTGAAGCAACATTTGGCGCGTTATTAGACAAACGTATTTTCGGTAGGGCAAAAGTAGGTAAAAGAGACCTTAGAACGTCAATGACGTGTTTGGACGTTGTGGCAGGCATCGTGTAAACTTCCAGCCACTTCGAGCACGCATCGCCCGTGACTCCGTAGATGCGGATGCGATTCGCCACCCACCGACTGAATAGTGGATCGTTTTCAGTTACTGTTCATGATGGCGTTGGACTCAAGGAAGACTTCGAGTCTTTCCACAAAGTTAGCCCAGGTGCCAGGACTTTTGTCGAAAGCGGTAAGTGTTCGAAACGTCGACAACGTCGGTAGCCACGTGTTGTGCTTGACACTGGACACTTACCATTCGCTGAGAAGAAACTTGCTTGTTCGTCTGCCATGAGTCGTCCGATATCAGGTCATCACCGCAACACCATCTCCCGACAAAACTGGTCTTCATTGTTCGCATGTCCATAGTTAGCAATTACGTCAACTGATAAATTCCCGAACGCTCATAACCTGCCGTCGCTAAACGCCGTTCATTCATAGCGTCTTCATTGCAAATAAACGTCTTCCTATTTCTTCTGATGGTTTTCCTAAGCTGTACTTACAACATTATGTGTGTCGGTACTTCCGAAAATATTGCAACGGCGTTAGTTTTCCGGGAACTATAATGTAACAACCTTTACAACATCTTCCGGACCCCGTGAAACACAATATTTCGTGACGTTATTTTAGTCGTCATTAAAATGGTGAGGTAAGTACCGTAAATCGCGAAGCAGTTTACTTGACGTCCGCTTCCACTGGTTGAGTCTACTGAGCATGCATTCCTGCAGAGGACATTTTCATTGATAGAATATTGACACGTCAATCAACATTTGATTCCTTCTTGGTCAGATTTATTGCGAAAGCCTGTTACAACCGTCGAACCGTATGTCCCTATATCATAAAACGATTTATACCCAGCCTGACATTATCGCATGCATCCATTGGATGGGCCACGCTACTTGAGCTAGCTGAGCACAGCTGGCAGCGGCGCGAGCAAGGCCTCGAGGGGAACGTGATGGTGCTCGAGCCATCCCACTGTGAACCAATGTTTCGGCCACCCCACGGGTGCGTGTCGCCATCTATTGGTTGAACTAACGCCTTGTTCAAGATGGCTGCCGTGGGACCGCAGCCTTAATTGAAGGGGCGATGGAACTACTCAGTTCGAATATTGTTAACGTTGCGTAAGCATGCGGACACGGTGTAACAAACGTTTATCTATATGCTCCAGCCTGATGCACAGAATAGAGGTTTGTCTCGTCCAGCATCGTCAGCAGCTTGTCATCGATGAAAATTTGAGAATAGCTCATTCGGCTTCTAAAATCATCAGAAGCCGCAAAAATGGGTTCCGCAGGCTCTACGAAACGCCGGTCTTTCTTTCGCCAGTCAAAATCTTGCGGCGGTAACTTTTTTTATTTTTTTTTAAGTTGACAGAACTGGACAGGCGGGCGTTCCACCTTCAGTTTTGTTGTCGCTTGGAAGTTCTGTAGTTAGGCCCTTTGTTGACCAGTTCTCCTCGTCACCGTCACTCACTTCACTATCACTAGATCTCGCATCGGACACTGTTCCACTTCCCAGAATCAAAACCACACAGGGACGGTCGCGACTTTGTGTCTGGTAGAAAGATCCCGATGGAATTTCCATCGGGCAGCAGTAGAACACGAAACCTAAACAAAAAGTGCACCACGTCAAACTCTATCAGTAAACAGGTCAACATAGGAATATACTAAACCATGCCAAACAGGAAGCTTTCTCCCGACAATTACAGCTGATTCTTCGTGCATAGGTATGTAAAATTCAGAGTGAACGCCCGCCCTTAAATTATCGCCCAACTTATTTACCTGGCTAGACATTTATCGGCTTAAAACTACCGAAACACTGCCAAACCTAGGCACGGAAGTGAACACTACAGATATCACAGAGCTACTAGGCGACTCCTTTCTTGAGCCTGTTTTACATGCAGCGACTGAGCGAAAAAAAAATTGGTGCGACAACCGACGCAGCGAGTGCGATCGGAATGTTTGGTTTCACATGCTCCAACAACCGCGCGGTTTCTGTCGGACCGGCCGGCGCTTCGGACACGGACGCGACGTTTTTGACCTTGCCTAAATACAACAAAAACGTCTTAATCAGCACAAATGTTTTAGGAATGCAATATGTAACTAGAAATTTCTAATAATTAAGCCGCTGTGCCCGGACGGAGCACTGAAACGCGTATACCTAACCCTCCCCTGCCCTTTTCTCTCTCAACCGTGAGCTTAGGAAAGGCGGAGATTTGGACATAACTTGGGTTACGTCGAACGTAACGCTAGACACTTCGTAATTAAGCATTAAACCAGAAGCTTTTATATGTCTACATTTATTTTCGCGGATGAAAGCTGGCTAATGAACGGCTGGATACCGAGAAAGCGATTGGGCCGACTCTGCGGCAAAATACCAACTT
The DNA here is from genome assembly GCF_016920785.2 of Ixodes scapularis. NCBI lineage: Eukaryota > Metazoa > Arthropoda > Arachnida > Ixodida > Ixodidae > Ixodes > Ixodes scapularis. The sequence goes on from NW_024610039.1 coordinate 2,009,295, forward strand.
GGTGGAAACCAGTCGCAGAGCCGCTGCGGCAGTGTGACTGCGATTTTAATCGCACATTTACTGGAAATCGCACTGAGTTCGGGAGAGAATCGCAGCACGTGAAACAGCCTTTACACGATACGCATATCTACTATGTACTTTTTTTCCCGACTTTTATACGTTTCAGGATAAAATACGTCCGCGCTATGGAATCCAGAACTTCTAGAAACGCAAATTAACATTTTTCAGAGCAAAGTACAGCTTACCTTTGTAACAACAGGTCGAAGTACGTAGCACGACGCGGACAATACACATCCTGGGCGCCGCCATGCACCCCATCGGAGCCGACGGAGTGTCTGGAAAACCCCTGGCGGCGAAAATTCGAGACCACGAAACCTAAACCAGAAAATGTGTCTGCTAAGATACGTTAAACATTTCGCCTGAGTATTGCTTTGGGTTCCAAAAAACTATTATTATATTGAATATATCATGGAGATACACTGTGCCTTAAAGGATTAAAAAAAATTAAATAAAACGAATGGAAAACTTTTCTGTCGCCAGAAGTGGTGGGAATTGTCGGCGGCATCTGTGAACACGGGGCAATCTGGCCCGTCAGCTCGTTCAAGGAGTATAGAAGGGTAGGAGAGGGCATGACGTCAGCCGCGTAGCCTCCACAAGCCATGCTCCCTTTACGCCTCGCCTCTTTCTCATTTTCCTCTTTACTCTTCTCGCTAATCAGCCCAACATGACCACATCACGTGACCGTAGCTAGCCTTTGTCTAGCTTCGATCTGATAAAACCTACCGGACGGAGCGCACACAAGCCTGCAAGGCATCCTTCTACAATGAACCATACGTCTCGCACGTGACATGTCACGCGCACCAATCGCCAGAGAGATCTGCGGTCACGTTGAGCACAATATTGTTTAAACGTTTTATGACTAGGCTTCACCAATATTGCGGCGTGCCCCCTCCTAGTAATTATAACCTCCTTGAGCTCGTTAGAACGGTCATAGAATAGAGTCACGAGGGAGGTAAAGATATTTCTTTGTTTCTTTTTGTGTTTGCTGCATTGGAAATGAAAACTTTCGTAATATTAGATCTGCTGAGAAGTTTGTAGCTTAATCTTCAGTGAGCGATATGAGCCTGAATGTATAATTTTCAGAAGAAAAATTTCTGGCGGCTGTCAGTTCAAAAGTCTTTGTTACCCAGCATAGGCAGCTGGCAAGCATATTGAGTTGTCATTTGGACACTTCTTTGAGTTGTCTTCACCACTTGTGGGAACGCTCTATATTAATCGCCGTCCGATCGGCAGGTGTTTCGCTCGTCTCCCAGGGAGTGACACGACACAACGAGAAGACAGCTAATCGGTTTACTGTACTCCCCAGTTTTCTGTCTTCGAGAGCTGGCACTTCGGACCCGCCGACTCTGGTTGTCGCCCGTCGTTCAGAGCTCGCAGTCGGCGTCCGGGTCCAGGCCTGCGTCCTTCCCACGCCAGTGCTGCGTAGGCTAGCTGTTCCAGGCTATCACAGTCAGAGTCTCGCTGCGGAACCAGTCCGGGATCGTCATGGCCTAGGCCGCTATGGCCAGGGCTAGCCGTTTCCGCCGTTCCTGATCCGATCCTCGCTGGTGAAACGCTCCGGTGATCGCCATGGGCCTGACCAACCAGAACCACTCCATCGATCATGCCCGGCCCCAGCCTGGTGCAGCACGCTCTTCCTGTTTCATCGCGCTCCCCCCCCCCCCCCCCCCCCCCCGCCAAAAAATAAAAGGTGGGTAATTGGAACCAAACTCTGCATGCTAGAGAAGAGTAAGCACGTTGGAATGGCTGTAATGTGATATGCAAGCCTGGTGTAATAGGTGACAGGCAACAAAGTGTGCACGAGAGTACGATATTTATGCTTCGCATGGGGATATTTTTCTGAAGAAAATCTTGTGCATCCTGTTTTGTGCATGCCGTCACATTTGTTATCAGACTCGGCATCAAATTTGGTTGCCGAGACAAACAAATGTGCTACGAAAATCTACTATTTGACAACTCACAGGTTTAAAACGTTTTGGTTGTGACCGGGTGTGTGCTGAACGGCTATGCCCACATACAATTACGAGTGCCGAAACGGACCAATGGGCCTCTCGCTTCTTGAAGGCCCGATTGCCTAATTCTTGACGGCACAGCAAAGCAACAATCGGCCTGGTTGTTTCTACCGTATTTCCCTGTGTGGCTGTCTAAGTGACTAAAAAAAAAGGTTGTATAAATTTGCTATTTTGCCGAGTAGTCTGCAAAACGAGTTAGTTGGAACGCTTTCCAAGCCTGCACATCTATTTTCGTTCACTTCAACAATTACTGCAGAATTCACTTACTCGATGCGTCGCATTGCAGTAATCCCCTTGTGTCGCCGTGTCGCTTCCCAAGATCTCGAAGGGAATCGGTATACTTTGACGCTTGAGTCACCTTCGTGACTGGGGCAGTCTTTCACGCAGCAGTAGCGACGTTTATTTTTTGGGGGAACTCTAGGGGAGACATGAAGCCGGGACTTACTTTTAAGAAAAACAGTTCCCAACAAGGCTCACGTCGATTCGAAATACCACATTCACACATGGTTTTGTAAATGCGCCACCCACAATCCCCGCGATCCTGGCCGTCCTGGCCCATCCGGTGTTTTATTTGGCAGCCGCCAGATGGCGCAACGTATAGTGCCAAACTATATTGTCGGTTAATGTTTGGGTAACTTTCAATGAGGGGAGGAGGTGGAGCGGAGCGGAGAGATTCGTATTATCGAGATTCTGCTGGGGGTGTTTGCCTGCCCTCCCCCCCCCCCCCTCGCACACACACACACAGTGTCGTTGCCCAAAGCAGCTCTGACTGTACGTTGCAATATCTAATTTGTTTTGATCTGTATAAAAGCAAAAATTAATTTACTGACAGGATGGCAGTGTAGGTTGACCCGAATCTAATTATGTACTTGCAGGACGACTTCATTTCATGACGTCTTTGTGCAGCATAGCACGAGACATTCATTGCTTACTTGACATGCGAGTAGTTGCAACGACAAGAGTTGGTAAGGTTGGCAGTATCGCACGTGAATAAATACTATCTTAAAGGCGTCATTTCAAAAAATTTTTTCGTGTATTTAGTGCATAGAGCAGCCTGGCTGTGTCAACATCATAAGCAGCATACCACTTTGATGGTAGTGACCACAGCACCCTCGTGTCACCTCACTAGAAGTACCGCATGGAAGAGCTGACACTACCTCCACAATTTTGCATCCTCACAAATCATAAAATAAGAGAAAGTGATCGGCTGATGGTGTGATAACAAGCCAATCACTTTCAGTTGTTTTATGATGCATTACTGAAATCTCGCACTATTAGGCACTGTACCGTACATTTTGTTTGGGCATATGCATGCTTCCCTCAATTACTACAACAAAAAATGGGGTTGAATGATTTGACTAACATAGCTTCTTAGCATGGGGCTAGATTGATGTTGTAAAATAATATGTGCTTTATTTATACTGCATGCACGTCATTTGGGTTTACGTGGTGTGGCTAACGTCTTCTTTATTAAAGCTTCAGTATATGTGTCCTATACGTATAAGCGAATCAAGATTTTGAAGTTACTCGTCTCTCTACCCTTCAATTTGCTCTCCTAGGTGCTGCTGTGGCTGCTCCACCTGGTGAGGCTGTGGCCTTCTTTTGGCTACCTTTCTTTGCTGTCCGGGATTGTCAGGTACGTATCTCGGCCTACAGGGCACTTTGTCTATTGTTTGCACTCCATTGGCTCATTCTGGAGAACAGACTAAGGCACAAATGACAAGGTCACGAACATTCAGGCTCACAAAGAGACAAACACAGGTACTAGCTTAAAGGTGGACTAAAGACGTTTCTGAGATCGTCTGTTTTTGGTGATAACTAGTATTCCGTGTTTTTAGAGTTTATTTTTTGACAAATTCGGAGGGTGTTTTTCGGAGTGATTTTTTTCCGAAAGTTCTGCGTTTATAGGAGTTTATTTTTGTTTGATTCCAAAATCTTCGAAAATCGTAGCTTAATTTCGCAGTGTGTCTTCTGAAAAACGAAAAAAAAAGAATATCCGGGTGCATACGTATGCTAGATAAGGAAAAATAAAACGCGCTTATATCAAATAATATTTCTTCAGCTGGGTTTGGTGTTGGTGTCAATGCCATTAGCAATCAAAATTTGTCCCACGGGAAGAGCTCCACAGATGTGTGGCTTTGATAAACGTCGACAGGTTAAAAATAAACCCGTGGAGGTAGTCGCTGGGAAGCACGTATTCATCCCATCTTTTCCATGCTACCCCGCAGCCGCCCTAGGTTGAGCGGTAAAAGATGTATAGGGAAGTTTCAACTGCCCCTCTTCCAATTTTATGCGATCTCTAGGATCAATATATAGTTTTAGCGGTTACAAAAACACAACCTCTCTTCCTCTTAAAACACAAGTAGTATGGCCCAAACTCTAAACCAATACAGGGGCTTTTGTCGTGACCCGAATGCACAATGAATGACATGTCGTTCTTAACCTTGACAAGATGATCGGTAAGACCCTTTTTTGTCAATGAACCGAGATTTGAAAGATAACTGTGATGGCATTTTTCTGGGACCAGTGACCCTTAGCGCTGATCAAGCTTAATTATAAAATATCGTCTTTGTTTAGTTTATTGGAGGGGGGGGGGAGCATTGGCACATTAAAATTCGGATTTTATCGAATACATCGGCATTGATTAACATTTTAAGTGTGGGTGTTTTTCGGAGATTTTTGGATTGATCCGAAAACACGGAGCCCTAGTGACAACTCATTGGACGGGCTCTAAGGATCTTAAATATCCAAAAAATATGCTCGTTCGATGCCTATTTTCCTACTAAAAATAGAAAAAAAAATAAGATGGTTCACGTCCTGCCATAGGACGAGAAGATGAACTATCTTCGAAAAGTGTACATGCGGATGAGAATCACATCAGTGCTATCTGATAGCCGTGCCCACAAATTACAGTTTCGCAGTGCCAATAATACCTATCTAGGAGTTAGTAAGCTAGCCTGCTTCGCTAGTATAGACTAGCAACGAAGACAAAGGTGAGACATATTGATGCCTATTTCTGAACCCAGAAAGGGGAAGGTAGTGAGCTATGGTGATGGCACACTCATTCGTGTTTTCTTTTTCATGTCTTGTCATGAAATGGAGCCAAATCTCTGTTTTTTTTCCAGATTGCTCGGCTGCGTGAGACTCCACATAATTGTACAAAACATGGACAATGCACAGCAGTATACTTCCTTCGTACCTTGCAATTTTGAATTTAAAAATTGTCAAATAGTTCTTTAAATGGTAAATACAATATCATGTATGTGAAAAACACATGGAACATTTGTTTTTATCTCATTATTAGTATTCGATGTGTACAGCGATAATGGACCTCCTTTCTTAGATGCATATTCCAAATTTGAAATTCCTTCTCTTAAAGGGGTCGCTCGGGAGCTTTCTAAGATGGTCTATTTATGGCCGTAACACATTCCATGTCCTCTAAGCATCCCAAAACTTTAAAGTCACAATCATGTGCAGCATATTTCACTAATAAAAATGTGATGAAAAATAGTGAATATCAGACGTATGAATGGCGCCACTGTACCCTGTCGAATGTAGGCGAACAACGATCGGGGCTCATCAGACAATCCCAAGCGATAGCTTCACGCCCGGACAAGCAGCCGACCAGTCCTGCTCGTCTGCAAGGGAAGCTCTCGCTCGCAATTGACAGACGAGTGCCTTTCGCCGTTCCACCCTATGCGCCTTGATTTGGTTCAACCACATTCGCTATCTTCGATCGCAATTTGTAATAGTGAAATAACCCGAACATGATTGTAAGTTTTGGTCTTTCGGCATGCTTAGAGCACATAGGTTGAGTTAGGAACATAAGTAGGCCATCCTAGAATATTAGAGAGTGCCCTTTTAATTTATTTCATCTATTTATTTATATATACGCAACATTCAGCATTTCAGTGAAACAGCAGGAACATGATTGCAGACGGAAGTGTAGAGCCCATTTCTGTTGCCTGTATTTCTCCACTTTTTGTGCATTCGCTTGACAGTGTTACTCACTGCAGAATCATCTTGGACATGGCATCAAAATGCGAGAGGCAGCATTTACACACGCCGTGGAAAAGGCTGCCACCCGTGGCCGCTTTCTCAGAGTGGTCAGCCGATAGGAGTGACCATTCTGACAGGCTCTTCAACAGGAGTGTGTCAGGGCAAGCCTGCAGGGTCTCCTCTAGGAAGTTGTGGTGGGAAAGAAGCCCCTACCACACGAAAAAGTTGACGCTCTGACAGGTGGGTATTTCTGATCAACCTGGAAGGGCACAGAATCTGTTGTGGCTGTGCCGTGCTTAGCTCTGAACATATTGTGTGTATAGTGTGAGTTATGATTTACTATGATTTGAGATATTTTTATGAACCTAATGTTAATTTTGCATTGTGCAGCACACGTGTACATTCAGAGGCACTATGAGGACAGACAAGGTGAATGCCGGCAGACCAGCGGAAATGCCGCGTGGGGTGCAGCGCTTTCTTTGCACATTGGGAGCGAGGCCACAATGTTCAATCTACAGTCAAACCCGATAATATCGAACCCGCTTAATTCAAACTATTTGTAGATGGACTGGTTGCTGCAATAAAACTTCATAGCGAAGAATTCAATTACATCGAAAGAAAATTGCAGCATCTCCCCATTGATCAATCTGCCAAGAGCGCTGTTTAGCTCTGCAAGCTGGCTTTCCCCCAGCATGGCAAATCCTTGGGGGAAAGCCAGCTTGCAAAGAAAGCCGGCTTTTTCTCTTTCGGGCGGCCACGTCGACCGCCCACAAGAAAAAAAAAATTCTTTTGCGAGAAGAGAGGGTAAGCCGGTAAACGAAGGAGCGGTCACTAAATAGCCGTGGTGAGAGTCCCTCATGACGTACAGACACCCCTTCGAGAGTAAACTACTTTTCTAAATGTGGCGAGCTTGTTCGTTGTCTAATTCATTAAACTTTTATATTCAATATCCCGCTATATCCAGGTCGTAGACGGTTTTTTGAGAGTTCGGTATAGTCGGGTTTAACTATATTATGTTGGCTACAGGTAAAGAAAAGCAGATTGAACGCGGAAGGGCGGGCCGAGTGGTAAATTGACTGATTATCAGGCTGGACACGACAGAACTTCCTTGTTTACTGTTGTAGTTGTGAATTTATTACTTGAAGGATTTTTTTTTATGAATAACTGCTCGTGTATTTTTTTACACACTGTAGGTGTCATCATGCAATACCAACTTGCCCAAGCCATAATCTTAGCCATCCAGATGTGCTGGCAAAAACGGCATGGAAGAAAAGAGCCATGGACAGCCCTGTCTGCAAGGGAATATGTGCGAGTGGTGCGTGTTGGGAAAAAAAGAAATTAGTAAGTTTTATTCTCTTTTTCTTTCTAGTTTTGCTTCGAGGCATAATGAACACCTAAACCTTCGAAAAATTAGTATTCTTTTTACGCAATTTGCTAGCTGTTGTCATCAGCAGTCCTTTCTGCATCTAAATTATACCGTACATCCATGACCAGGTCACCCCAAAAGACACTAGATCGGCCGGGTCACATCGGAACACATTTGACAGGGACACGTCAGGACATCAGAACACGCCAAGACATCAGGACACGCCAAGTCAGCAGAACACGCCAAGACACTAGAGCAAGCCAAGATACTAGAACACGCCAAGACCCGTGTCCGAGTTTCCGCTCTGGTGTAAACGTCAGAGACACACCAGACCTGGGGTGGTGAGTTTTTCAATAGGAAATAAATGTCATATTTGAAATACCCCGGCGTTTTGCCATTTTCTTTAATCAGAATTTGCAATCGTGCAGTAAGTTTCATTACGTCTTTCTTCGTTTTTAATCGCACTTGCCCTTTTTAAGGCTAAAATTTTAATTCCCTGCTTAAACAGATCCCGCTTCACCCCATACTCTGAAGTTTTCCAGTTTTCTACTTCCTGTAAAGAAGCCAGAACGCTGGCTTTAAAAATGTCATCCCCTAGAAGTTTGTAATTAAGCTTCCATAGCTCCCAGCTAAAACATTTTCTATTTTCTTTTTCACTCCGCAGACAACAAGAGACCAAACAATGGTCGCTAAATGAAACAGGTCGCTCGCGGTATTCGAAACAAAAAGGCAAAAGCTCCAACGAATCATACGCTCGATCCAAACGTGCGTGGCTCGCCCCTTGGAAGTGGGTAAACAATACGTCCCTCCCTTTCCTCAAACGTTCCTCGACGCTGTCTAGGCCGTTCTCACTAATTACTCTACTAAGACTTAGAATACTCACATCACTAGGCGGCGTAGTACTTGTTTTGTCACGCGAGAAACATACGCAGGAAAAGTCCCCAAGCAAAATAAGCAGGCGCTCGCAGTTACAATAATTGTTGTATAAAATCGAAAAAAGCCCGCCGCTCTTTCACCCAAATTGGAGCATAAACAAAAATTATTCGACATTCGATAGAAGAAAAAAATTAATCACTGACAACAAAACGTCCCGAATCACACGTCATATACGGCCTGAACTGTCGCGCCCAAACTCTCGCGCACGACCAGCAAACACCCCGCCGAGGTCCCTACCACGTGGCTGACACATACATTATACAGTGTCGTCAAAGGACGCATCATAAATTCGGTCCGGTCCTCTCTCTCTACTTTGGTCTCTTGCACCGCAACGATATCTAGGTCCTGTTCGACGACTAGACGATACAGTTGCCTCTGCCTCCTACGTTCGTTGAGCCCTCGCACCTTTAGGGTCGGAAAACGAACAGACCTTTCTAAAGAGACCATGAACTAGCAGGACCAGACCAAACGTACGGCGCTCACCTCCACATGCTGCTGTCGCTTGAGACGGTCACCTGACACCAGCTCACTGTGACAGTTTGTCACGTCCCTTCGGCGCCGAAAGCCGCTGCTGGCCTTCTGCTCCCGTCCATCCCGCCACCATCTTCCACTTCTCGATCTGGCGCAGCCAACGCTCCTGAGTGGCGCTTCGCAGCACCCACCTCGACGTCTATCTTTTGTCCGATTGGGTCCCCGTCAGAAACCGGAGCTGCACCTGCCTTGCCGTTGCAGGGTGACGACGCAGTCTGGTGCTCACCCGCCAGTGGAGAGGCCGGAGCCTCGGTCGAAGGCTTCTCCGGCGACGGGGCGTTCGCCCCCTCGGTTACGGTGTCGGGCACCTCGTCCTTTTTGGGCTTATCCGTCGGGGGCATCGCAGAGGTTGCCTCTGTATCGGCCTACTGCTCATTCATGAAGTGGTCGTCGTTTTCGCCGTGTGCACCTCGTCCTGCGGCCTGTGCGTACGATCGGACGCAGTCGGCCCGCTCATGGCCGGAGGCCTGGCACACGGTGCACCTGGGAGCCCGGCAGTCACGACGTATGTGGCCCGTCATCCGGCATCGAAGGCAGATGGAGGCGCCTCCCTGGTACGAATACGTCCAAACAATCACCGCCGAGCCGAAGCTGGTGAGGCAAGCGGTCGAGGCTGACGCCCTCTCGCAGAACAGGGCGCACGATCCTGGTCGTCGACTCAGCACCTTCAAACCCCGGCACCCTCCAATGCTCGTGCGCAACCTCCTTGACTTCCCGAACTCAGAGAAGGCCCGGTGGATGACGTCGATAGAAACGCCGAACGCCACCCAGTGAAGCTTCAGCCGCACCTCCTGCCGGAAAGGTTCGACGACGAGGCACGTGCGACCCTTGACGGCGAGTTGCCCCGCCTCGAGGAGCTTCGTCTTGGCCACGTTGGTCTTGAGGTCGAGGAGCCAGACATGCGACATCTGGAACGCCCCAATCATGGCAACCTCACCGAGCACGCCTGCTTCATTGAGTCAGTTTACGCCTCCGTACAGTCTCAGCAGCGTCATGAGCAGAAGTCGCTGGTCGAGAGGGTTCCTGTAGGGTCTCGTGATGGGAGGCGGCGTTTTTACTGCTACCGAAGGGCTAAAATGGCAGCAAATTGTGTTTACGTTAATACATGCAAAGCAAACCACGAGTCGAACAAAGTCGCCACTTCAAACTTTTGGGTCAGTTTCCGCCTCTGTACCATTTGAGCAGCGTCCTAAACAGAAGTCCATGGTCGAGAAGGTTCCTGGAGGGTGTCCTGAGGGCAGGCAGCATTGTTACTACCACCGAATTGCTCAAATGACCCAGATTGTGTTCCTGTTAACACATGCAAAGCAAACCACTCGTTGAACAAAGTCGCTCGTTCAAAATATTGGGTAATTTTACGCCTCCGTACCATCTGAGCAGTGTCTTGAGCAGAAGTTTTGGTCGAGAGGGTTTCTGAAGGGTCTTGTGATGGCAGGCAGCGTTGTTACTGCCACCGAACTGCTAAAATTGGAGCAAATAGTGTTTATGTCAATTCATGCAAAGCAAACCACTCATCGAACAAAGTCGCTGTTTCAAAATACTGGGTCAGTTGATGCGTCCGTACCGTTTGAGCAGCGTCTTCAGCAGTAGTCACTGGTCGAGCGGGTCCCGAAGGGTCTCGTGATGGCAGGCAGCGTTGTTACTACCACTAAGCTACTAAAATTAGAGCAAATAATGTTTACGCTAATAAATGCAAAGCTAACCACTCGTCAAACAAACTCGCTGTTTCAAAATGTTGGGTCAGTTCACGCCTCCCTACCATCTGAGCTGCGTCTTCAGAAGTAGTCGCTGATCGAGAGGGGCCCTCGTGGGCCTCGTGATGGAAGGCAGCGTTGAGACTGTCGTGAAACTGCTGAAACGGGAGCACATAGTATTTGTTAGCATCGTCAGAGCAAAAGGTTCATCCAACAAAGCCAGCTTAACAACGTGTCAAGCCCATATCTATCAAAACAAAAAAGTGATATATTATCAAATTATCTCTACCTCACAACCCGAGGGTCGTCTGGGGAGTGCGTGGTTATTACTGGGTGATTTCAGGTAAGATCGACCAAAGGGTGGCTGGTAGACATTTCTAAATCAACTGATGTTTTATATGTTATTGTCTAGTGTCTGGTATAAACAAATCTACAGTTAGTTTTGACCAGAAAAAAATATTTGGGGACAGGAAAAATCGTAAAGCATAAAGAGGTGAACAGTTGTATTAACGCGCACTGATGGAGGGCGCACGTTTGAGAGTGAATAACTAAAACGATAACATTAGGATAATGCTAATACTATTTCTACGCAAACTATGGGTACATCTTCCTTGTGATCTAAATTAATAATATTTATTTCCATTTTATTTATTTTTCTAAAAGTGGCCAAACACGCTTGCTCGAACGACAAAAGGCAAAATTTGGAGGTTCTATGTCATGAAATGATTTGATCATTGTTACATAATTTGTGAATAGTATTTTAATTATATATGGCTATTTTTTTAAAAAATAAATAAGGTATCTGAGTAATACGATAGTCGGGATATCTCTAGGAAAACTCTGGAAGAAAAAATCAAACAACGAAACATTCAGATGCAAATAAAAAAAACACCACCTTCGATTTCTTTTTAAATTTGGGTACCCTGTTATACTCTTTTCGGCATTCATTTCAAATAAAAACGTGTCACAATATTTTGTTGAGAAAGAAGAAACAACTCTCCCAAATAGGGTCCTTTTTCAAAGCTTATATTTGCAGTGCCCTATACCAGAAGTGACTCTGAGCTCCAGTTTCATGAAACTGACACACATATTTTATATATTACTATTCAGATGAGGCCACTCATAACTATAGAAATTGTTCACACACTAAAATTGAGGAAAAACTACTGTGTACAAGGAGCTATTATCTTACGAACTACTGATCCCAGAAAAGATCCTGCAGCCATCTGCCAGTGGGAACTTTGTTTACTTTATTCTCCTATGGCAGTATATTCCTCTCTCTTACTCTCTCTCTATATATATGTATAAAGAGACAGAGAGAGCGAATAAAAACATATTCAAGCATTCGCTTTCTGCGTAATAGTGTTCTGTGGCTGGAAGCAATCATTTCCTCGCGAAGATCACGATTATGGCGCAATAATGGACAGAAGTGGCAGGCGCCACTTGTCGCTAGATCTGGCAAAGCGGCCGATGCAATCTTTTCTCGCATATCCCCACTCGCTGTCAAGGGTGATGAAGTTTGCTTCAACCAGCATATGATGGCCGCCGATCCCTGTTCATGAGCAGTCGTGCCTGTCGCCATCCCACTCGATGGCTTCGAGGACGATAATATCAGGCAAACAAAAGGAACACCGACGAGAGCAGAACCCCCAAATACTCGAGCCCCACCTAAATACAATAGAGTTTAACACTGTCGCCATGTTAACCTAGGAAAGGTTAACATAGCGACAGCGTTTACGTTTTAGGTAAGGAAAAGCACGACATGTGGCATAAGCCGGATCCTTACACGAGGTGCAAGGTGAGTCCTGAGAAGCTGTCTGCTGCCTTAGTGTACTTCGCGAAAGACGAGCTACAATGTTCGCGCCAAGGTCTCAACCAGAAGGACGTTATATCTGTCAGGCTCAACGGGGAGGAAATGTTCGTGCCAAAGCGCTTCCTGACATGCTCAATCCGAGAGGCCTTTCGTGTATAAAAAGACAAGCATCCTGTTTCCGGCGTTGGGCTAGCGAAGTTTTATTCCTTGCTCCCTAGATGGGTCAAATGTATTCCGCACTATAATCGGTTAGAGGTTAAGAAGGTAGCCGCAAATGCCCCTCAAAGGGAATCATACATCCCTCCGCCACCTCCGTATCCAATAGCGTCCCATCGTTTCCGTGACGTCGCGGCCAACGCGCGAGGAGGGTCTTGCCTTTTGTACATATTTGCTTTATCTTTCGACTTTGACTTAGCACTGTGGAAGCCACGAGAGGGAGATTAGAGTTTTCCCCCTCCGATGGAAACAAATACGACTTTCAGGGATTAGCTTCCCCCTCCGATGGGTACAAAGGCTGCTTTCAGGGGCTCGGTTCCCCCTCCAATGTATACAAAGGTCGCTTTCTTAAAAAGTGGGATCAGAGACAGGTTGGAATTCTTCGAAGCGGAACAAGGAGCATTTTCAGTGAACTCTTCTTTCGACTGCGGAGAGATTTGAAACGGGCGCATCACGCTTGTGGGAGGAGCTTCTCCTACCTTCTTGGCTTTTAACCGACTATAGGAAGTGTGCGTTTGTGTGCGCTGCGCCAATTATTCCCTTTGTATTGCCGCTGTAGGGAACGTTACAGGCTGAACATTCAACTCTGGTGAAATTTAACTAAGCATTTCTGTGGGACCCACTATCAAGTCTGTGTCTTTAAGGAGGCTGTGATCACTGCCAAAAGGCCAGATCTTACACTCGAGGAACTTGATGTCCCAGAGGATGAAGATATCGTGCGTACAACTTTGGAGTCCAAAGTCGTGGCAAGTAACGGTTGAAAGTTGGATATTTCACAGCCATATCGGACAAACGCAAGATAAAGCGATCTACGATGAAAAACAGCTGCATGTAACGCGGGAGCATTGTCTTTCGTTTTGACTTTGCTGAAAACTGGACCATCGTGCTTCCTGACAAAAATAAAGAAAGTAACGATTTTTACATGTGTAGTCACGAAAAGAAAATCTACAAACAGCATTGCTAACATCAGTGAGGACTTGTGTGACGACGTCGCTCTCACGTGCTTGGCTCTAGAAAAAGTGAAAGAATGGGTTGAAGACAATGTCGCGGTATACTCAACGTGACGTACGTAAGTGACTAGGGCACCAGTCATATTAAGAATCGCGACCATCTTCACCAGTTTGCGCAGAACGATCGGCCACAAGCCCAGTGGCTATTTCCTGCATCCGGACATGGGAAAAATGCATGCGACGGAGTTTGCGGACTCGTGAAGCACCAGGCCACGCTAGACAACCTGAGATGAAGTTCAATAAACACCATTCAGACGGCCAGGACAATGGTGAGTGTACTATCCGAGAAACCTGAAAGGCGTGCACCTTGAGTATCTGGACAAAAATAAAGTTCGGTATGGTGAACAAAAAAAAAAAAAAAGAGTGGTTGACAGTGCGCGCTTTCTCTGACATTCAGTCTTGGCACGAGTGGCGGCTGTACAAGTCATCAACAGAAGGTACCTGTGACATATATGTAGCGCGGACAGTCGGATCTGGTTAGAAGAAACTTTAATAAATGGGTACATCGAAGAAAGCATTAGTGTAAACTGCCAAATTTGATGCCCCAAGGACCCAAGGACTGGTGATTTTGAATGCAGGGAAATCTTATTTACCATAGTTTGCTTCGGGAAGTATTTGACCTACTATTTTACCTGGTGATAGCGCATAATCTTTATATGATCACCATATGAGAATAACGAAACCTTATGCTCGAGCAGGGTAAAATATTTGGGCTTGCCACGATCCATTCGTACACCGAGAGTATCGAAGCTTTTACAGTCCGGCGTGGTGGCACCGCTCACCTGAAATGGTGTGTCCCCGGAAATACATAACTAACTTAAACAATTTTAGTATTCTATCTTTATTTTTGTATGTGAAAATAAAGTTGTTAATTTTATTTTAAAGATAAATTGTACCGGAAAGTAAAACTTTACACTGCATCATCTTTTCTCGAATCACTAGTCTCTCATATAATACCTCTTTGTACGCTGTATGTAAAATGACGTATATAGTTTCTCCTCACTTTTAGTGAGTGACCGATTCCTCAAGTTGTCAGTGACCTCATCTGAACAAAAATATATGCAACATGTGTGTTAGTTTCCTGACACTGAAACTCAGAGTCATTTCTGGTATAGGGCACTGCTAAGTCAGGCTTTGAAAAAGAACCCTACTTTGGGAAGTTGTGCGTTCTTTCTCAATAAAATAATGCAACATGTTTTTAATAGAAATTGATTCCGAAATAGAGTACGACAGGTCGCCCACATTAAAAAAAAACCGAAGTTGGCGTTTTTTTTAAATTTGCATCGGAATTTTGTGTTGTTTCATTTTTCCCCATGTTTGCCTAAATATATCCCGACCATTGTCTCACTTAGATACTTTATTCGTTTATTAAATAATGGCCATATATAAGTAGAATATTACCTGCAAATAATATGATAATTAAATTATTTCATGAGATACAAGCCTCAAACTTTTGCAATTTGCTGTTCGAGCAGGCATGTTTGGCAATTTTTAGAAAAATATATAAAATATAAATAAACATTATTACTTTATACTGCAAGTGAGATCTACCTATAGTTTCCCTATTGAAAATTCCATCAAGATACGTAATTTGGGACATTGACTGCCAGTCAGCAGCCTTGGTGGAACGTGATGGACCATCAGACGTCATCTGATGGTCCAGCAGATGAGGTCTGACTGCCACTGCCAAGGGAATTTCATCAACAAGGGCAGCATTTATATGAGAGTAAAGCTATACGCACTCATAAATATCGCCAAATGCCTCGATAAAACAAAATCCTCGAGAAAAAAAAAAAGAAAAAAGCAGGACCACCGAGGATCGAACCCGCGACCACTTGCGCACAAATCGGGCACTTTAACCCCTATGCTACGCCATCGCTTTGTAAGCTTTATTTGACCGCTCGTTTTATACGAGATGCGAAGCACTCGTACATCACTCGCCGTATTTCAGTTCTACTCACCTGCCATGTAGAGTACTTTCGCGTCGTATAACGATCCTTTTGTTCGCGCGTCTCCGGCCCAGTAGACCTGGTACACCTTGTCGTCTTCAACTGCACCGCAAAACTCCCTTACATCGTCGGAACTCACAACAGGCTGGGTCTTGTCGAGTAGAAATTCTACTAAAACATAAGACATTGTAGAGCCCGGGCAGGATGGACAGGTTGGAGCGAGCGGGCAAACAAAACGAGTCATGAAAGCTCGGCGAAGCCTCTAAGGGCGAAGCGAAGTGGCGTGTTCGGCGTTTCGGCGTTTCGGCGGGCTTCTGATCAAGGTTGTCGGTCGGCTGCATGTCATATCTCTAACATCAGCGGTTTTATGGGCTCACGTCCCGAAAACGTTTTCTTGTGCATAGATTATTTTTCGTATTCATAAATTTGACGAAATAGTGGTATCCGAACGGACTTTACGTCCTTTGACCGTACGTCTGTCTGCACGTCAAAGCTTTTTGACGTACAGTCAGAGACAATCGATGTACAATCAGAATCGCCACCAAGACATCTTGATGGCATTTCGCGGCGGCCGACTGCCACCAGGAAACCATCAGAAAGCCGACAAGTGGAGTCTGACTGGAGTTTGACTGTCGGTCAGAGTAACTTGTTGGCCAATCAGACATGCTTGACGTACCGTCAGGCACAGTCGGCGGTCCACTAGAAAATATTGACTGCCAAACAGGGTTACATTGATTGATTTTTCCTTCGGGTTGCGTCTAAAACGTTTTAGCATTCTCCTAATGTTATCGTTTTAGTTATTCACTCTCAAACGTGCCCCCTCCATCAGTGCGCGTTAATAAAACTGTCCACCTCTTCACGCCTTACGATCTTTCCTGTCCCCAAATATTTTTTCTGGTCAAAACTAAGTGTGGATTCGTTTATACCAGGGACTAGACAATAGCATATAAAAATGAAAGCCGTTTACAACTCCCTGTAACGCCGAATTTGAGCGCAGCTCTTGAGGAGGAGGAGGGAAGGGTATTGGGGGGATCAGTTGACCTCGGAAGGGGGGGTCACGTGACCTCGGGGGTCACGTGACCTGGGAGATCACGTGACCTCGGGGGGAGGGGTCACGTGACGATGACGTCATCAGTGATGATGACGATGACGATGCGGATGCCGATTACGTCATTGGCATCCGCATCGCCATCGTCATCGTCATCATCACTGATGACGTCATCGTCACGTGACCCCCCAGGTCACGTGAACCCCCCCCCTAGGTCCTCCCGAAGGAACCCGAGGTCCTCCCGAAGGAGCCCGAGGTCCTCCCGAGGTCCTCCCGAAGGAACCCGAGGTCCTTCCGAGGTCCTCCCGAAGGAACCCGAGGTCCTTCCGAGGTCCTCCCGAACAAACCCGAGGTGCTTTCGAGGTGCTCCCGAAGGAACCCGAGGTCCTGGGGGGTCACGTGACGATGGCGTCATCGTCACTGATTACGTCATCAGTGACGTCACTGATGACGTCATCGGCATCCGCATCGTCATCGTCACGTGACACCCCCCCCCTAGGTCCTCCCGAGGGAACCCGAGGTCCTCCCGAAGGAACCCGAGGTCCTCCCGAAGGACCTCGGGTTCCTTCGGGAGGATCTTGGGAGGACCTCGGGTTCCTTCGGGAAAATTTACCCATAATGCACCGCGCGGTTACGCCGACGGCGACGGCGACGCCGACGCCGCTCAAGCCGGAAACGGGAGCCTAAGAGCTGCGCTCTAAAAACATCAGTTGATTAAAAAATGTCGACCAGCCACCCTATGGTCGATCTTATCTTAAATCACCCTACTGTGGCCTCTCTAATGAGAACGTAGCATAGCATGGCCAAGCATTGAGGGTCAAATTTACCGACACAGCACCTTTCTGGAGATATTACACTGTTGTGACTTGTCACTGTAAGAAGCTACAACTTCTCACCTGCCGATGTTTAGGTGGTTCTCCGACATTGCTTGGCTTGCTGTGCGGAAACTCCATTGGGATCGCATTGTGCCTGTGCTTCTTGCGATCGTAACAGCCGCTATCAAATTCACTATGTTCAAAGTGAACCTAAAAAATGGGCACATCATTAATTTATTGCGTTTGTTGCAAGCAATGTCAGCCGCTATTAGCGGCGAGATATTTCGGTGGCGCCCTCGTTCGGTTACCTTTCGTGACGTCATTACCTTGTGAACAACAAGTTCGATGGTGTTTAGAGCGCAGCTCTTAGGGGCCCGTTTCCAGCCTGAGCGGCGTCGGCGTCGGCGTCGGCGTCGCCGTCGGCGTCGGCGTAACCGCGCCCTCCCCCTCTTCCTCCCCTCCTCCTCCCCCTCTCCTCCTCCCCCTCCTCCTCCCCTCCTCCCCTCATTATCTAGTATGGTCCGAGGGGGGTCACGTGACCTCGGGGGGAGGGGGTCACATGACCCGTTTCCAGCCTGTGCGGTGTTGGCGTCGGCGGCATAACCGCGCCCCTCCCCCTCCTCCTCCTCCTCCTCCTCCTCCTCCCCCTCCTCCTCCCCTCATTATCTAGTATGGTCCGAGGGGGTCACGTGACCTCGGGGGAGGGAGTCACATGACCCGTTTCCAGCCTGTGCGGCGTCGGCGTAACCGCGCCCCTCCCCTCCTCCTCCTCCCCTCCTCCTCATCCCCCTACTCCTCCTCTCCCTCCTTCTCCTCCTCCTCCCCTTATTGTCTAGTATGGGTCGGAAGGGTCACGTGACCTCGGGGGGAGGGGGTCACATGACCTTGGGGGGCGAGGAGGAGGAGGGGGAGGAGGAGAGGGAGGCGGAGGCGAGGGGAGAGGAGGAGCTTGAAGGACGAAGAGGCGGGGAAGGAGAGGGAGGGGGTGGAGGAGGAGGAGGGGAGGACGACTAGCAGGCATGATCACGAGGGAGGAGGAGGAATATACCCTCCCCTCAGTACCCTTCCCTCCTCCTCCTCAAGAGCTGCGCTCCAATTCGGCGTTACAGGAAGTTGTAAACGGCTTTCACTTTTTAACGGGTAGGATGGAAGCCTGCAATCATAGCGCTCTCAAAGTAACACTGCCAACAACGTCAAAAATGAAGTTCTTCCATTCCTCTTATTTCCGTCGATGAGAAATCCTTTGCTGACGTCATGGTCAGCATTCGTCCAATTGTGATGGGCCTACCACAGGGACGCTTTCGATCGCTCATGTCGCCAATGCTCTGTTTCACCTTAGGTGCCTGCAAGCAATCTGTTTTAGGCCAGGAGGGGCCGGTTTCAAGATGCGTGTTATAAAAGCTAAATATCAATTTGGAGAGTCTATTGTATGACTGATATGTGTGGCACAGGAAATATCAGATGAAACATGGGCTCCGGGATGCTTAGAGGATTAATTTTTCCGAAGTGAACAGAAAAAAGGATAAGGTTTAGAGCGACGAGCAAAACACTGGAGCTTTCCATTTTAAACGTTGAGAGACACTTGCAAATTTCACACCATGCTTCCAAGCGGATGAAGTCATCTTTAATACGCAATTGTTGTGATGGGTTAGTCTCTTGAAGGTAAATGACACAGTCGTCAGCGATGCTTTTGAAAAAGGCGACTCATGACTAAATTAAAACTAGCAGTGCACCGGGGACGGATACTTCAGGAGCACCTAATGTGACGTGAGCAAAAGATTACACCTGGTTGGCGTTAAGAAGCTGCTGTCTGCAAGTTAGAAAGTTAATTATCCAGTTTAGAATCCGCGAATGTAATTTCGGTTGATAAAACTTAAATATGAGGCGTCAATGAGGAACTATATCAAATGCCTTAGCAAACTCTAGAAAGGTGGCGTCAGTTTGAATATTACAATCACGTTCAAGATGCAGGTCGCAAAGAAGCACTGCTAGTTGCACTTCACATAAAATATATTTTTAAAAATTGTGCTGTGGGAATTCGGTAAAGTAGTCATCGGTCGGGAAGTGAATGATTTTGGACTAGTTGTTCCCACAGTTTGCATAAAATGAAGCAACAGTTTAAGGGGAACACTTGCCGCCATTTTTGTAAATCGAAACGATATTCCCCACCTTCCGGTAATATGGCAGAAGACCAGTTTTAATGGATTGTGAAAATATATTGATCACTATTAGGCTAAATAAAATTTTTGCATTTGTTTTTTATGTAAATTGTGATAGCTGCTGACAAAAATAAAAACTTGCAAGTTCTCGATAATCTTTGCGATGCCTGCAGGTTCGAAAACCAACGGTTTTGGAATAGTAGAAAGGAGAAAAAAAAAAGCATCACCACACCATTTTGTATAATTATAAAACGAAAAGCAGTATTCACTAACTCAGCACATTCGTCAGTTTCAACCAATGTGCCGTCGTCATTTGTAAGAGGGATTGTCTAAGCATATTTAGGATTAATCACTCTTTCCTTTTTTTTTTTCTTTAATAAAGCAATATCGTGGTGATAAGCAAAATGGGATCAGCAGGTTTCGGTTTGTCCGCTCGCAGGGAACCACGAGCCTCCGTCTTTGCTGTGGGCAAAAACAGTGGCCGGATCCGGCAACAAGAAAATCCCTAGCCCGGAGACTGAGAAAAACGAAAATGAAATTAGGTGTATCTGGCATTTCCCAAGGGCGCTGTAGTGCAGCGGATTTAAAGAGGCTCTTCGCGATCTCCCTTTTGCAGTCCCAGCAAGGAGGTCACAGAAGGGAGCAATGCAAGAGTTGTGTAAATGTATAAAACCCTCAGTGGTCACACGATGTCGCCTCACGCAGCGACTTGACGTGACGTGACGTGGCGTCGAGCTGTCCTTCCACCTCACTTGACGTCACAGTGTTCCGTGATGTCACGGCGTCACGAGACGTCCTAGCGGACTTATATAAACGCTACGGATTTAGAGCACTTTTGGGACGACGTTGCAGTGTCACGTGACACTGTGACAGGTCATCGAGGCTGCATCCGCAGACATGAATACAATAATGGCGTGTTCATACTGGAAGCGGATCCGCAAACGCGAAGCGGATCCGCGCGTTCTAAACCGCAAAGCGGCTAGGATCGAGCGGTTGAAGCGCGTTTTTGCCAACCGCTTCGGGACCGATTTTTCCCAACCACTTTCACGAACCTCAAAGCGGCAACCAATCACAACGCGACGCTAACGTGACGTCAGTGACTTTCAAAACAAGATGGCACCTGTCGCTGGCGAGGCGTCCAAGGCGCTGTAGCCGTAGCGTTATAGCAGACAAATGAACGGAGAAACGTTATGTTCACGTCCATCGCTTGAATCCGCCGCGAAAGAAAATACTCGTAATTTTAACGGACTTCGCATCGATGATTTGGTTCGCGTAAGAGTTTGCTTATTATTCCGGGTGCCACAGCCCGAAGCTCGTTGCCCGTAGAAAGTCGGAACCCGCCCCCTGATCGACCGAAATGTCAGCTTATGTACCCACTAAGACGGTCGCGTGAACTATTGAAAGCTTTCGACACCGTGCAGGACCACCACGAAGGCCGATAGAGACGTCGTGAGCCTGATTGCGCAGCCAGGCACTACCGTGGAGCTGGCAGGGTACCTGCGCTAGCTCGACCTGTAACGTTTACTTCTAACAAAAGAAAATGAAGGAAACACTCAAGAAATTGAGTGTACGCGCCAGACGATGCAGATGTCATCCATACGGCGTTTATTTGAGCTTAATGTCAAACAAACAGTAGACTCGATCGACGGGAGTGACGAGAGGAGAGTCCTCCACCAACGATGCGACGACCGGCTACTGAACACGTTCCCCCGCACCACGGTCCACCCCACCGCTCACAACTTCGAAAATGATAAGAGCGAACTACGAGGGAGGAAAACTGGCCCTCTATCCCGAAAAGAAGGTCAGCTATTGATGCGGGAAGGGTCCGCTTCGAAGAAAAAGGTCGGGGCATTCTGTTCTGAGTCAGCAAGGTGCGCTAGCTGGGCTTTGCTTGTGGGCGAAGTCGACGAAATCACAATCGAGTTTTCCGAGTCCATGCCTCCTTTTTCGCTGCCTCAACCGTGATGCGTGCGAACATCCCGAAGAGAAATCTTCAGAGTGCCAAAATAGCGATATTTTGACTTTGGATCGTGGATTAAGTTGATTTTGGATTGTAAAACAGGGTTGCCAAACTCAAGTCTCAAAAGATCACGCGTGATCGCCGAGAAACCGCCAACCGCCTCTCCGTGTGTCTGAACGGGGTCGCTCGCGAACCGTATCCGAAAACCGCTTCGCGAACGCGGATCCGCTTTTAGTGTGAATGCGCCATCAAGCGGTTTGAGCGCGTTTCGCCAACCGCTTCGGGACCGATTTGCCCCAACCGCGTTCGCGAACCGCGAAACTGCAACAAATCGCAACGCGGCGATGACGCGACGTGCAGTGACTTTCAAAAGAAGATGGCACCTGCCGCTGGTAAGGCGTCCAAGGCGTTGTCGTCCTAGCGTTATGGCAGACAATTCAGCGGAAAAACGTGATGTTCACGTCCGTCGCTTAAATCTGCTGCGAAAAGAATTGACTCGTAATCTTGACGGGCTTCGCGCCGGCGATTTAGTTCGGATAAGAATTTATTTATTTTTCCGGGTGCCAAAGCCCGAAGCTCGCTGCCTTGTTCATAGGCGTGCGCACAGGGGGGGGGGGGGGGGGGGGGGGGGGGCAGGGGGGGCGGCCGCCCCCTCTGATCATATAGGAGGGGGCGCAAAGTTGGCCCGGCTCGAGGCGCGACGGTGGCGACCTCCTGCGCTGAAGCTTTGAACAAACTGTAGCGCCCTTATTTTAGGTAGTACAAGCTCACCTGATTGAGCATAGCACCACTTATGGCACGTTGGTCGAGCTTTTTCAATTCTATGTGGTGCTAAAGAACGAAAAAACACCTTTGGACGCCAGAAATCGGCAAAACCCAACGTTGCAAGAGAATCGAGAGTGACAAATTCATGACACCACCGCTAGGGCACGCGTCTCTTATCTCTGGGTGGTGACGTCACAACACCTGTGTGGCGACGCTTTAATTTTTTTTTTCTTTTTGATGTAAACTTTGGAACGCGTGAAACGGCATCTCTTGGCTCACGCTCTCAGCGTCTTAGCTTTGACGGCGTTCGAATTTTTGTTCTGTCTTTGTATTTTCATCGTGATCTCGCGCTCCGCACCAGAGCAGGCACGCTTCTGCATGCGTGACAGTTTGAGACGCTACAATTTGTACTACCCAAAACAAGTCTTAACAAGTCACATTCGCAGCACCCTCTGGGCAGCGCAGGAGGCCAACACCGACGCCAAAGTTCCCCCCTCTAGTGCGCGCAACGAAAAAAACAACCATAAAAATACGCCGCGACGCCACAGTCATCGAACAGTTCGCGACAAAGTCGCGTAGAATTTTGCTTCAGACTTTTCACGATTGGTGAAAAGTACTATATCTCCCAAGTGCTACACATTTTTAGTAGTCTAGTCATAAAATATCTTTACCGCCACATAACATATCCATTAAGTTTGTATGTTTGTTGAGCATCACATAACGCGTGCGTGTAATCTTGTTGTTTCTATTACATGTTTCTATCAAGCGCCGAAAAGTAAGATTATCAACTGCACATTTGGATGCTCAGAAGAAAAAAAAAATGGCATGTCATAGCGTTTATCTTCAATAATCACTAAATATTGTAACTTGCTGTTTCTCGCATTTTTAATCTGCGGTATATTCTCGTGCTTTTAAGCGTTGCTATTACGTTGTGTATTGGGTGGCGTTTTTCGTCCTCCGCATGAACGTTGCAGATGCCATATGACAGCTTTCGCCATGTGTAGGGGCACCCATGCGTTTGCCCGGTATGTATACTATATTTTCCATACTAGCAGAGTCACGTTGAGGCAATATTTTTAAATATTCTTCGCTGTTAAAGATGGCATATGTGTCGTACCTTTCACTGGTTTAGAAATAATAAAACTTCTTGGTACGCGCGTTGTGTCACTGACGCCTCAGCTCCGCAGGGACTGCCTTTCTTTGCTGACGTTTCACGAGAGAGTGAAACCTACTGCTTAATAATATTTTGTATGTGTTACAATTCAATATTGTTGAAATAAACATTTCATAACCATATCTCGTCTCAGCACTACAATATGAGCGTAAGGACATCAGTGGGAGTGCGTCGATAGAAAGGGGGGGGGGGGGGGGGGGGGGGGGGCGGGGGCGCTCTAAGGAAACCTCGCCCCCCCTAATGAAAAATCCTGCGCACGCCTATGGCCTTGTTAGTCTCTGTCCGTAGAACGTGGGAACCCGCCCCTGATCGACCGAAATGCCAACTTTTGTACTCGCTAGGGCAGTCGCGTGAACTATTGAAAGCTTTCGACACCGTGCATGACCACCACGAAGGCCGATAGAGCCGTCGTGAGCTTGATTGCGTAGCCAACGCACTACCGCGGAACGGGCAGGGCACCTGCGCTAGCTCGACCTGCAACGTTTACTACTACTCAAAGAAATAAAGGGAACATAAGAAATAAAATCTACGTACCAGACGATGCAGAGGTAATCCATACGGCGTTTATTTGAGCTTAATGTCAAACAAACAGTAGACTCGATCAACGTGCGAGTGACGAGAGAAGAGAGAGTCCGCCACCAACGAGGCCACACCCGCCTAGCACCGAACACATTCCCCCGCACCACGGTCCACCCCACGGCTCACAACTTCGGAAATGACAAGAGCGAACGAGGGGGGGAACTTATTTTCTATACCGAAAACAAGGTCAGCTATTCACGCGGGAAGGGTCCACTTCGTAGAAAAGGTCGGGGGCATCCTGTTCTGAGTCAGCAAGGTGCGCCTAGCTGGGATTTGCTTGTGGGCGAAGTCGGTGGAATCGCAGGCCAGTGTTGCGGGTCCATATGCCTCTTTTTTCGCTGCCTGAACTCGTGATGCGTGCGAACTTCCTGAAGAAAAATCTTCAGTGCCACAATAGCAAAATTTTGGCTTTGAAAAGGAGAATAAAGTGGATTTTAGATTGTAAAACAGGGTTGCCAAACGCCAGTCTCAAAAGATCACGCGTGACCGCCGACAAACCGCCGAACGCCTCTCGGCGTGTCAGAACGGGGACGCTCGCGAACCGCATCCGCAACCGCTTCGCGAACGCGGATACGCTTCCAGTGTGAATGTGCCATAAGAGCTGGCCTATAAATTATATCCATTTAAACGGTCACGCGGAAAAGAAAAGCATTAGAACGTTTCTGGTCACGCTCTAAAGCAACCAAGATTTTTCTTCTTTTTTTTCAGGTTTCGTTTTTTGATTTTGGTGAAAATTGGAAAACTTTTTCCAATTTTCATTACGAAAATGTTCCCTGGAAAAGGCGAACAAGGGGGATAAAGGAAAAACACAAATTTCCAAACACAGCCAGGTGACTGATACGTGACCGCAAAAATCCGCCTAGTCATGGAATCGAGGCAGCTAGGGATCTGGATTGATACGCGGATATCAAGATACCCTGCGTACCGGGATACCCTGGTATCCTTATCAGAATACCTGGTTCTATACCAGGGTCTAAGGACCTAAAAAATAAACACAGAAGCTAGTTGAGCCGTCAATTCACGGAGACGTGCATCTTAAAATGTTAACAATTATCAAGGATATCATCGGCTGAATGACTGGGCCCACTCCGTAGCCTGCTTCTGTTTTATTGGCATTGTTCTGCGCGAGTGTTCAAGCTATTCACAAGCAGTGCATATCTCTTCCTTTTTGCCTACTTGAAAAACAAGAAAGAAAACTGTGTTAAACGTCGCGAAAATGTAACGCTCAAGGAAGGCGACAAGCGAATTCACACACATGAGAGGGCTGGTCCTGCTATCTGTTCTCTTATTTAGAAGCGACTTGTTTGAATCGTTAGCTTTACATGTTCAGACACCGGTCACCCCCAATCACAGATGAGCGTTTAAAGGTGCGGTGCAACGATTTTCGTACTTGGCGCAAATACCGCTCAGGATAAATCCCTGATGTTCATTACCGATAAAATAAGCGTTAGTTCTCCCCACGTCATCGTAGTCGCAGAAGAGAATAAAGAAGGCCGAGCAGTATTCATTCCTCAACTCGCAGCCAAAACAAGCGTCCACGTTATCTGGAGCCGATTATATGCCGCAGAAGCTTATCATAGCCATTCGACACGCGCTGTGCTCCACATATTATTACAGTTCAACTATTTTCGTCGTGGTCGCAATTGAAAACAAGCCGCTACCCGAATGTTTGTCGAGCTCAGGTTCAATTTGTGAGTTGCATTCAAATATCCGGAATATCCGGAATTCAAATATCGTCACTCGGGGGATTATCCTAATACTACGACCTCCATGCAGCATTATCAAGTTTTGCGAAGGAGAGATTGAAAGGAAACGTTCGCTTTTATTGATGAAATCACACTGAAAGCAAGAGGTTTCTTGTTTAGGCGTTGCTTGCGATAATCCTTGAGTTCCTCTAGTGCGAGTAAGCTCGTGTAAAGTGAAATACATTCCAGAATACTGTTGTTGCACAGCCTCTTAAACAGCGTTTGCAGCGTGGGTTACAATCCCGAAATATTATTGACCAAGAAGCCCAACATCAATCCGATTGTCCGGTGTATTAAGTAATGAATCCTGACTTTCCACCCTATTTGATATCATATTAGCATTGGCGCTTGGCGTACATAAACAAGCGATGACAGAAATTGGGTTATTCATTCAGTACACTTAAGACGTTCGTATTTCCATGAAGCATTTACTGCGCAACAGTCAGTGGCTGAGGTCTGTTACCTGCTGTTTTCTACATGTATATACATGTGTTGTTGTGTTTGTGTTTTTTTTTTTAGAATACACCCAGCAAACATTATTATTTTTACAATAAGTAATGATTCCCCACTCTTATTTCCCGCGTATTGTGTCTAAACGTGGCCTGACACAACCAATCGTATTGCCTTCCAAAAGACGAAAATTCCACGCTTGTCTCTTACCGGCCAAACAATAAAACAAAGTTCTTTTTTTAGTCTACAACGCCTGAAAAACTTCAAAAACCAAATAAACTAGTATCTACTTTCACTAAAAAAGTGAAACAAGACAAACAAAAAGGAATCGGGAACGACCAACAAAGCGAGAAATCCGAAGCGCCCCAGGGTTGAAAGCGGAGTAGTTTTCTTTATTTGCATCACCCTTTCGGGACATTTCCGCTAACATACAAAACGGAAAAAAGGGAAGGCGACCCGAAAGAGGAGAATCGAATCGTTTTCAGAATGGTAGAGTGGGCGGTAAATGGAGTATGACATTCTAGTGGTCGTGAATGAGCTTAGCGGAACATGATCCTGGAATGGCTGGCCCGGGCACGAAAGCTGGCTGGGGATGGTGCCTTTGAAGGCGAATGGCACGCCGGTAATCCCGAGGCCAGAGAGGTGCATTTTAAAGTACGCCGTGGTTTTAGGTTAACGATACCTTGATGTGCGAACAGGAAAGGATCGAGAGAATGTAGATTTAACCGGACATCATGAATGAAGAGTATAACAGATGTTTGGCGGCAAGTCATCAAGGAACCCCGTGAAAAAGAAAAATTAACAGGCCAAAAAGTAAATATCCAATTTTAAAATATTACGAGTTATGGAGTTCTTTCTGCCCGGTGCTTGTGCTCGATTATAACGATTCGTTATTTTTGAGATACAACATTTTAGATATTGTAATTGTGATCACGTGCTGAGGAGAGTGATCCAATTGCTAAAGGCCACCAATTGACCTAGAATTATTTTTGAAATATATTTTAGTGCATGCAATAAATATCCGGTCACTGCTTCCTTGGACGAGGATCTAAACAAATATCAAGATCAAATATATTGCAGCATTAGTTTTGGCGGAAATGTTAAAATTTCTATCCGTCATTTATTTTTGCAGGATTAGGCAGGCCTTTCAAGACCGCGTACTTTGTTGTTGCGACTTTAGAGTCACATTTCTGTAGCCTCAGGCACGCGACGATAGTGTTTTACATTATATTTATTTTATATTACATAACAGGACCTAAAAGTTGTTTTCTAAACTTTATGTGAGAAGAATCAATTTGTATGCATCGTGAGATAAAGACAGTAGTTGGTTATCGGTGGTATTTATTACTGTCATCACTGGGGCACAGGCGAGATCCGAAAAATACAGGCTGAGTCTCGAGCTGCACATCACGACGGTGATGCCGATGAAGAGGATGAAGGATGTCCTGATGATGACATTAGTGACTATGACAGGAAACGTTCTTCGTAGCATTTTCCCCATAAAAAAAAAGGGCCACCTATCCCGGTGCTTACGGACTGTTAGTAGGTTGTTGGAAGGGGGGGGGGGGGGTTGTGCTTTTTTAGTCGGGTGACGTGCACGATGTGGCGACCAAAGCAGCGCTTGCCTGTGGGAGCTTGTAATGGCTCCACGAGGTAGTTAATCCCCGAGGTGCCGTTTAGAACATGATATGGGCCGTGGTATTTGTCGAGATGTTTCTCACATCAACGAATTCAACGGTGTCGGATAGAAAGCCAGACAAAGGCTCCAAGCAACAAAGAGATGTCTTTGTGTTAAAAATCGTAGCGGCGTTTTTCCTTCGCTTGTGCACTCGTCGTCCGCACTCCTGCTAATTGACAACCTTCCTCAGCGTGTCAGGCCATGTGCTAGACAACCAGGTGTTTTGAAAATTCGGACTAACACAGTAAGACCGCATCCAAAGTGCACGAGGGGGGGGATCGGTGGCCGAGTGGGCTGAAGTGCACACCCAGCTCGACGCGCGTGGAGCGAAAGCTCGCGCTGCAGAACCCAGGGATCCTGGGCTCGAGCCCCACCCCTGCCCGTTTCGATCTGGATGAGCATCGTACCGGCGTGCGGTCGTGTATCACTACTGCGTGGTGCACGTTAAAGACCCCAGGCTAGCGGTTGTACTGCACTGGCTAAATTGCTCATCTACAGCGTGTGACTCGTCGCAACTTTAAGAATGGCAGACCAACTACACGCTGTATAAATATCCCCACAACCCCAATTATTAAAGTGCACGAGGCTTCTCAACAGAAAAGAAGGAAAACCGGAGAAAAAAGACCGCATCTCCACGTGGTGAATGATGTTGATTGGGGTGAAGCTCTGGTGGTACTGATGCTACTGATTTTGTTCATAGGTAGTGCTGATGGTGCTGATTTTTTTTTTTTTATGACAGAAAGAGAATGTGTGGTATGGAATGTCGTTATATACGCATTTCAGCATTTGACCGCAGCGCCCTCTCGTCTATAAAAATTGAGACAATGTATGAAAAGTTTAACGCGATTATATACGCATTTGACCGCAGCGCCCTTTCCTGTATAGACGTTGAACGGCTACATACAACGTTTCAATCATGACATACACAGCTTTTGAGTTACTACCACATCTCAGAACCCCTTACTCGTCCCGCAGTTGTGGCCGAGTGGTTAAGGCGATGGACTAGAAATCCATTGGGGTCTCCCCGCACAGGTTCGAATCCTATCGACTGCGCAAACATTTTTTTTTCTTTTTTAAGAAGACAGATAGGATGGCAATCGATGTGAGCACGGACGCCGGACGGACAAGGTTAGCAAGGTTAGACCCTAAGGAGCTTCGTCCCTAAAAACTGAACCGCTCGGACAAAGGTCATATACAATTAATCCGGACTGAGTCTCGAGCTACACGATAACGATGGTGATGCCGATGAAAAGGATCGATGTCCTGATGATTACGCTAGTGACAATGAAAGAAGTTCTTCGCAACAGTATAAACAGATCCCTTGTACTCTAACAAGTTACCATTCAAAAATCAGTAATCAAATTGTGTTCAATTTCTAGTTTTGCAGTATCTGCAACTTCCCATTGAAGAAGGGCTTCTTATGATATGTCCGTGTAAAGAAATGTCGCAAAGAAATAAGATCTGATAGATTAGTCCTAACGGTTTTGCAAAATATGTATCAGTCTACTTTGTAATTAAAAAGCAGCTCAATTCAATAATTAAACGTAAACGAGCTCTATTTTCTAGACATTATTGGGCATAAAGAGCCCATTCCG
Organism: Ixodes scapularis; assembly: GCF_016920785.2. Lineage (NCBI taxonomy): Eukaryota > Metazoa > Arthropoda > Arachnida > Ixodida > Ixodidae > Ixodes > Ixodes scapularis. Next base: position 2,038,849 of record NW_024610039.1, read on the forward strand.
GCACTGCTGAACGTCGCTAATAAAAAGCCCGAAACTTAATTAGGAAGTTCGCAATCGGTCAACATGATTTCGGTTTTGGGTCATTCCACGTGAAACGTCCCAGACGTTGCGCTCAACCACCTCCGATTCCTGAAAAAAAAAAATGCATAGGCTTTGGCCACAATGTCCGTAGCCATACCCTAAAATAGTTTTGACGAAAAAAAAATTTGAGATGACGTGAGCGCAATTTTAATTTTTGAAAACAGCGCAAAAACTAGGCATCACTCAATAATTTACGAAAAATCAGCTTTTTTACGAAACACCCAACAATATATTTTTCTTAAATTTGCACGGTTGTCGACTTACAATGTGGTTGGGTTTGTGCAGTTTTGTTTAATTTAAATATTTTTTTTAAATACATAATTTTATTCAAAAATAAACATTTTTGTCATTTTATTAAAAAATATATAATTGATCCCGGGTTCTAATATAACTTTTTACTGGCTGCCCTCTAGGTATGTAACCTATAAAGGATATTTTAAACCGCTCAATTAAATATCTTGCAGTGAAAAACAACCTGAATTTGCGAAAAAGTGTGTTTTGACGCAGAAACAGCCGTTTATTTCGCCCTGAGGTTGTCCAAGTAAAAATGCAAAACATGGTGGGTTTAGAAAAACAATTGATCGTCTTTCGATTATGAAAGTTTAATGAGAGTAATTTTTGTTTAAAGCGGGAAAAAATATTTTAAGTTGAACTCTCGTACCAACGCCCGGCGTCGCTTAATTCTTAACGCCTCTTCGCCGCACAGCACGCCACCTGCGACGATAGCCGAAGCGATATAGGTCCAAAGAAACAACGGAGTTTGCTGCCCGCTTCCCCTCGTACCTCTTTTCTGGCTGTAAGCGAAGAAACGGCGGGTATCGTGTACTAATCGGAGGTGCTGCCAGTGCGTCGCCCTAGCAGGCCCGTTGTGCCCTTTGTACCCGAAGAGGCGTTAAGAAGCGACGCCGGGCGGTAGTGCGAGAGTTCAACTTCAAAATTTTTTTTTCTCGCTTGAAACAAAAATTATTCCAATTAAACTTTCAGAATCAAAAGACGATCAATCGTTTTTCTAAACCCGCCATATTTTGTATTTTTTACTTGGACCACCTCAGGGTGGAATAAACGGCTGTATCTGCATCAAAACGCACTTTTTGGCAACTTCAGGATTGTTTTTCTACTGTAAGATATTTAATTAAGATGTTTAAATATTTTTTATAGATTATATACCCAAAAGGGGCAGCCAGTAAAAAGTTTTATTAGGTCCCGGGATCAATTATATATCTTTTAGTAAAATGACAAAAATGTTTATTTTGAATCAAATTATGTATTTAAAAAATATATTTAAATTACACAAAACTCCACAAACCGAACCACATTGTAAGTCGACAACCCCGCAAATTTAAGAAAAAATTATTGTTGGGTGTTTCATAAGAAAGCTGATTTTTCGTAAATCGCGCTCACGTCATCACAAATGTTTTTTCGTCAAAACTATTTTAGGCTATGACTGCGGACATTGGGGGGGGGGGGGGGGGGGGGTTGCCAAAGCCCACGAATTCTTTTTTTAGAAATCGGAGCTGGTCGAGCGCAACGTCAGGGACGTTTCACGTGGAATGACCCCTTTGCAACCCACGCAGCACACGTCACGACACTATTGTGAAATAGAGCGAGAACAGCAAAAGAGACAAATAAAAAAAAAAAGGAGAGTGGTGATGACAGCAAATAGTATATTAAAATCTTGCATTTAAATTACGTTGCCCGCAAAACACAAAAAGCAGATTAGTAGAAAGACGTACTGCAACACAAGAGGCAAGTGAATCAAAAATATCGAATATAGAACGTGCGCCTCAATTAATATTGTTGAGAGCGAACCGGCGTCACCCTTCGGTTGCAGGCCGACATTCTAGATTAGCCAGTCTGACATTTAATCCGGTGACGTTTGCAAAAGTTAACACCTCCGAAAAAGTTATTTCTCGATTTCGTGGCTCGTTTATGTGGACGTCTTCGTGCATCATCGCCAATATTACAATAAAAATTTTACAACTGCCCAATCTTGAGTTTATGACATAAATGATTAAAGCAAGCGCAAAGCAAACTTGATAATAGTAAGTGTTGTGAACAAGTCTAAGGTACATTCGAATGAAACTGAAGAGTCATTCACTCAATAAAATTTCTTTTTTTCAAGATAATTTCTACGTTGCAAACCTGGAAATATTGTTACCTGTTCCTGCGAGTTGGTAATACTAACGGTGATAAGCTGTGCTAGGCGGTTATGCATTAAGATGAACAAGTTCAACATACAAATATACAAACATTTATACAAATGAAAGAAGAAAGAAGTGCGAACAACCACTAGACTACCAAATGCAGGGTTCCCTTTACCAACTGCTTTAATGGTAAACTTCTTCAACCAGTTTAGTTCTTTCTCTTCTGCTTCATTTGTTTCTGTATCATTAACTATATGCCTTCTTCTCGTATTTCTAATTATAAAAAGGGCTGTACCCTTGCAAGAATATTTTATCTTAGTTGTATGGCAAAACTGATCGGGAACACACCAACATTTTTTTCTACGCTTCTATGGTCAGGGCCTCCAACATCTCACGTGCGAACTTGTTTCTGTGGCGTCCTAAGATGGTGACTTCATTGAGCTTGGCCTTGCTCGTGCATTCACGACAATGAGCGGCTAGGTCTGTTGTTGTTTTCAAGCTTTGAAGATTATTTGCGTGTTCCCATATTTGCTCGTTGGTGCACCTCCCCGTTTGTCCAATGTAGGAAAACTCGCATGTCAAGAGAATGTTGTAGATCACTTCCTTCTCGCACAGGGCGTACTGTGTTTGGTTGACCTTTCGGGATATCGAATATGCTTTATTCGGCAACGTGTAAACCACTTCTTGTCTTGTCAGCTCGCAGTTTGTTTATTTTGTTTGTGGCCCAAAGAATACATGGGACCACTGTAAGAGGTTTCGGCGTCTCCTTTTTTGTGTTGTGGCGCCTTTGTGGGCAATTGTCTCATCGACGCTGTGGCATATTATTTCACATATGGAGGCCAGTACGTATTTTGGGTAGCCAGCTCCTTTAAGTGTGATTACTTGCGTCTAGAAACTTCGAGTGATTTAGTCCTTACATGCCTTTTTGAGGCCGGATGAGAGGCCTGTAATGACCAGCTCCCTGCTTCGCATTTTCGGAATGTTCAGGCTTAAAAGGAAGGAAACCTTCACCTGACCGGGCTTTTGGCATCTCCAACAGACATGCATTTCTAATAAACTTAAAGCAAAACAAAAGCTTTATTGTTTTTCTTTTTTTTTTTTTTTTGGGGGGGGGGTTTACGTGAAAGTGAGCCCCATGTAACTTGGTTGGAAATTCGCAGGATAGTATTGAAACACTTTCCAGCTTGTTTGTCAACCTCCGTAATACAAAGAATTAGGAAATCCTTCACAGGCCTGAATATTACCGTGATTCTCAAGTCGGTTATCCTTTCTTAAATGGCCAGTCCACATGCACTGAGAGACACCTCGCTGAGAAATGGAGGCACTTGTAAACTAGTACAAACGCGGCTTTTCTGAACGTAGTCGTTACCCTTGTGTGGCACAACTGTTGCTGACAAGTAGAAGCGTAGAAGTTTAAAGAAGGTGCTCAAGGGCATGCCCGCCGCGTTTTGGAACGACACGAGGCGCTGGTCTTCAGTCGTAAATAGAGAACGTTTAAGGAGTATCTGTGTGTGTGTGAAATAAACTTAAAATAATTTAAAAAATTAAAATTAGAAACAATACCGCAATTTTGAGATACAAAGATATAAATAACAGATAATTCCCTAAAAATTACATTAATTAAAACGATTGCGAGTCGACGAGACTATTAAACCGACTGGTGAAACATTCTAAGCCGACTAGAAAAATAAACAAATTGATAAAATGTTGATAATCAAACGACTGTAATTAAAACGATTACGAACCAACAAGACGTGCAAATTGTATGTTTGGCGTCGAATAAAATATATTCGATGCGCCGAAAGGTGAACCAGGCACGACTCCGCATGAAAATGTATATATATATATATGGCACAAGTCATAGGACAAAGTACGCCCCATGCGAGAAGGAGCTTATCTACAACATTTTCTTAACATGCGGGCGTTGCTACGTCGGACAAACGGGTGGTGCATCGAGGAAAAAACACGGCAACATCCAAATAATCATAAAAGCTTGACAACAGTAAAACACCTAGCCACCCATTGTCGTGAACGCACGTGCAACGCTAAGTTCAATCAAGTTACCATTTTAGGACGCCACACAAACAATCCCGCACGTGAAATATCTATGGCAATGGCCATAGAAGTAAAGAAAGAAAGTTGTGTTAGTTCCTTATCAATTTCGCAATAAAGCAGAAAGAAAATATTCCCTACAAGGCAACATTCCTTTCAACACTTAGAAATACAAGAAAAAGGCATATAGTTAATGATGCAGAAACAAACGAAACAAAACTAGTTGAAAAAGTTTACCATTAAAGGAAGTTGGTAGTTCATATGTACAATGAACCTGGAGTAGGGGTAGTGAGCTCAGCGAGAGCTCACGGCTGCCGCACCTCGTGACGACGGCACGAGAGGCGCCTCTAAAGCATAGGCCGTTGTAGCGCGTGCTTAGGATAGCATATGCCGTGCTACTGGCGTTGTCGTCGTCGCCGTCGTCCTTCCCATCATAGTTAGTGCGGCACTGCAGTTCATTCGACATAAGCGACATAAAACACGATCTGACCAGGAGCCAGTTCGTTCTCCTAAACCCCCAAGCCGAACCTGCTCGCAGATGGCCTTCGGGACGCTTAGATCCCCCAGCCCATGTACAGCACCAGCCCCGTGCATGCGGGACCTTTCCACGCTCTTTTTGGCATGCGAACGCAAAGGGAGACAAGGGACACACAAAAACACGTTAGAGACGGAGGTCTCCTTTTGCGTTCGCATACCAAGATGCTTTCCTCAGGCCACAAGGAAAAATCTGCGCTTTGTGAAACTGGTGTCATTTACGAGATACCGATGACTTGCGGTTTTAGGTATGTAGGGCAGACCTCAAGGTACTTGAACAATCGTCTAACTGAGCACAAAAAAAACATAAAGATAAAAACGCCTAATTCCGACATTGCGACACACGTACAAGAGTGCGGAAACTGCAGTGCCGAGTGGTTTTATACAACGGTAGTATGCATAGAGGTCAGTGATGTCAAGATGGTTGTTAAAGAGACAGTAAAAATGAGGGCGATCGGCAATTGCATAAGCCGGGCGTCAATGCTTCTTGGTGATAGCGCGAAAGCTTTTCTGCGAGTATGAATTGAACAGGTCTTGTGTTTTTCGCGAAAGGTAACCACTGTGTCATGATCGTGTTCCGTTTATATGCCTGTGTAAAGGAAAAACAGAATAAAAAAAGGGGGGAAAAAAAGCTGTAACAGGTCGATGGGTTTGAACTGTTGTCGGCAGTCGGTTTTGTGTGGCTCGCTTATTCGTTTCTTGTAAAGCTGAGTGTGGCTGCGAGGTAAAAGCATGTTCCCGTTTGCCGATGGTTTGATGTGTATACCTTCTGTTGGTTCCAGATGGTTCGGTTTTGTTGTTGTATTTTTTTCTGCGACGTTAAGGCGTGTCTTCTTGTTGCCATTGTCTGGAGTGTGTTCTTTCTGGTGACGATTTTGGTTTTCAAGAAGTATAAAAGGAGGGAGCACTGAATAAAGTGGTTAGCTGTGCTTCAGACGTCGTCGTGCTTCTTTCACCCAGTCTAAGGTGGGCTAACAAAATGGTACACTTTCCTAATTGTACCCATGTCCTTTCCACGCTCGCTGCTTCACAGCAATGCACGGCGCGCATCGGCTCTTGATCTTACCCCTACTCTAGTTTACTTTAGCAGAGGCTCTTTGGACGTTGTTTTATTCTCCAGTGATTTGTATGAATGCTCCTATAGTTAGTTGTATGCTCAGCTGGTTCTTCCCAGTGGTAATACGGTAACGTAAATAAATCATCATGCTGAAGAGGAAAACGAAGAAATAGAAAAGAAACACACCCACAGCCTTTTTGTGTGTCTTATTCAAGGTTTTACAAGATGCTCGAGAAATGTGTCTGATACAAGTTACGTTATACATATGTGCTTCATAAAGTATTTAGAACACTACCGAAGCTACTTTCGCTGAACAACAAATTGAATTAGGTACAAACACTTTGAAATGTAATCAAATTGCTTTTCAAGTTAATTCTGTATTGCGCAATTCCTAATGATTTCAGTGACAACCATGTATATGCAGCAGCGAAAAGCTGGTTTACAATAATAATTTTTTTACAAACAGCCAAAGAAAAAAATGATCAATGCTATTCTATGTAGTCAAAGTTCAAGAAGTAGCACTACACGCGATAATTTAATAGAAGCAAGGCATAAAAAAGGGTGTAGGACAAAATGGTCCCGGTCAAAATGTTCTCGGACAAAATGGTTCCGGACAAAAAGGTCCCAAGTAACAACCCGGACAAAATGGTCCCAGGTGAACTTATCAATACTTTGAGCGCTCTTAGCAGGACAAAATGGTGTGGTACTTTTCTTTTGACACATGTTCAAAAATAATATTAACATTTTCATTATAATCATTTGAAACAAATTTTAAATCCCTTCTATCTATACCATGTAGCTCTATTTCCCAAATGTTCTTGATTTCTACCGATATATTCCCCGTGTGTAATTAATATTTTTCTATTGCCAAAACCTGTTTCCGAATTAGCGCTATCGAGCTTCAAAACGAAATTTGGAATGGAAATCATTATCATACACGTACTACAGGTTCTTGACGTGTTTTTTTTTTAATGAACCTGTTGTATTACCGTGTTCTATTTCTCAGAAACAGCATCGCTCTGTCTGAACATTGTATATTAAAGAAATCAAAAATTGATTCCGTAATTATGAGTGTATTTATTACATAGACCACTTAAGAGACTAGAAGCCGACGCTGCTGAAGCAAATGCCTAATAAGAAAATATATTCACATGACCCACACCCCTCAAAAAGTCGTTCAAGGGACGGAGTCGTTGCACGTGCTGTGTGCACAGAGTTACAAGCCGCTGCTAATATCCATCGAGAGTAGGAAATACAAAAAACCTGCAAACAGCAAATAAATATTGCCACGCTGGGACCATTTTGTCCGGGACCTATTTGTCTGGGACCATTTTGTCCGGGACCATTTTGACCGGAACCATTTTGACCGGATCCCATAAAAAAGAGGTTACTTCGTCGTCATTGTTTCTAGCGCTATAATCGCATCGCTGAAAATTATATCTTGTGTAGGTTTGAATATGCGCACCTCGGACGCATCGTTTTGCTTAATACCGTAGCCTCTTTATGGAAAGTTGACATTAAAGTAATCTGGGATACGCAAAGTATTGAGTCAACAGCAAAACAACTCACGTATACGTGAGTTGCTTTGCTGTAAGGGTCTGCAGCTGCCATGTCTCCTATATGTGTGTATAGTAGGCATGGCAGCTGCAGCGCCATACTCGAATAGATTATTTTAGATATACCACTAGTCAATGTCAAGATAAGAACTCACTTGATGCTCCACGGGTCGATATAAGGAGTGGAGAAATCAGAGGGGACAACCTCTCTTTCCCCCCTCCCCCCAAAGGGCATATATGCCCTCCTTTTGGGGGCAAAGAAATCCCTCCCTTTGGGTCAAAGGGCAGTTAGGCGGGTTGATTTTAGGAAAACTGCGCAAGGTGAAGAAGTTACCCCGAATATTAAATTTATTTGCAGCTGATTTGGAGCGCCACACGCCATTAGTAGGGGTCTGGTGGACACTGAAAACATTCTCCTGATCGGGCAATTATTTTCTTCCGTGACGACACACCCCTCTGCGGTGGTATATCTGGCCGAGACGTTACTCGGGTAGCACGGAGCTTTGGGCTAAAACTTGGGAAAGCGCAAGAGTTAGGTTTCAATACCTGGTAGTTAGGTTGTAAATCTGCCTCTTTGGGCCAAAATCCCCAAAAATACTGCAAGAGTTAGACTTACTACCTAGCAGTTCGGCTGTCATCTGGCATCGTTGGGCCGAAATAGTCAAACAAGTGCCAAAGTTAGTCTTCACTCTCTCATAGTTCGGCTGTCATCTGGCAGGTATGGGCCAAAGTCGCCAAAGAATTGCCAGAGTTAGGCTTACTATACGGCAGTTTGGCTCCCATCTGGCATCTTTAGACCCAAATTACCAAAACAAGTGGCGAAGTTAGGCTACATTTTCTGATAGTTAAGTTGCCTTTTGACAATTGTGGGCCTAAATCGCATATCAAGTAACAGAGCTAGGCTTCCTGTGTAAATCTTCTGTGGTCATCTACCGTCTTCGGTTCCAGGGTTCAGTTGGTCTATGATAAAGTAGCTGTTGACGGCCGTCTGTTCTCCTGGGACCCTCCAACTAGTAGATTTTGTCACGGAAGCCGGCCGTACTTTAAAAAAGAATTGAAGCAGACACAGCCCCTTGACAGCCGGCGGTTTCCATAATGAACTTATTGTCGTTTATTTGAGCGCACGCAGTGTATTAAACAATAAAGCAGAAATAGAAGCGATTTTTTGTTGTTTTTTTAACACGATCCTGACATGGTTTTAATAGCAAAAACCTGGTTGAGTGCACTACTGCAGCACTCTGATTGTATACCGCCAAATTATGTTTTCTTTCGAAAATACCGTGAAATTCGGAATGATGGTGCGGCCATCGTCATAGTAAAAGACATTGAAAGTGTTGTATGCGCCCAAATAAAAATATTGAGTCTTTGTTTATTAAAATCCTTATTGATAAATCTTCCGTAATGATCGTTGCAGTGAAACGCCTTCCTATTCCAGTTTATATATATTTTACATGTTAAAAATGAAATAATAACAGCAGGCTAATATTGGCGGGGGACATTATTTCCTCACTATTGACTGGATAAATACTTGCGTGGGTTGTAGTAAAGTTTCTACATTCCAAGCACTATGGGATCTAGCGTTTTCCCCTAACCCTTTTGCAAATAGTTCAAGAGGGTACTCAAACGCAACGTTCCGTTGGCTCGATTCTTGACCTAGTACTCCTAAGCAGAACACTGGCACAAACAGGCGACTCGTGCGAAGTTTTGGGTGGAATCTCGCATCATGACATGGTTAGTGTTACGTGTCCATTGAGAAAGCGCGATACAACAAGGGTTCTAAAGGTTTTATTTCCAGACTTTTTTAAGGCAGATGACAATAGTATTCTAGATCTTTTAGATGTCAATTATGATAGCTTCAGCCAATTTCCCCTATTAGGCATATCGTCCATAGACGATAGTTGGGGCAAGTGTGAAGCCTAGACTCACAGTGCTCCCTCTAAACAAGTTTTTTCCTTCGCGAATCAAGACACCTTCGAAAAACGATCCTTGAATAACAATAAATATTGTACGCTGAAGAAAAGGTTAAGAAGAAAGCATCGGCAGATAAGAAAGAACGAGACGTCTGAAAGACGAGATGAAGTGCGGAATATTTCAAGTAGTCTAAGACAAGAAGTTAGAAGTGCCAAATGCTTATATATAAGCAACTCTGTTAAAATTTATTAAATTATCTCTAGAAAAATTTTGGTGGCATTTATCTCAATTAAATTAAATTGTTACTAGCATTGTAGAAAGCAATTCTGTTATAACAGATAAAGATCAGATTACTTTTTCGTTTCTTCACTATTTTCAACCTGTCTTCACGCGGGATGCTGGTTGCTTTACCGTTTTTCATGTTTTTGATAGTAACACTGCCATAGAAAATATCAAAATAAATAAGCAAGGCCTGTTCAACTTGCTACTACATAATGACAATGAAAAGTACCGAGGCTTAGACAAGATACCATATTTGTCCTTAAAAGTATATGCAGAGTGGTTTTCCCACTACCTCGAGATAGCATTCAGCGCATCAAACATCAAAGGTCAGATCCTACGTGATTGGAAAAGCGGAAAAGTGATTCCCATATTTAAAATGGCTGCAAGACGAAAATGAAAGACGTTTACAATCCCCTGTAACGCCGAATTAGAGTGCAGCTCTTGAGGAGGAGGAGGGAAAGGTATGGAGAGAAGGTTATGCCCCTCCTCCTTAAGCGTACCCTTCCCTCTTTCTCTCTTGCTCGCCTCCAATTTTAGCGGAAAATTTTTGCGAAATTTCCTGCTAAATTTAGTCGGGAACTTTTTCGCTAAATTTTTCCGCTAAATTTAGCGGAGAAACTTTTCCTCTAAATTTAAGGAATGAACTTTTTCCGCTAAATTTAGGGGGTAATTGTTACCGCTAAATTAAGCGGGGAATTTTTGCCCGCTGCATTTAGCAGGGAAAATTCCCGCTAAAGTTGGCGGGGATTTTTTTCCGCTAAATTTAGCGAGAAAATTTTCTCACTAAATTTATCAGGAAAATTTTTCCGCTAAACTTAGCGGGAAAATTTTCGCGATACATTTAATGCGCAAAGTTTTTCGCTAAATTTGGCGTGAGATTTTTTTTTTTTTTTTTTAATTTAGCGGGGAAAGGTTTACGCTAAATTTGGCAGGGAAATTTTCCTGCTATTTTTGGCGGAGAATTTTTTCACTAAACTTAGCGGGGGATATTTTCCGCTAATTTTAAAGGGCAAATTTACCCGTAATTCAACACGCGGTCACGTCATTGGCGGCCCTCGTGACGTCACACGTGACGTCATCATGGGAAACGCCCTATAATGCACCGCGGGACTACGCCGACGGTGACGGAAACGCCGACGCCGCTCAAGCAGGAAACGGGCGCCTAAAAGCTGCCCTCTAAAACAAACCCTAGTAATTACAGATTTATTTCACTTACCAGCACATGTTTTAAACTTTTGGAGCTTATAATAGTTAAATGTTTGATAAACTATATAGAGAGTAATAGTATTAACATCCTGAGTAAATATAAATATTGCTTCAGAAAGAAATTTTTACAACTACGTAGGTAATAGAAGTCATCCATGACCATTGCATTAGCACAGATCAGGGAGGGCAGAAGAATGTCGTGTTTTAGAGCACAGCTCTTACCGCTGATTTACACTGGAAGCGTATCCGCGTTCGCAAGGCGGCTGCGAACGCGGTTGTATAAAGATCCAGTACAATTGCACTCGCACTCGATGAAGTCAAGTGTGCGTGAAATTGTATTGGAACTTTATACAATGGCGTTCGCAACCGCTTTGCGAACGCGGATCCGCTTCCAGTGTGAATGAGCGCTTAGGCGCCCGTTTCCGGCTTGAGCGGCGCCGGCGTCGCCGTCGCCGTAACCGCGCGGTGCATTATGGGACGTTTCTCATGATTACGTCGCACGTGACGTCACGAGGGTCACCCATGACGTCATAGGTGACGTCACCACGCGTTGCATTATGGTTATATTCCTCGCTAAATTTAGCGGAAACATTTCCCCGGTAAATTTAGGTGAAAATTTCGCCCTAAATTTAGGAGAAAATATTATCTGCTAAACCCCACTAGATTTAGCAGAAAAATTTTCCCGCTAGATTTAGCGGGAAAATGTCTCCGTAAATGTAGCGGAAAATTTTCCCCGCAATATTTAGCAGAAAAGTTTTCCCGCTAAATTAAACGGAAAAATTATTCCGCTGAATTCAGCGGAAAAAATTTACCGCTAAAGTTAGCGGAAAAAATTCCCCGCTACGTTAAGCCGAAAATTTTCCGCGCTAAACTTAGCGGAATATATTTCCCCGCTACATTTAGCGGAAAATTTTCCCGCTAGATTTAGCGGAAAACATTCTCCCGCTTTATTTAATGGGAAAATGTCCCCACTACATTTAGCGGAAAATTTTCCCGATAAATTTAGCAAAAAAAGTTTTCCCGCTAAGTTTAGCGCTAAAATTTCCCGCTAAGTTTAGCGGGAAAAACTCTCCGTTAAACTTAGCGGAAAATGTTCCCCGCTAAGTTTAGCGCGAAAAGTTTCCCCTAAATGGATGGCGAGCAAGAGAGGAGGGTACCGATGAGGCATACCCTCCTCTCCGTACAGGGGTTTGTAAACGTCTTTAATTTTTTTAGATTTCACAAAGGCTTTCGATCCAGTGTAACATCCTAAATTATTATACGAAATTGGTCACATTTTAAGGAACAATCATACTACAAATTGGCTAGCGGCATATTTATCAGATCGACAACAATTTTTTCTTTAAAGGAAGTAAAAATTGGCCTATTGCCAGTAATATCTGGTGTTCGCCAGGGCCCCTTCTTTCATTTTGCCAAGCCGAAATGAAAAGAAGGGGCCTTCTTTTCATTTTGTATATCAGTGACATCTGTAAACTATTTTGATTCTGCGATAACTTTCAAACACTTCGCGGATGACACGATAATTTATTCTTGTATCCTTAATAGATGAGCAACGAAGACTGCACAGACATTTGCGTAAGATAACGACGTGTTGTGATCGGTGGAAGATGGATTTGAATATAAAAAAGAAAGCTGATATAAACATAACATGCAGGAAACAAGCGCCAGGCTAGAGATATAGTATTGAATGTGTTCCACTTAATAAACTAACTGAGTATAAGTACTTATGATTCCGCCTCACATCATACTTAGGCTGGAAATTCCATGTTGAGCAGCTATATAAGAAATCTTTTCAGAAACTCTGGATACTTAGAAGAAAGTTAGAACATGCGAGTTCGGAAGTTAACAGTTTATAGATTCTTTATCTTGTCAACCATTGAATAGGCGAACCCTGTCTGAATACCTTTTACCGGTCAAAACATCTATAGTCTAAAGAGAATTCAAAACACAGCCGTTCAAATTGTTTATGATAATTATAGATCAACAGATTATGCCTCCGAAGTCAAGGCCTCATCAAATTTAACCAGCATAAAAATCCAGAATGGTAATGAGAAGGATGTAACTCTTTCTTCAAATAATTTGTGGGTACTACAGGATGAACGCTTCAAAATACATTTCCCTATTTGAAAATATACCGAGGAGAACATAACACAATCACCATGTCAAACTATTTTAGTAGTACACAACATATAATTTCACTCTTTTAATGTCAGATGTATATATCTTTGGAAACACTTCCCTTAATGCAAAGTCAACTGTACTTGGGATTGCGTTTACAAAAGAGTTGGTAAACTTTCAACGTGTATAAATTACTTGCCTCCGCGTGTCCAATGTGAACCACCCCTGCCCTGGCCTATGAATATATTTATATTTATTTATACACAGTGATGCCTCCTTACTATGGACACCTGTGTTCCCGGAAAAAATCGTCCATAATATGAGTTGTCCGTAATAACGAGATAAAAATGCACGTGTTTCCTCAATTTGTCCCCGAAAGTGGTGTCCGTAAAGCGGCGTATCCGAATTAAGCGAGCCATATTAACTAGACAGGACTGTATATAATTTTTTGGTTTTCCCAAAAAACAAAGTTTACGAGAACGTTGCTGACTGCCGCGAGGCATTCGTGGCTTTCCGAAGCCTCGCTTTTCCAGGGCCAGTTTCCTCGACATTGCTGCTGCTTCCATTGTTCGCCATTGACGCCGACGCAGCCCGAGCCTCCACGTGCCAATTAGCGAGGCTTTTCGTGACGCCAAAAGTAAAGGCAGAGCAGCGGCCATTTGTTGCCGACACGGACTGCTGTTGCTGAATGGCTCCACGCTAGGGCAATGAGCGATCGGAACAAACCAAAAAATCTTGAAACCGAAAGAGACACCGTGTATGGCACGCTTGCTAACGAGGCTCCAAAGCATCTGGGAAATGCAAAACAAAAGCTTCGCTGGCGTCAGATGCAAGTGGCGACGGGGAGTCGATTGCTCTTGGGACGCCCCGCGGACGCGATGATGCGGACGGACGTGTCCTTGCAAAGGGATATGCGGCGGCAAAAAGAGTAAACAGCATCGCTGCGGTGTCACCGTCCACAACGAGAGAACAATACCGCGCGGTCTGTTAATTGCCACAGTCCTTTTAGCTGTTAGCGTCTGGTTTAAATTAGGGGTGTATTAGAAGGAGGCTAAGTCAGTATCGTTGCCGCCGTGCCCAGCTTTTTGGTTTTCTTCTCATCGATCTGTGTTTAACAAATTACACGTTAAAAGAAGTCTGTCTTTCGCGCAGCCTTGGCGACTACTCCCCTTTTTTTTCATCGTAGCTCGGCGAAGAGCCAAAGCTACGGCCTCTTTGAACCAATCAGAGAGACGGACGCGAAGCACGTGACCGCTCGTAACAAAGGTACAGTGTGCTCCACTGTTAAACATAACGCGGGAGCGCTGGCCGGAGAGACTGCATGCGTCATCTACCGGCTCATTCTGGCAGCTTATGCCACTGCTGTTTTCTAAAGTTACTCCCAGCTCCGAAACAAAAAAAAAAAAAAATGTCGCTCTTCGATTTTGTTTTTGTTGTTTAAAGAAGGTGGCCTTTATCAGAGAAACTGCAAGATCACCGAGATATGGTAGCCCCGCGTGTTAAATGCGTAGGTGTGACTAAATACACGTCATGCTTGGTTGATAACGCACTACGCATGGCACTCAACAGGATAAATTCCTGATCCTCTCTTTCATTGTAAAACGGAAACTTCGTTCCTCTGCTCAGCTTTAAAAGGCCCCCGAGAATATCAAACGAAAAAAGGCTTGGCGTTATTGCAATGTCGATGTCTGGATTGCCCCAAAGAACCACTTCAGCACGGACGGGCATATCACTTGTGGCCGTAAACAGAATAATTCGAGCCTACCGGGACGAAAGAAGATTCGAAGATGCACCTCGCCGAAGCCGCAGACGAGCAACGTCGGTCGCACAGGATCACCCCATTGTTGCAACGATTATCGATGACCCTTTCGTGTCTCCGGAACAAATCAGACAAGACTTGAACCTTAATGTGTCCTTAAACACGATAAGGCAACGCCTCCGGGAAAGTGGACTGGCAAGCCGAATGGCTTGTCAGAAACCATTTTTGACAGCTCGTCATCGGCCGCTGCGGCTGACATTTGCACAGGAGCATCGGGCGTAGACGTTCGACGATTGAAGAGACGTCATCTTTAGTGACGAGTCAACATTTTGCACAAGGTTTGACCAAAGACGACGTGTGTGGAGACCGGACTGTCACAGGTAATGTGTTTGAATGAACGCGGAGTTTGTATCGCAGAAAACAAAAAAGGAGAGACGAAGGCGGACATGCCAGGCAGCGTGTCATCGACACCTGCTACTTTTCAATAAATAACATTTTTATGTGAACCCGTTTTACTAACACTTTTTGTTCGTCCTTGGTATGATCCTGCCTACTTCCAGCAGGTGCTCTCCAGTGGCCGGTGCTCTATTAATATATGGGGAGCTATTTCTCGGGATGGACTTTGCCCTCTCGTCAGACTGAAAGAACGATTCACGGGAGAAGTATATCCTCGCTTGATCGACGCCGTCTTGATCCCCTACGCTTTGGACGGGCCTTTCCCCGATGGGGATTACATCAACCAGGACGACCAGTCTTCGGTACACACTTCAAGAGCAGTCCGTCTCCTCCTCGAAGAGCGCTGCGCTCGAACGCTGAATTGGCCTCCGAGAGGGGCGGATATGAACCCATGTGAGAATGTGTGGGGCCTGATTAGAGCATCGCTAGCGAGGCAGCATGTCGTCGACGTCCCGACCTCGGACGATCTGTGGCAGGGGCAGTTCGCGACGAATGGGACACGCTGCAAAGGAACCCACACTTTGTCACATCGCTATACGACTCAATGAAGCGAAGGATGGAGGCAGTGATTGCTGTTGCTGGGAATATGACACGTTACTAACACGGGCATCTATCAGAAAGCTTTTGAAAATTTGTCTCTTCACGGAGATAGCATTTTCTATTGGCAAGCCCGTCTTTTTCTTCGTTCGTTTATTGCTTCAACGATGTGCCGAACCGGCCTGCTAAAAACGAAGTAAGAAATGTTTTCAATATGTTTTGTCAAATTTCAAGGTCTGTCCCAACGCGGCCAACATTAAAGGCAATAAGAATCGGTAACATGAACTTTGTATAAATATAAATGTTAGTTGAATAATTGTTTATGGTTTCTTACTGTGGAAAGTAGTCAATTTTTGTGTAATAAATAAATATAAGAGGTTCGGGAATATGGTTTTTCTGCACGCTAGTTGCAAGAAGCGCTAAAAACGTTATTGCATAAAAGATGTCAAATGGAAGACTAAACATGATACTGTCACTGCTTCGTAAAAGAAAGTCAATTCCTCTAACGCTTGCGTTCTTTCCGCCAATAATATGTTCAGAATGATGAACATAAAGATATCGTTTCGCCGTGGTCACTCCGACTTATCAAGGATGCTAACAGGAATGCAGCTGTAATCAAACCCTAAACAAAGTGGCAAAAAAGACAGAACAAACAAGTAAAAATTTAAAGCTTGGGTGATAAAGAAAGAAACGAGGGGGGTATGCGGTAATTGTATCGTGGAGCGGCAACAATCGGCAAGAAGAGCCGTCTTATGCTCTGCCGCATCATTGGTTCAGCGCTGATATCAGCTTCGGCCACCGCTCCCGCGTTATGTGTAACAGTTGAGCACACTGTACAGGGGCATGAGCGTAACCCGAGCAGTTGGAGAAGAGGAAACAGAGAAAATTCCCTCTGACCCGGACCCCTTTTTTTGTGTGTGTGTTCAAGAGGTCACTATACTCTTCCTCGAAGACAAGGCCCGTCACTCATAATTTGTACAAAAGCCACTTCCCTCTCACTGGTGGCTTTGACAGCACTGCGCGCCGTTAGCGAGATAGACTAAGGTCACGTGCTTCCCTCGGAAGCGCTGATTGGCTCAATGTGATCGCATACCCTTCGCCATTGGCCAAGTTATGGTAAGACAGAATATGTTGACCTAGCGATCCTCATGGGGTGGGTTTCCGACATTTGCCGAGGTGCCCGCATGCGGGTTTACGAATGTCTAATGCAGCTAAGGCGCCTTGCGGATTATAGCGGTGCGTTAACGAACGAAATATGGCAAAACAAGTGTTTTGTTAATGACGGCTAACAAATTTCATTCGTGTCTTTACACGTAAAGGCTCCCTTGTTGTGTTAAGCACCAAATATATAAATTTTAATACAATGGTATAGATGGTGCTTAACTTATTTTTATAATATATGCAGGAAGCTGACACCGTAGAACAGACATAAATTGATTTTTCTTATAGTACTCGGACACCTTCCACACTGCTTAGGAGACTTCAATGTGCAACAATGTGACGTGTTGGGCTAGTTCGTTCGAGGTGAACATCTTGGGAAGAAACAGCGGCAAAGCAACTTCGACAAGAGTGAAGGAACAAACACGACAGGACGGCGCTGAACTAACAACTGTTTATTACAGAAAAGGAGAAGGAAGAAAACAAGAGCATCTTAATCAGAAAAAAATATATAGACACACAGAAACGCGGCAACCAAGCAGCATATTATGTCACGATTGGCCATATCGGTGGCTACGTAACCCCCGTCATAGTCGATCGCTGGTACCCGAACTCTTTGTCAAATAACGCCACTGACGTTTCGCTGACGCATCTCCCGCAAAGTTCTGAGATAAAAAGGCCTCGATAATTTCTCTTGTCACTTTGTCTCTATGTCTATCCAAAAGAGTGGCTTCACTAAAATTAGACGGGCACTTGCACTCCCTGCAGTGTGAAGGTAGCAACCCCCCGAATGGTAGCCCTGAGTGAATACGAATGCTCCTTAAGTTCATCATTTAGGTAGCAGCCCGTCTGTCCAACGTACACCTTGCCACACGACAAGGGGATCTTATAAACTACGCCAGACACACATGCCACAAACGGCACTGGGTGCTTTT
This sequence comes from Ixodes scapularis, assembly GCF_016920785.2. Lineage (NCBI taxonomy): Eukaryota > Metazoa > Arthropoda > Arachnida > Ixodida > Ixodidae > Ixodes > Ixodes scapularis. Next base: position 2,056,635 of record NW_024610039.1, read on the forward strand.
TGGTGCATTTGTTTTTGTCCGCTTTTCGGTAATAGCACCGACCTTTCACATATCTGACCCATTTTTTGTAATGCTGAGAACACCACTGGGACACCATAGCGACCTCCGACTTGTTTAAGGTTATGGGAAACCTGATGAAGATAGGGGACGACCACCATTTTCTTTTTTGGTCAAATTCAGTCTTCCTATCTCACCCCCCCCCCCCCCCTTTAGCTTTTTTCAAAATGGAGCTAGCCACCACGATCAAAAGGACAGATCTAAATCCTTACAGTTTCAATTATTTTAACCTGGCGGTTAAAGCTTTTCTTTGTCAAGTGCAAGCAGGACTTTTTTAGGGCGGACCCGACACAACAGACTGCTATACTCCTCTTTACCAACTTAGAGTGGCATGAACTATAATCCAGAATGGCATTTTTTGTGCGTGGACTAAACGTCCAACAAACACGTTTTTCTTCAACGTGCAACGAAATGTCAAGGAATGGGAGAACCCCTTCGTTGGATTCTTCAAACGTGAACCTGAGCCCCCCGCCACAATTGTTCAGGAACGGTTTGAGAGCGGCGTGTTCGGCAAAACGTGGCAGCGCTGAACATCAAAGACGCTTTTACCGTGATATGTGCAAGTCCATAGAGAACGTCGCTGAATTCCCGTGGCAAAGGATTCTGCCCACTTTGGTTCGTTGAGAACCGAGGGCGACACCCATGACCGGCCGCCTGACCATTCTGGGTGACGTCAGCATCCCGGCGAAGATTGGCAAGTCTTTGGAACTTGGTCCTAAGTTCTGCATCGAGCCAGCCCTAAGACCTCCTGAGCTGGTGACGCTAGCAAGAAAGGCGGTCAACAGAGCCACTGAAGCGGAGCGGCCAAGGTGCGTTTCCGAGTGTGTGGACACTCTTCATCGTCAAAAAACAAGACGAGGAAAGGTAGGTCAAATGACGACTGTGGCCAACTATATGGTGTACAATGGGTTGCGTGTGTTAGACTTTGATAAAGAAAGATCCTTTGTCGTGTTGCCAGCAGGCATGTTTTGTGACAAAGCAAATTTTGCTATCAGCAAGAATTCCAAGAGGGTAGACATTGTGCCGAAAAGGGCAAAGATTCGGGCAACTCAAATCTGCGAGAACTTGACCTTAAAAACGTTGGGGGAGGGCATTAAAAAATTAAAAAATCTGCCCCTAGAAGTATCTTTTAGTGTTAAAACACATAAGGACTCATGCTACATCGACCAGTTTGGCCGATGTAGCTCTTCCCGCAAGAAAGGGGAAAATGAAAGACGAACCCTGTTTCGCAATCGGCATAGCGTTTTTTATGAGCTGTGTCACATACCGGCTGTTGATCACGTCCTTTGTTAACACTGCGGCACATGGCGTATGCTTTGTTCGGTGCCGAGCAAACAACTTGAATATCTTTCCTGCCTGCGATGTTTTTTATTCTGTGAATCACTCCCCAGACAACACCCGACATCCACAGGACGTCCTCAAAAGGTACAAACGTCCTCACGGTTTTCAAGACGTCCTCTGACCTCCTGAGAACGCCAGTCGCTGGATAATCATTGAAACATCCTTCTGAGGACTTATTGAGGACTAAGGATACAAAGTAGAGGTAATATATGCGTCCTCAATTTAAGTGCGTTTAAAAAAAATGAATGAAATGGCGATAGTATACACAGTTCATGTTTACTGCTAAACTAAATTTCACAAACAAAATATTACATGTAGTTATGTAAGTTTTAGGACACCTTTTAACTATAGTTTTGATCAAACAATTCTTTAATAAAACCAGGACGCACTACAATTATTATTATTTTTGTATTTGCGCAGTACTTCGTAATTCAGTTTCATTGGCAAGATTCAATCTAGGTGGCGCAAACTACCGCCTACTACACGGCGCACCGTTATTGCAATTATCCACCCATCCGAGAGACCCAAGCAAGCTAAGCCAAGCCAGGACAGAAACAGAAATGGCGTCGAGGTTGATGATGGCTTGATAATGTGGGTGCTTGGGCTAGTTGGTAATTCATGCTTGGATGGAACAGCGCGGAGACAGTCACACTCACAGGCAAACAAGAAGGAAACAGACTCGCAGCGCGGACTTACAACTCAGTGATATATTTCTTCTTCCCCAAATCGCCGTCATCTTCTTGGCCGTTAATGAGAACATTTAAAATTTTTAAGCCCCAGAAACTAAATAGCCAATGAACATTAATAAATAAAAAATAAATAAATGACAACTAAGAATAAATAAAACAAAAAAAAATTAAGTTTAATTTTTTAATTCTGATTTATTTTCTAAAACATTATTTTTTTTATTTATTTATTTATTTATTATTTACTTATTTATATTTATTGGCCATTTGGTTTCTGGTGTTTAAAAATTTTAAATGTTCTCATTAACGGCAAAGGAGAGGAGAACGACGATTTGAGGAAGAAGAAATATATCACTGAATCTATCTTGGGATGAAAGAAAAAGAACGCTTCTGGTATGAAGGATTCTCAATTTTGTTATATTTTCTAATCTTTGACTTAATAATGGCGTCCATGTAATCCAATACACTCTTTTTAGCTGCATCAGTCCACTGGCCTTGGCGGAAGATCCATGGGGTCTGCTACCGGGAACATCATTGGAGGTCCTGTTTAGCCAGAAAGTGGCTGTCAATTTCAGCTGCGTAGGCCAGAAAGGCAAAGGAAAGTTTCGGGATCTCAATGTGGCAGACATCATTTGCAGTAAGACGCTTTTGTTTGTCATGTACGAGTCATCTAAGTTATTCACTAAACTACAGGGTGAAACAAGGAGACGCCAGGCTTTTTAAATCGACCGGAAAATTCGGTTTCTCAACCTATCGCCCTACGACTTTGTGCAGCGTTGCCCACAGATGGTGCTTTTTGTTTTTGTAAAATATGCAAAGAGCGAACTTACCTGCGGAAAAAGTAAAGAAAGAAAAAAAGCTTAGCTCCTATGTAAACGCAGCGACGCCACCGGTCTTCAAACAACACGGCGCTGTTATGTACGGGAGACAAGAGATGGCGCAGCAAACGCCGCCAACGAACAAGCATACGGCGCCGAGAGCAGGCCTTTTTAGCAGACGATCTTTTCGACTCAAAAGCGGCGCGCGTTCCGCAGGCGGCGACAATCGCAGAAAAGAAAAAGACAGATGCGGTAACAGCAATGAACTGCAGTTCCTTGTCTGCAAAAGGGCCGGCTCTCGGCGTCGTCTGCTCGTTCGTTGGCGGCAGTTGGTGTCGCGACCGCTTGCGCCATCTCTTGTCTCGCGTGCGAAACGGCGCCGTGTTGTTTGCATATCGGTGGCGTCGCTGCGTTTCCGTAGGAGCTAAGCCTTTTTCTTTCTTTACTTTTTCCTCAGGTAAGTTCGCTCTTCGCAAATTTTACAAAAAAAAATGCACCATCTGTGGGCAACACTGCACAAAGTCGTAGCGCGATAGGTTAAGAAACCGAATTTTCCGGTCGATTTAAAGAGCCTGGCGTCTCCTTATTTGTTTCACCCCGTAGTCCTGTAAAATATTGCACAAAGGTCTTGTCGGGTTCAGTCCTAACGTCAAATGCAGATTGCATTGAATATTCTTGCCCTGACGGTAAAATTAAGCAAGACTGATTTTACATGAAAACCGACAAACTAACCTGACTCGGGAGTGGACGAATGATACTATTCTCTGAACATATTTCTTTTTAAATTGGTGAAACCTTTGCTGTGGGGATCAGATAGCCATGTATAGTTCTGTGTTAGCACTAAGGGACATACTTTTCTGGAACATCTATTTTTACTGACATCAATTGTGATTCTTTTCTAGACTATCTTAGTTTTCTGCTGTGACCGTCATCACAAATCAATGTTTCAGGGGCAGTGAAAGTAAATGTTGAGTGTGCAAACAAAGCTGACGTGGAGACCATCGTCAAAGTGTGGCTGCACCACGCTGGAGAGAAACTGAAAAAGCTGCAGTCAAAAGCCGGAGATGTTCGACATGATGGTAAGTTTCTCACATTACCTGTTTTTATTATTAGTGCTTATGGAATTGATATTTTTCTAGATCCCGCTGACTATTCGAACTAGTGCTGGCCAAGATGCGAAGCCAGACTGCATGTCTGGTGGAGACATTGAAAAAAGTCATGTATAACATTTTCTCTCCAATAAAGTATTTCTTGAACAGTTACCTTTGTTTGCAATAATGAATGGCATAATTTTTTTTAATTTATTTATTTATTTATTTCCAATACTACTAACCCCATTCGGGTTGTTGTAGGGTGGTACAGTTTGAAATATTACAAGCAGAAAAATAATATTCAACACACAATTTGCAGGTAAATATTCAAAGCAAATATAGAAGTCGCGAATGAAAAATGAGTAAACAACTTCAAAACAATAGATACATTGCACTTTTAAAAACAGCATAAAATATTAGTTTATGATGAAAAGTGGGCATCTACGTAATCGAGGAAGATTTCAATAGAAGAGGAATGAACAACATTTTGAGGCAGGTGGTTCCATTCGTTAATGGTTCGGGGAAAAAAAGAGAATTTAAAGCAGTTATTGTGAGCGACGTCTTCCTCGTAAAGCTTGTCATGGTTGTACCGTGTTAATCGTTTGCTTGTATGGATAAGATAATTTTCTTTTGGTAGGTTGAAATAATCGTTGGCTAATTCGTATAGAAATTTAAGTCTAGCTGTTTTTGCTCTTTTTTTCTAAAAAGGAGAGACCCAGTTGCCTGCAAAGTTCAGAGGGAGAGACGTGCCTACTATACTTATTGCAAATAAACCTCGCGGCCATTCTCTGAACTCTTTCTATCTTATTGATGCCGGAGACTGTGTGGGGAAACCAAACGACGTTGGCGTACTCGAGCATAGGACGTATTAAAGTTTTGTAGGCTAGTAATTTAGTGGCAGGAGATGCAAATTTTAAGACTCGTTTAAGGAAACTCAGTTTGTTTAGAGCTTTATTAGTTGTGGAGTGAATGTGTGTGTCCCAACGTAAATTTTGACTTATATTGAGGCCGAGGTATTTGTATTCACCGACTTGTTCCAAGAGGTTATTGCCTATCTGGTAAGGAAAGGAGTATTGTTGTCTGTTATTGGTTATGGTCATAAATACAGTTTTATTCGATATTATTTCCATCTGCCAGTCGTGGCACCTATTTATGATGTGTTGAAGCGCATTATTTAGGTTAATCTGGTCATTTGGGTTATTTATTTGTGAGTAAAGTATGCAATCGTCAGCAAAGATGCGAATTTTTACGTTCACATCTTCGACCAAGTCATTTATGTATAGTGGGAACAAAAAAGGTGCCAGTACTGATCCCTGTGGGACTCCCGATGAAACTTTGCCTTTGAATGATGAGTGCGCATTAAGTGCTACGTACTGGTAGCGATCTGAAAGGTAGTCTTCAATCCGCCTGAGAAGTTTTCCTGCTCCTAGTATAGATTCTAGCTTAAACAATAGCTTTGGGTGAGATACCTTGTCGAAGGCTTTTGACAGATCTATGAATATGGCGTCAACCTGTCTTCTATTGTTTATGACAGTGGAAAAATCGTGAATGCTTTCAACAAGTTGCGTCACTGTTGAAAGGTGACGTCTGAAACCGTGCTGATATGGAGTAAGTATTTGATTATTCTCGATGTGGGTGGAGACATGGTTCAGAACAATGTGTTCGAGCAATTTACAGCAAGTTGAGGTAAGGGAGATGGGCCTGTAGTTTGCGAATTCGTTTTTGTTTCCAGACTTATGAATGGGGATGACTTTCGCTAACTTCCAGTCTTTAGGAAGTTGCCCTTTGTTAAGTGATTGTAAATATTATAACAAGATATTTTGTTACCCATTCGGCGTATCTTTTTAGAAATTCATTTGGTATATCGTCCGGCCCAGCACTTTTTTTTGTGTTCAGGTTGAGTAGAAGAGATAAGATACCCTGTTCGGTAATTACAACATCATTTACAGCCAAGACTGGAGAATTGGACGCGAATGAGGGTTCATAACTATTATCTGTTGTAAAGACCGAAAGAAAATAATCATTGAAGGCTTTTGCAAGATTTGCTTTGTCACCGAAGAGCGTTTCTAGACTAGATTTGTTTTTTGGGTTGACATAGTTCCAGAATTTGACGGGTGAAGATTGAATAAACGATTGAAGAGTGATATTGAAAAAATTGTATTTAGCCGACTTGATTTTTTGTCCAAGATCGCTGTTGAGTAATGCCATTTTGTTCTTATTTAGAAGAGTTCTGGTTTTCTTTGCCTTCTTACTAAGTTTATTTATTTTGCGCTTTACATGGATGATTTCTCGCGTTATCCAAGGGTTTTTCTTAATTCGTTTAGTTCGTTGTGGAATAAAACAAGAGACACACGTGTTAACTGCCGTTTTGAATTCGTTCCAAAGCATATCTACAGTGTTACGGTCGCTCTTGGAAAGTAGAAGAAAGTTATCGAAGTGTGTATCAAAGAAGTCGAGCACGCCAACGTCATCTGCTCTGTCAAAGTTCAGAACCTTACAAGTCTGGGGATTGCCAGAAGTTGGGATGTTCGTTTTGAAGCAGCATAAAACCATGTCATGATCAGATATGCCATTTAAAACTTCTACGCTGTGTTCATCTTTCAGGAAATGATCGGTGACAAAGACGAGATCGAGCATTGATTGCGACGTTCCTTGAATACGGATATTTTCAGTAACTATTTGGGTGAGGTTATAATGAAAACATAGATCTGTAAGGATATCTGCGCCGAGAGATGATTTTGTACATTTCGATAGAGAGGACCATTCTAAAGAAGGTAGATTGAAGTCACCTGCAATTATAATCTTACTGCTCACATTAATATTATCATTGATATAACTATACATAATAATAATAATAATAATAATAATAATAATAATGTGTTTTATTCCCTTTACAAATACATACAATTAATGCTGGCCTACAAAAGCAGTATTCTGCTTGTGCGTAGGACCAGACAATCCAGCGAAATACATATTAATACATCATGATAAAAAAAAAAATCAAACGAGTGCAATAAAAAAAAAATCGAACGAGTGCAATGTGGCCATTGATACCAACATTAATACTAAACAAAGCAGCAATTCGGCACAAAACAAAATGAACACAACTATCGAAATCATACATACTTTTGAAAAACCCTGAAGTGGAAGTGGGACGTCTATAGAGAACAAGTATATAGCAGCACGTATTTTTATAAGCAATTTTACAACACAGGCACTCAATTTCTGGGCAATCGGTTAAGGGGGTACATACAACGCCATTTTTTCCAAGAATCGCTACTCCACCACCGCGAGAACCTCTATCCTTGCGCAAAATCGTATAGTTTGGGGGCGTGATTTCACAGTCAAGAATGCTGTCTGATAGCCAAGTTTCTGTCATTGCTATAATATCAGGTTGGGTATTCAAAACAGCAGCTTCAAGTTTATTCGTTTTATTTACGATGCTTCGCGCGTTTAGGTTTAGTAATCGAAATTCATATACACGGTTGACTTGAGTAGGGCTTGGTCACGTACTGGGATTCCGGGTTTCCTCAAATATGGGAACCTTATCGTTTATGGCCTCATTCCAAATGTATACTGTGTCATTTATCTTAATTTTGTTATAGGTAAGCGTGACCTTATCACCAGCAAGTTTATTTGATTTCGAGCTATCAAGTAATTTTTTTCTAATGCCCTGAATTCGCTTTGAGTAGTCTTCACTTATCGAGAGTCGTTCATATTTCAATTTATTGCAGTTGCGTAAAATATTCAATTTATCTTTAAAGTTTACGAGTCGAAATATTACTGGACGGGTTTTGCCATGAGCTGGCCTCCCAAGGCGATGTATACGATCGATTCCATTAATCTTTACATTTCGTTTTCGACCAAGAATCTCTTTAGTTACTCTATCCTCGAGGGTGCTACTCTCTTCGTTAGGTAGTTCAGAAAGACCAAAAATAATTAGATTGTTTCTTCTGCTACGGTTCTCTAAATCATCAATTTTGTTCGAGAGTGATGTGATGGTGGCTTCGAGGCGGTTGGTCTTGTCGCAGTTTTTGTTCACAACGGACCTGAGTTCTTCAAGGCCTTCGAGGCGCGATTCTATTTTCTCTAGTCTCGATGTTGTCGCAGCCTGGCTCAGCTTAATTTCCTTAATGTCGACCGAGATATTAGTTAACATTTCCATCATCGCTGCCTTGTCAGGACCGGGATTGGTCTCAATATCTCCGCACAGCATGAGCAAATCAGCAAATCGTGCACGCATTTCACACAGCAAGGAAAAACAGGTCCGTGGGCACGGCAGCAAAAAAAGACAAAGGTTGTTGCTACGGTAACAGAAAGGATAGCGTTTTCCTACCTGTGCAATGAACACGAAGGTGTTAACGACTGTCATCTTGGCGATGCCACCGTGCCCACAGTGGAGTGCAGATCGGGGGTGGTCTTTTATACTTGGCAGCGCTGGCGCTGAGATAGCCGATGTCGATGGCGATGTGAATCTTGAGAATTCCAGGTTTTCGTTGAAGGTCCACCGAAGAAAATTTCGGTCTGTATGAGTCGCTGTTTCCTTGTTATCAGCCGTGATGATGATGCGCTCAGCCCGATGAATCGCCGCCGGACAGCTTTCGACGGCGTCACCGGCCCAGTGCGGCGGCAGAAGCAGCAGTACCTGTATCATGAACACGAAGGTGTTAACGACTGTCATCTTGGCAATGTCACCGTGCCCACCTGATCACAGTTCAGGCTAAGAACATAGGGCAAGGAAAGACGCAGAGGAGAAAGCAGACGGGGTGCTGGAGGGGACAGGTTTTCTTCTCTCTTCTTCAGCATTCCGTCAGCTTTCTTCCCCCTTTCTCTTGCCCTGTGTTGTTAGCCACTCACTGACTAGTAATCTGGAATTAGTGTGTGAATTTCACTTTAAAAATAGTACAGAACACTGAATTTCTTTCTGCAGGCAACTCTTGCAGGCATGTTCAGGTTCAAAATCCAGGTGGAGAAAACATAGAAACAATAAAAATGAAAGCATCCTAGCAGCTCAGTGAACAGCTGTACCTGCAGTGCATTGTCCTAAAAAATTACTAGAAAAATACTTGGCTGCCCTCCTGAGGGTGTTCTGAGGATGTCCTGAGGCCGGACAATAGCTCGTTTTTAGGATGTTTCCAGGATTATTTGAGGACATCCTCAGGACATCATAATGACATCATATAGTTGTCCTGGGGACATCCTGGGATGTCCAAGTGCTGTCTGGGTCCATAGATGCAGAGCACAACCGCGATTTTGCATCGCGTTGGTGGATTCACCGCTTCCTCGCCGTTTGCTGCTCTCTGCATCAGTCTTTAGGAGAGGCTCTCACATACGCTTCCCAAAAGAGCGCTCGGGTAACCAGAATCGTGGAGTCGGGCGATCTGTATTTTAAAGCTTGCCTCAATTTAAAGATGGCAGGACACTCTTAGCGTAGAGAAAAGAGCAGTACTGGCAACACTTCTTTCGGCGGTCTTCGAGTGGCCTGACTCGTAGGGAAGAAGCCCCTTACACGATCGGGGTTCGTAATGCTTGCAGACGTGACTTGCTTTGAACTCCAGAAGGAAGTCCAGGAATTTGATTGACTTCTTCAGCGGTAGTTCGTACGTAAACACCAATTCCGGGCAACTTTTTTTTTCAAAAAACAGATCAAAACACTTTCTTTACATTCGTTCCCCGGATCTTCCACCTCAGTGTCGTATAGCACCAAAGAGTCATCAACATACCTAAAGATGTCTTTTACCCGCGCGTCATTCAGGTTCTCTTGAATCTTCCTGCTGGGTACTGCAAGGAACAAATCGCAAAGATAAGGAGCGACCCAAAAGCCAATAGACCGATCTCACCAGCCAGCTTGACTACGTCATTGCTGCCACAATGCATCGAGAGAGCTTTAGTCTTTCTGCACGTGCCACAACCTCGCTGGAGCTCTGCGCGTGTGGAGCATGAGGCGGCACGAGTTGTCTTGTGCGCTGCTGCCTGCCTCCTGAGAACTAAAGTTATGGCCGCGTCACGCATGCGCCGAAAGCTTGGTGAGATTGGTCTATGCACACGACGCTTTTTTGTACAAATTGTTGCCCTTAATGGGCTACCCCTGTCGCTGCCAAGTATTATCGCGGACAATATGAGCTGAAACAGCGCTCCGGCCGGCACACGCTACTACCTGCGCCGCCTGTCGCCTTGCTCCCCACACATGGCGCACCCTGAGTCCGAGATATTTTGTCACTTGCGCTCGCTGTGCCACTCCGCTCTTCCGGCTGTCTGCAAGCGAGACGGTGGGTGCGACAGCGGGCATGTGTGGTAGGGCGACGGGGGGAACAAAAGATTACACTTGTCGTTCCCCTTTTAGTATTGACTTACTTTACTCTATCGCGCCAAATCGCTTAGAAGAAACGCTGACTGTTGAAGAAAAAATATCGAAGTGTCTTTAATATCAAATGCGATTACCGTTTTAGAAAGTCATGTCAAAATACGTTCCAGGTTGTTTTTGTTTGATTATAGGTGCATGCACAAGGTGGGACATCGTAAAATATAGGCCAAAATCTGTATGCCGGATTTTGTCCAGCTCCAATGTATTTTTTTCTGTTTCACTGATCACAGATGTTCAAAAAACGGTAAGCATGCATGTTACTGAGAAGGTTTTGTAACCTTGGTTAGTATGAAGCGGTTAAAAAATATTACTTCTTTATTACTGGGCCCACGTGTTTGTTTCAAGCAAAACAATTTGCTGACAAGACACCAGTTTTTTGTGTACGAATTCCTAGTTTTAATAAGGTGGGACAAATAGTCATATATTTGGCAAGAGAAGGAAATTGGAACTTAATCAAAAGAATGTTTGCAGAGGACATTGTCAGACACAAAAGATTAATAGTCGGCGTGGAAGTTCAACTGCACTATACAAGAAGATCGGGATGAAGGAGGCACCGCTCAAAAGTATCCGTGGTTAACGGCGTCAAACAGTGTGTCGCAACCGTAGCATCAAGCTTTGTTCCAATCTGCAGAAGTCCAGTTCAGGGGGTCCTGAGCCGCGGTAAAACTTGCAAAATAATTAAATACCGCGTCATTCTCCCCTGGCCCGCCACCACGGCTCTCATCCTGTCTGGTAAGAAATCATAGAGCGCGGCCACGAAGTCTGGCTCAGCCCCGAAGCCACTCCCATTCCCCTCCCATTGCTTTCCACAATTTGTAGGCAGTGGCGCGGTGGAGGGGGACGCCGTGACATGGCTACCTTGATGCGCCTCCAAAAGTTTTCCATGATATTCAGATCGGCTCCTTTTAGGGGCCAAGGCAGCTTCGTCAGGAAGCGCTCCTCGAGGAGATACGAGGGTGACAGCGCATTTTCCACTTCGGCGCTTTCTTGAAATGCACTGAAATGCATGTTAGCTGAAAACGTGAACATTGGGCTAGCAGACGGCCGGAAGAGCGCAGTGGCGCAGTGAGCGCAAGTGAGAATTTATCAACGAGGTAGAGGGGCTTAGAGTGATAAACCGGAAGTTCGGAAGTGGCACCCCCCGGTTGCCGCCATATTTTACGCAAATGTGACCACTCGTCACGTGACCTCCCAAGAGCCGTGACGTCCCAGCTAAGATGGCAGCGCCCAGAGCAGGCGGATGCGAGTTTGTTCGGTGCGCGGTAGCCGTGATGTGCAGCTGCTTTCCGACGACTTCGGGCTTCTTCGTGCTCGCTGACGCAGGTATAATGTGAAAATATGAAGGAATGAGACTTTATACCGTTTTTGCGCAAGATCGCTCTGGATCATCTGGATATTAACGCCTGTGAGACAGCATCAGCTCTGCATCGCCGTACCGGTGCTTGGATTCCGGGATGTGTCCGAGGATCGATAGAACTTTGAGTGCTTTTAACATGAAATTTTCGCATTCTCTTAGCTTTGTTTGAACGTTGAATTATCTAAGAATCTACGCGAAATGTATACGTCGCGTTAGGGCCTAAGGGAAGTTGTTTCAGCCCTCCGTCACCGAACAACCATAGCAACTTTTAGCGAGGAAGCTCCTGCGATTTTAACCTTTTGTGCTAATCTACGATTCTACATTCGATCGCTTTTCTTCCTTTTTTTTTGTGTGTGTGTGTGAGTGCGAAGTGCACCCTTATTTTCAGCTACGAGGTTGGCGTTTTATTGAGTATGGGGAAGAATAAATCGTTGCAGTCACCTGCTTCAAAGCTATTCGACTTGCTATAAGAACAACTGTTTTGGTGCATGCATAGATTAACTGCGCATTTTTTCTGTTTTGTAGGATTTATTGCAGCTATACTCTTTTCCATCAAGAGTGCATTGTATTAGTCGGTCAATTATTTAATTGTTCTAATTACCTGGATAAGATGATTCATATTTGTGTTCATCCCTTGCCTGGAGAGCAGTCTTGTTGAAAAATGTTGACTACCATTCCTTTCGGTCTTTTCAATAGACTCTTTTTAAAAGTGTGGGCTGTCTATACTTCGCATCACCGTAACTTGGAAAAGGCCAACCGCCACAGCCCCCTCGAGCCAATCAGAGAGACGGAGCGAAGGTGTGTGACAAATCTGTGCAGACGAGCACTCTGGTGATATGCTGTCATGTGCCTCTCTCCAATGTGTGTATTGACTCACCGAGACTGTAGCCTTTGCCGTCTGCCAAATTCTGATGAAACAAACTACCGTAGCTATACTGTAATTACCCCAGGCTTTCATACTTTGGGTATTTGTTCGACAAGAATGTTATGTCCGCCATCCCTGTGAATTCGGCTCAGCACCTATTGGACTCGAATGCTGCATTGGCCTTCGACGTGAACTGGGGCCCATTCGTGTGCTTTGCGCCGAAAAAAATGGTGACGGTTGTGTTGCTTGATAAGGTTCTGCAAAGGGTCTATTGTGTCATACATATAGGAAGTGTCATGCTATATAACAATGCATCAACACATACTATTAAACTATATGCTCAGAGATGTGTTTGTTTTTCCAATTAACAAGTTACAGCAGTGTGCTTTAATGCTATTATCATGTGTGTAGTTTTAAGTATCCTCTCTGCAATGCCTACGAAGGCCCCTGGAAAGAATAAATTAATAAATAACATTTTCACATCACTGGAGTTGGTTTTCGGATGCACCACATGTTCAGGAAAGGTTGATTGAGTGCAGCCCCTTGCAAGAAGTCTGCCAGTCTGGTATGACCCCTTAATTAATATTGAAGGGTCAGAGAAGCGAGTGTCCTCGTAAGGTCCAGAGCGTGCAATGGACACAATTCTCGGTGTGTAAACTCTCAAGGCACGAAGGCAAGCGGAAATATGTTTATCTGGTTAGTGTATCAAATATTTTTATTTCCACTTGATTAAAAAATTATTGATTCTTAGTAAATGGTTTCATAACGAGTTCTTTCTGCGACAGTCTCGTGTCAGGCGTTCAGTCGTAGTACCTGTGGACCTTGTTGTCGGATGACGCTCCTGGCACGTCGGTGTTCAGTTTGGTCGAGTGGCAACTTTGACCGACTGATGCTGTCTTGTAATCATACGTCATGTGCACTGAAGCTGCAGGGCTGGCTTCTAATCCGAAAATTTTCCTGGTAGTTTTCGGCATCAATGTAGCAAGTTCGGGCATGTATTGCTTACGTGGCTGTGCCTTTTGCTGTACCGTTGACTTGAAAGCTGGCAACAATTTTTGTTTGCTATCCAAGTCTGGTGATGCTTGCAGTTCACTTTTGAGAGCAACCAACCATTCTATTCCTTCAGGTCACTCAGGGGCATTCTCCCTCAAAGTTGGAAATTGTGTGCTTCGTGGAGTGGACACAGAAAATTGGTGTCAGCAAATTTTTAGGTATTGTCCTTGGACGACAACCGACACCAAATCCACTGTCACTGCATCGCCGCTCACCTGCTTTGTCGTGCTTACCTCTTGTTGAGCTGATGGACATGAGGAGGTTTGGGGTAATCAGGGATTCAGAATCTTCGATTCAGCACCTTCGGCATCAGGGACAAAGGTCGCCGAAGGTAATCCTTAATCTCCCGTGGTCGCTCCTCGAGACGTAATCAAGGGTCGTTTGGCACGAACCCTCGCCGACCAATTCATTGGTACGGGCTGCTTTGGTAGACATGGTAGGCTTCATGCAGTGGTAGCAAAGTGGTTTTCGGTCGCACATTCGCATCACCTACGTTTTCCTCGGTGTACTTTGTTGAGCACAGTCCTACACACAATGTCGGGAATGCTTCAGCGTTAGAGTGTCTCATTGAATTGGCATTGAATACTAAGGGGCAGCCGGTGGCGGTCGTCGTGCCATTGTGGCGTAAGTTGCCCTTGGTTTGTCAGATGCCGCTTCGCTCGCAGAAGTCTCGGTTGAAATACCTGTCAAACTTGTTCCGAAACAATCTCGGCAATCAAAATAAAAGCCGGGCAACTGATGGCAGGAAGTAGCTTCCTGATCTCCTCCCAGACAACGTCGTGGGTGATGTCGTGGATGCCTGGGAGGCTGGCGTCGAAGTAGTAGCTGGACAACTCGAGTGTCGAGACGCCGGGAAGTTGTTCATAGTGGCAGGCTCGGGCATGCAGCGCACATTCCATGTTGGAAGCCTCAGTGATATCAACACTTCGACTGTTGTGGGGGGGTTGCGGACAAGGCTGCCGAAGGTGTTGTCCCTCACGTGAGGCGCATGGGATTCTTAGGTTCTTGTCTTCTGTAGCATCAAGGTCGGCGTGGGCGTGGGCGCTCGATCAAGCGCAAAACATCCTCTACGAGTGCGGTGGCGCTCTCATTGGGGCAGTGTCCTGGACAGAATCAAGAATGCGGCTCTCTTTCGTTGATGTTGGCTGACGGATGCGCGCTTCAGCTTGATCTTGCAAACTTCCCATGACGTTAAGGAGGATCCATGGTTCTCAGACCAGCGCCGGCAGTTGCTTCCACGAGAAGTATAGGTTCTGCAGGAGTTGGTTGTCTGTCCACCCAATGTGGCGGGCGACACTGTCATATTGTTCAATCCAGTCCTTGACGTCTTCATACAGCTTGCGTGAAAAAGCGTCGGAGTGTGATTTGCGACGGGCATGCAAACAATGGTGGGAGGGGACACGGTTTGCTGCTACAGGTTTGTCATTGTTGGCTTAGTCAGCTTCGGATTTTCTGACAGGAGACCGAATTCCGGTGGTTTTTCCTGGTAGCAGCAACTGGCTCGGATTTCAGGTGCTTCGTGGTGTATTTCCGAGGTTACTCCTTGTGGTACTCGGTCGTCTTGCGGTTGTTCTGCCAGACTCGGGTCAGGACTTTGCCTACGGCTCGACAGGGGGTAAAAGACGAAGAATAGTCCGCCAGCCGTGTCCCATTATCGGGTAACTCGGCTGAAGAGCCGCCGGGTTCACACAGAGTGAAGGGCTACGGGTAAAGTGCCCAGTACCTCCACCTGAACATACAATTACAGCTGAGCATGACCTGCAGTGTCCCAGAATAGTGAATATTGATAGAAGATAGGACTGGAACAAGGATCCGTGACAGTATAACAAAACTAGCAGAAGAGATCTATCTTGACCACTGAAGAAGCTGCATTGCTTTAGTGGCATTTTATCCGAATAAATCCTCTCCTTCGGGGTTTGGCGACTGCCGTGGAGGAACTGAACTGAAATGGATGTGGGACCACTTTTCTGGTAATGAGCCACTGCAGACTGTTGCCACAAAGCGGCGTGAGCTGGGTACGTAACACGCTCGGTGAAATGTCCGGACAGCTTGCAATTCGCGTAACGAGTGTGGATGAAACGTTTGTGTTGACGAAACGTGCGACAGACCAGCGGGATCAATACCAACTGCAACACCTGTGCTCCGTGAAAGTGCACGTCTACGCCGGAACAATTTCGGAAGCAGCACAGCATCACCTAAAGCATGGCACAGGAACTACCAGCTTGAAGGCAGCTCTTCGGTGCGCCGCACACTTGTGCTCGGTGAAAGTGCACTTCTACGCCGGAACAATTTGTAAGCAGCACAGCATCATTCAGCACGGCACGGGAACTACCAGCTTCAAGGCAGCCTTCCGGTGCGCCGCACAACCGAAGTGAGCCCTCGGTCATTTGATCGAAGCTGCACCGCGATTGCACACCGCCAAGCACGACTCAGGCAATTTCCGACGCTCAACTGTGTATCCAAATGTATTGCACACACTTCACTGCAAACCTCGAAGATTCCGATGGTCAACGAGAGCACAGAAACTTCGCCTTAAATTTTATCCTAGCGGTATCCGAATCAATCCGAGGTCCGAGCAACGTAGGTCAGACTGTCTCTTCCGCGGCAATATCCCGGTCGGTCACCAGCGAAATGCACACCGTTTCTCCGTATTTTCACGTTATACCTACGTCAAAAACCACGCTGAACTCTGAACTCGCTTTCGACCGGCCTCATATGACGGCTTCCGCGTCTGAAATCAACTCGCCGAGACGAACGACAACCAACAAAGCATCCGACAAGCTCCGGCCCAGCTGGGGCCAGCCGCTGCTTGGGCGCTGCCATCTTTCCTGTGACGTCACGTATTTGGTTTGGTCATGTGACGTGTGGTCAAATTTGCGTACAATGGCAGCCTCCTTATGGGGGTCACTTTCGAGTGCAGACCGGAACCCCGGTTTATCGCTCTAAGCCCCTCTACCTCGTTGGAATTTATCTTGGCCTCAGGGCGCGCCGTGTTTAGGGAGCGATGCGACAGGCGGCGCAGGTAGTACCGTGCAAAGGCCGGAGCGCTGTTTCAGCTCATATTGTCCGCGATAGTACACACTGAGCAGTTCCGGGAAGGTGTCGACGGTAATTCCAGCCGAGTTTTGGAATGTTGTTGTTCCTTGTTCTTCAATGGCTGCTCGAAGATTCAACAAAAAGCTTGTGTGTGATATTGAGTAATACATACCCTGGATGTCGACTGACAGGGCAGAGAGAAAACCAGATTCATGCTCTTCTAGATAACCAATAGGTTGTTCTGACCTTTGTATCATGTAAGGATCGTCGCACTGAACCAGGGACAGCTGTTTCGCCAAAAAGGACGACACGTGGGGTTGCCATGTTGCCCCTTCCGATACAATAGCCCTAAAAGGTGCGCCATTCATGTGCGTCTTCACCGAGAAAAACACCTCAAAGTGTGCCATCTTCGTATTTTTTATTTTTTTACAAAGACTGTTCAAGTCGGCTCTCTTAAGTAGCCGCACAATGGTCTGCTTACACCCTTTGCTTCGTTTTTCTTCGGCACTAATAAAGATTTTGTCCAGGCTGCTGCGGCCTTGTCTCCATAGCTCTCTGAATCCAGGACGACAAGATCACCCTTTTTTTCGACACGCAGAGCCTGAGATCTTTGCTTGTAGGCTCATTTACCGCGGAGACAAAATTAATATCTGGAGACATTGGACTCCTTTGACTTGCTAGGCAATTCATTCCTTCAATAAATATTTGTGATGTCTTTTCTTAATGAGCTATGGGTGCGATGGTGCAATCTTGTCGATAGGCTCACGCCCTGGGGGTATGGCATATTTAGGTCCTTAGGCAAGCAACTTCTTGGTCTTGTCTGTAAGGTCAACGTCCCCGATGACCTGAAAAGGCAGCCTCCTGGAGGTTTCTTGCTTCCGCCTTGCCAAGTGCTGCTTCAGAATCGGGAGAAACCTGTTTTTCCACATTCTTTCCGTTGAAATCTCTGCCATGGTCAGTTGGTGCATGAAGGCGTTGTAATTGGCCCATTTGGCACGTAACATATCGATGGGCAGGCGTCCTTGACGCCACAACTCCGACCGGAGAATCCTAGGCATCCATGTATCATGTCCCTGCGACTGAGGTATTCCGCCAAACAATATTGTGACGTCGTCGAGGAGGATCTTCTTATCAATGCTGCGTGAGAGCAACCTTGCCCGGCAAGTAGTGTGGGAAACTACTTGCCCGGCAAGTAGTGTGGGCGAAACTGAAGCAGAGAGCAGCAAGCGGCAAGGAATTGGTGAATCCACCAACGCGATGCAAAAATCGTGGTTGTGGTCTAGATCCATGAAGTGACCCACAGACTAAAAACTAAAAAACATCACAGGCAGGCAAGAAATTCACGTAGTTTGTTCGGCAGTGAACAAAGCATACGGCATATGCCACAGGGTCAACAAAGGACGTGATCATGAGCCGGCATGCGACACAGCGCATAGAACACGCTACGCCCAATGCGAAACGGGAGTCGTCTACTATATTCCCCTCTCTTGAGGGAAGAGCAACATCAGCCAGACTCGCCGATGTATAAACGATAGATCCAAGGAGCACGCAGCATTGTTGAAAGGTACATCAGCGGGAAACTTGTCAGCTCATTGCCGGACCTGTGATGTGATGCAGAGCTCACTAGCATAACCGTCCTACATAGGAAGAAGAACTCTTTCGCACGTGAAGTGCTGGAGGCCTTGGCCATTGAAGAAAAAGCGAAGATTGCGTGAGCACCTCGTCAGTTATGGTTCACGAAAAAGAGCGCCAGTTTTTGCGGTCTGCGACATCCCGCTGAGAGGTACGTAGGCTAAAAGGTTGTTTTAAACTGCTTAATGGGCCGTAGGACGAGGAAGAAAGAGCCCAAGATGGGATGAGAAAAAAGTAAAAGTTAGTTGATAGTCAGCGGTGTGATTGTCCAGTCCTTTCCTTCGTATTCTTGTTTTTCTGTGCTCAGCTGACCTGATTGCAAACAGTATGTACCAACTAGCTCTACTAAAACCCGTAACTCCTCTTCACCTTCTGTTCCTTGCCTTGTCCAAGCCCTCGGCAATAAAAACTTTCAGTGTTCGCTGTTTCGACATCGTAAATGTTTACCAGATCGTCCACATGGCATGTAATTCGTGTGAGGTCATACCCACTGTCCCGTAAATTTACTCACTTTTGAAAACTTCATATGTTGTTGCTCACCCGCTATGAAATACGCGTTCCGAAATAATTGGAACCCCGTACGTTGCGGTAATAGCAGTGCGCAGCGCACGAGCATCGTCTTCACTGTACGGGGAGGTGACGTCTCCGGAGGTGATTATGTGAAGCAAACGGCGCCCAAGCATGTGGAAGCAAGAAATTGGGCAGGCGTTGTGAGTATAAAGGAGGCTACAGCTTGAGTGTGCCTGACTGTGTGCTAGTCAGTGCATGATATAAAAAAATAACCTCCGAATAATATTTTATTATCTGGGTTTATAACACCCGCGTTGGCTACCTGATTACGCGTTACCGCTCTTCAACGGAAAATTGTCGTCGCACTCTTCAGTGTTGTCCTTGGTTACGTCCGTGTACACGTACAGCAGACACACTGCATTGAAACGCCAAGACTTTAGAAAATCTAATCTGGACAGCAAAAAGAATGCCAGGATTTATAATTGGAGATTTCCGCACCCGGGTCATTCTAAAGCGGTATTTATAGGAGAGTATTTATATAAATCCCCGCGTAGTTGGGTGGATTCAGGCATATTTGAATTTAAGATCTCAATATGTAGTTGTGAATAGAGCTTTATCTGAAATTACTGAAGTGACATATGGCTGGCTACAGCGGTTCATGTTGGGCCCGTTGATACATATATTTGTTTATATTAATGACGATTCAAAAACCATTACACCTCAGATGAGTTTGTTTCCAGACGACTGTGCCGTGTGCCGATAAATTGCGTGTGTGGAAGACGCAAATGCATAACAACGCGGTCTTGGCAGATTACACATGTGGTGCCAAGATTGGCAAATGCAGATAAACTTAGAAAAAACAGTTCATATTTCTTTACAAGAAATGAATGTGTCTAATAATATTTACATTTTTCACAGGACTCTTCTGCCACTCATGTTTAAAATTAAATATTTAGTATAATTCATAAACATTGGTGGGGCCTTTGAGAAAATAAACCATAATATATTACAAAATAAATTATACGGTATTGTTATTCGAAGAAAGATGCATGGCTTATTCCAGAATTATCATAATGACCGGTACGTGATAATACGAAGAGGCTCAAAACATAGCAGAGAAGTCAAAGTCAAGCAGGGAGTACCGCAAGGTATAGTACTCTGTCCTCTATTTTTTTTTTTTATTTGTAGATTACCAAGGTAGCTTGAAAAGAATAAAAGTAAGCTCTTTTAAAATTTAGCCAAACAGCAATTGCATATCTGTACAAAAATTACAAAGTAGCCATAAAGACGATACAAGAATACATCTATAAATTAACAAAATGACACCGAAAAAAACAAATAGTTGTAAACTTTCCTAGAACACAAGCATTATGCTTCACAGGCTAAAGGAAACAAACCCTAACTTAATTACCAATAAAACTACCCGAGCAGAATAGCAATAATTGCTCATTAGTTCCGCTGACATACGCTGATAATGTCAAATATCTAGGGATCCACAATGACAAACATATTAAGTGGGATATTCAGGTAGAACAATTTTGTACAGAATTAAGGATATTATTGAAGCAGATGTATCATATACAAGATTTGGTCCCTCGATTCATACTAAGAAAGATATACAATTCACTGGGCAAGTCCGCACTAAAATATGAAATATCAGTCTACAGACACCGTGTCGAATATCTACAACTAACATAGAGTCGATCCAAAAAAAAGATAGCCAAAAATATGTTTTACCCAAGTGAAGAAACTGATCTACGAAACTATAAGCATAAAAAAACTAGAAGTGTTGCGTTTTAAAGACAAGATTAAGCATTATATGATAATATAACATTTTTTAACAACAACCGTAACGTTAAAAATTCTGATAGAAAAACGTTAAGACCGAATAGAAAATTTATTGAATCATTTACGAAATATGGAAGGGGCCACAAGAAATTCTTATGTAGCCAAAATGTTTAATAAAATTTTCTGAAGAATTACTCAACAAGCAATCCCCCCCCCTCAAAAAAAAAAAAAAAAGTTATGAAAACGTGGATACTTGAACTGAAAAAAAAAACACCCCTAGAAGATTGGTTTGCTTGGATAAGTTAAATAGTAGTTAATGACGTGACGTAAGTAATGGCAAAATATAACGTACCTTATGCATCGCTGCAGTTTCATTAATTAGTAGGCTAGTCTGTAACTATACTTTTTCTGGAAATAGAAACAACAAATTTTTGGCAATGGCGCGCCCTAGTGCGAATTTCATCATTCTCTACTACAAAATGCAGAGCATTTTGTCGCCTCCTATGCACAAGTAAGTATTGGTTTAGGGGGATCGGTGGCCGAGTGGGCTAGCGCACACCAGCTCGGAGCACGTGGAGCGAAAGCTCGCTCCGCAGAACCCAGGGATCCTGGGTTCAATCCCCACTCCTGCCCGTTTCAATCTGGATGAGCACCGTACCGCCCTGCGGTTGTTTATCACTACTGCGTGATGCACGTTAAGGACCCCAGGCTAGCGGTTGTACAGCACTGGCTAAATTGCTTATCTATAGTGGGTAACAATGTCGCTATGTTCTGGCAGACTAAAGTCCTGCTAAATAAATAACTAACGACTAATTTGTTTTTGTTACTAAGTATAGGTTTATTTACTTTTTAGCTGTATTTTAAAAAGCAAATAAATATTTTATTGTATTGTATTGTATTATAACTCAGCTTCACAAGTGTGAAGTAATCTTTGGGTTAAGAGTCTCTTGAAAGATTTCGCCACATATATTATCGCAAAGTTGGAATACAGCGTGAAACCTACATTTTCCCTCCACAATATATATCGCAACGCGTGGACCATAAATAGAAGCTACGTGAACACAAATTTAAAACCCACCACTTCATGTCATTTTTTCCTCTAAAACAATTGCCGAAAGGAAGCAGTTTACCTCGAAAGTTAATAAAGTGATGGACACTCACGCTTTTTTTTCTTCTGCATTGTGAAGTGTATTCTTTTTGCTTTTAAGTGCCCTCATTTATTTTATTTCTTAGCATTCATATGCGCTTCCTAAGATGATATGTTATGATGCTTGTAGAAATAATTGATGTATATAACCCCCCCCCCCCCCCCCTGTAACGCCATCCGGACCTGTGAGTAAGATAATAAATAAATAAATAAATCCCGGCAATTTTTCCCCGAAGCGTGCATCGCTCGACAAAAACATCAGGTTTTTGCGATGCGCCTCTGTGACGACAGCTCCGCGGCAGAAAGAAAGAGGGGATTATCGGGGGGTGCAGACATGCTCGGTTTGGCGGCGCATCTGTTTGTTTTTATTCATGTTTTGTCGTTGAAAAGTGATGCAACAATTTTTTTCTTTTTTTTTAATTTTTCTCGACTGGTGCTTTATGAGTGCAAGCACGTGCAGCATGCGCCCGGAGGTAGATTTGGCAGGCTTGCTCTTGAACGTGCTTGTTCACACGAGCAAGAACATGGCGGTGGCCGTATGCCTTGTTTGCGATCGTCTATAAACACGCAGAAAAACGACAAGCCAGAACAAGTGGCCACGCGACCAGGTGAATGTTTGCCGGCAATGTTCATCACAGCCATGCGCTGTGGTTGGGAAAGCGCGGGGCGAACGCTGACTTCCAGACGATGTTAGGGTTTGGCAATTCCTGTCATTGCAGCCAATGGACCCGAGCCATGCACTATCCGAATGCTCGTCGAGGAATTGATTGTCATGAGCCCAAGCCGAGTCTTCACGCATTGATGGTGTCCAATCTGTGAGCTACATTTGAACATCCTCACCAAAGGAGCCCTACGTCAACAATGATCCTCACAAATACGTCATAAAGTTTTCGGAATAAAAAACTGAAAAAAAAACTCTTCATTCTAGGAATCACATTGCAACGGAGAAGCTTTTTGATTAGTGGTGCCGCGTACGAGTATACTTCGGTCCCACTAGTGCCAGTAAGGTACTGTAAGGTCAAAAACATTTCAAAGCAGTATCGTTGCAGGGCCTCTTTAAACGCTTTGGTGTCAAGCGCTCATGCCGATAAGTTCGTCTGCGTAAAATATAAACTGCTAAACAGGACTTCGAACGCTGACCTCCCTCCTTCTGCACCTTGTCGCTGTGAACGACAAGGCTGATGAGGGAACTGCGCCCACTGTAGACGTCACGCATGCCTTTCCACGAATATGTCCCCCTTGTGAATATCGTTTAAAGGGTCTCGTGAATCAGACAAGATGATCATTTCAAATAACCTTTTTAAAGAACAACATAACGGCAATGAACCCAAGCTGTCACGATTTTTTAACAATTTCTGCATTTCATTGTGTCACTTTACAATGTCTTCCTTGAGGTGGAACCTGTGGACTGAGATCTTGAAAGATGGCGTACATATCACACGGTCAAAGTTAGAACCCTATACGTTGTTTCACGTTACGCGAGAGCAGAACTGACGGTAGAAGCTACTGGGGCCAATCAGGCAGCTCCAAAAGCCCAGTGTCATGGCGCTTGGCGCTTGTTAAGGCGTATATTATCACCTGCCACACCAATCAAGAGCAGGCGTGCGCCGCGACCTTGCCCTTTCTCCCTGGGAATTGATTTGAGTGTCTTGAGACTATACGCTCCAACTAATAGCGAAACAAAGTACAAAAATGAAACCAGATGCATTTCATCGTCAGGCTTACGCAGTTCTAGACTTGCACATTTTTCGGTGTCGGTTGTTCTGACCTTATGCTGCGCCTCCGATCTCTTCACATTCTCACGTGACTTCCAAAGGATTTTGGTTGAACGAGCAAGAGACCCTTGTTCATCTCAGAGGGAAGCAATGTTTTGCTGCCCGCAGAATTTGCTGCTCACCATTCCTCGCAGCCTTCCGTCTCCACGGGGCTTCTCTAAATGGCTTCCTTTCTGGCTTTCTTTAGCCCAGATTCAAACTTCTTACCATGGTTTAGTTTGAGTTAGAAAGAAAGAGGGGGGGGGGGGGGGGGGGTAACGAGAAGTTTGATTTGGGACGTGTTACTCTTCCTCCGCCTTTGATATTTATATAGCTTACACTTTTTGAATAGATTTTAAAAATGTCCAACGAGTATCTAACTTCCGCTGTATACAAAATATATATCTTTACTCATTGAGGTGCCTATGATTAGCACCTCTAGAGATTGAGCGTTTGGCAGTGACCAACGCTTCTTCAATTATTTTTAATGCAACGGGTAGAGCATTTTGACAAGCTACACTTCAGAGGAAAGGCACTTCAGTTATCTTGGTCAATAAAAAATAATTTGCGCCAATTATCTTGATCTTAAATCTCCGAAAACGGTTTTCCGACGTTCATAAACGTAAAAACGGTCCGCGACAGAGCAAACCCATATCGCCTGAGCCTCCTGCAGTCGTATCCAAAGCTCAGAATGTGGCCTATTTGAACCGACCAACATTTTATGGCTGTATACCGATGCGTTGTTATCGCAGAAAACGTTTGCCCTGCACTCCGTCGTGAAACACCATGTGAATTAAAGCACCTCATGCAAGTTTTGTAAGTACGTGGACGCTCGTACCGGTCACGCGATGGGGACAAGGTAGTTTCTTTTCTGACTAACGAACAAAGTATGGGGATTGTTAAATGCTTAAGCTGCACAACATATTGTAATGCGAAAGTAAACCGTTCATTTGTTTGTTTTTGTCACTTTAGTTCGTTTGTCCAGTTGGTTCCTTGCCGGCAAACCTAAGCAGGTAGTGTTCAACATTTTTTAACTCCAGCAATACTTTTTTTTTTAAATGGGAACGACCTTGTGTTATTTTTGTGGGTCGCGTAGCAACTGAAGTTTTACAAGCGGTTAATATAATATGCAAAACTGATACATACGATTTCCGAAGAGACATGAGGTTTTGGTTCTTGAGTTACTTGACGATAAGGTAAATATTCATAAAGAGTGCCCGAAACGAGTGCGTCCCTCTTCTACGGGTTTTTCCAGCAAGTACTTCCGGCGCTTTCAATTTACCAGTTTCGGCAGGTTGACAAGAACGCGAAAACTGATTGATCAATATTTAATAACGGCTGTCTGTTTTCGAAATAACTAAAATACTTTAGCATAACAATCCTTGCCCTGAATAAGTTATTTTAAAGAGGTACGTAAGAGAAATGACGTGAGCGCCAGATTTGTACGTAATCCGTTACAAGTAACGAAATTACTTGTAATCCCTCACATTTATCTGTAATTTAGTAACGGTATAATTACATATTTTCTAGAGTAATCTTAAAGTAATTCCTTTAATTTTTTTATGTAACAGATTCTATGTAATCCGTTATCTGTTTTTCAGGTGTACTGATATGGTTGGCCTAGCAGATCTCCTCGCAAACTCAGATCAAGCTCCTACCTGACGTGTGCAAATAACGTCGACCTTGATTACGTGGAATGCACGTTGCGGAAGCACTATTGAACATTTCACATATACAACGTAGTAAACGCGTTAGCGTTCTTTACCAAGTCGCCTTCAAGACTAAGTAACTCCACGAGCGAGGCATACTGCCACGAACTGGTGCGGCTTCTTAGAAACTCATGACGTGGCGGCATGCCAACGGAGCTTTAAAGACCCCCACCAGACGCTATTTTGAAATCCGTTTGTTCGGTTAAACTTTTTTTCGTTTCTGCCGGCTGGCCAGGAACACTAGTCTAGGCTAGTGTTTCCGGGCTGCCGGCACGACATAAACCATATCTGAACAAGGACATTAGAGAGTTTTAGAATAGGGGGCCCCAACGTTTGGGTTCCCCTAAGAAATTGGGGGACCCAAGCGCAACAAGGTTGTTGTCGACGGCTTATAAAATAGGGGTTTCGCAACGCAGCGCAGAGCCCTTACGTTTTCCCCTTGCAGCGCCAATGTGACTAACGAGCGTAATAATAACAAAAGAAAAATATTAATAAACGTTAAACATATGCGCTTAGTAACTACTTTTTGTTTGTAAATATTAGGTAAGGTAAATCCCAATCAAGTCTGCTGTAACAAGAAACAATCTAAAAATAAGTAAAATTGTTGGCTGCATTCAGCCAAAACAATCGAATCTGTAGCACGTTCTAATTTGGCGTACTGGGGGAACAGTGCACCCGCAAAACAGTCACTCAAGTCCTCACCCATGGGCGTACCAGACGGGGGGGGCAAGGGGGGCGCTTGCCCCTCCAGTTCTCAGAGAGGGGGGGCAAGGCATGTGTTTTGCCCCCCCCCCCCCGCCCCCTCTGAAACAGCCGCCACTGGGAAGGGCAAACACTGGCCGGCGCAGCCCAAGGAATACCAAGGGCACCGCCCCCCCGACCCGCGGGGGCATATTTTTAACGCGAAGGCGATACAAACCCTAGCAACGGCGCTCACGTCAGATTGGCTGGTTTGGGGAGATAGGCGCTGCCGCCGACAACATAGGCAGTGGTTACAATGCGAGTTTCCGAAGCGGTAGCGTAACTTAGTTGTAAGTTACGTAGCAGACCCAGGTTCTATCCACGCTGTGGGCATCTTTTTTTTTTTCCTTCAACATTTTATTTTGTCGGGGCATTTGGCGATAGTTACGACATTTCTTTTTTTACGATTAACTCTGAAAAAAACAAAAACAAATGTTGTCGTCGAAACATCGCTGACCTAAATCGTATGGGACTCTATTTACGGATGTGCATGGGGGCAGCGGGGCTTGGGTTGCCGGTTGCAAAGCGGCGTGTACGGGGGCAGGAGGGGGGGAGGGGGGGGGGGGGCGGCTAAGTGGGTTCATAGTTTTGTAATTAGCAGCCGCACACTGTCGCCGTGAAGCGGCGTGAACGCAGGCGGGGGGAGAGGGGAGGGGGCGGGTTATGTACACGCGCTGTCCGAATCCGAAATTTAAGTTCCGCACGTTCCCGAGCAGCCAATCCGGAGTGAGCGTCGTTGCTAGGGTGTCTATCCCCTGTACCGTAAAAGTTAGTGATGGACAGAATCTGCCGAACTTCAGATTCGGCAAAGTTCCGGACATGCCGAAATTTAGAAGGAAAGTTCGACAAAAAATCGGCAAATGTTTGCGCGCGCGCAAACATTTGCCGCAAACATCTCTTCAATGCTTTCTTCAATACTTTGCGCAAACATCTCTTCAATACTTTCTGTTTCAAGAACAGAAGATCTACCAGTAATTTACGTAGTCCACTGCGCAAGTGACAAATGATACGGTTGTTAGTGAGCGCGTTGGTAATGATGTAGGTTTAGAAAGAGTTATATACGTAAAGACAGGGGGCGTGTTTTTCCCGTCCCCTGTCTTTACGTATATAACTCTGACAAATGATGCGGTGCATTCTGGATAACGCGATTTTTATTTGACGTTTCCATTGATGAAACGACGTAGTTGAAAAATTTTCTGACAACTGACAATTACGCTCAGTGTGCGCAGGCCATTGCCGTCAAACGGGGCAGAGTCACGAGAGCTTGCCAGAAAGTATGGGATGCAAGTGGCATCCTCGTCATAATGTGATAGATCTGTTCCCCCTTCTTTTCTTTCCTTTTTACGCACTTTCTGTAGTGTGTATATTCTGTACATTTACACACCGGTTTTGTTTTTTCACATGTGGCGGCGGGCTGGAGGGCGCTCTGCGTAAGGGTTTTCAATTATATCTGCCTAGCCTAAGCCGCACACCACCACATGGGCCTCTTCCAGTTTGTGCAAATAAAATTATTATTAATATTATTATTATTATTATTATTAATATTATTATTATTATTATTATTATTATAAGAATGCTATTTTCGGCTCACAGGTAGTTTGTGCCAAAACAGAATAATATTGATTTATACTTCGCGTTATTTCGCGATTTTCATGTATCTGCATAAAACTAAACACAGAACTATCTTATCATGCTCGACGTTGCACATCCGACATTCCTAACTCTCCCCATCATCCTAAACCTCCTTGTGTGTCCTAACACCAGAAACCGGAATTTTAAAGGTTAAAAACGGCACGTTGCGAAAATGGAACGCACACTTTCATGCAAAGCTGACGTCAAGTGATTCGATTAAAAAACATGCATATTTACAATATTGTTATCTCTTCTGGTGAACGCTCAGCAACCGTTGCATTCGTTTTCGCGGACGAAACGGCGACTCCCAGAAACAGTAAGAACGCAGTGATTGCCTTTATTTTAACAATGTAAACAACCTTGCAGGCGTCCGTTGATGAAGTCGCAAAATCAAAAATCTCGTACCGTGATTCGTGGCTGCGCCGGCTACTAACCAACCTCATTGTCACGCCACTTTCTGGAAGCAGACACTAAAATTGCAAGTAAACACACAAAAGCGACACCGGTACAATTATCTTGCAGAATATCACCTCATTTAGTAATAACTGTGTCAATATAGCACTACGTGTTGTATTTAAGTTAAGAAAAAAAACATAAACCTGTTTTTGTGAGAAAAAACTAAAAATCAACGTTAAGTCTGGAAAATAGCTAACGTAATACCTGTTCACAGAACGGGTTATCGCCAACTAATAAGTAATTACCGTCCCATCTCTCTCACCAGTGCTCCATCTAAGCTCATGGAGCATTTACTTTACTCAAATATAATAAACTTTCTTGACTCTCATAACCTTCTTTTTGAACATCAGCACGGATTTCGTAATTCTTACTCTTGTGAAACCCAGCTAACCGCCTTCCTTACTGATATTTATTCAAGCTTCGATTGGAATATTCAAACCGACGCCATTTTCATTGACTTCTCCAAAGCATTCGACAAAGTACCACACCAACGTTTTTTTTGTTTTTTTTTTAGCTTATTGATATTTATATTCATCCTTCTGTTGTTAAGTGGATTTCTGAATTTCTAATTAGCCCTAAGTAATATTCCTCCGTTAACAACGTAAAATCTCCCACCTCTACCGTAACGTCACGTGTCCCCCAGGGAACCGTACTGGGCCCCCTTCTGTTCCTAATCTATAGTAATGATCTCCATCTTAATATAGGTTCTTCTGTGCGCCTGTTCGCCAATGATTGGGTCATTTACCGACCCATTTTTTATACCATGATCATCATGCTCTCCAGGAAGACCTTGAGTTTGTAATCCATTGGTGTGAAAAATGCCACATGTCGTTAAACTTCAATAAAAGTAGATCCATATAATTTTCCCGCAGTTCGCGTGCCACACCATTTTTGAATTACATCACTAGCACTCAAGTAATAGCATGCTCATCATATAAATACCTGGGTGTTCATCTCACCTCCGACCTATCATGGACTACTCGCATAACCTCTGTTATTTCTGATACTAACCGTTCTCTCGGATATTTGCGCCGTAACCTCAAACTTGCTACACCCTCCGTGAAACGACTATAGTCGGTTACAAGTCAAGAAGGTAGGAGAAGCTCCTACCACAAGTGTGATGCGCCCGTTTCAAATCTCTCCGCAGTCGAAAGAAGAGTTCACTTGAAACGCTCCTTGTTCCACTTCAATGAATTCCCACTTGTCTCCGATCCCACTTTTTAAGAAAGCGACCTTTGTATTCATCGGAGAGGGAACCGAGCCCCTGAAAGCAGCCTTTGTATCCAACGGGGGGGGAAGCTAATCCCCGAAGGTCGTATTTGTTTCCGTCGGTGGGGGGAACTCTAATCTCCCTCTCGTGGCTTCCACAATGCTAAGTCAAAGTCGAAAGATAAAGCAAATATGTACAGAAATGCAAGACCCTCCTCGCGCGTTGGCCGCGACGTCACGGAAACGGTGGGACGCTATTGGATGCGGAGGTGGCGGAGGGATATCCGATTCCCTTTGAGGGGCATTTGCCGCTACCTTCTTAACCTGTAACTGACTATAGTGTATACTACTCTTATAAGGTCGAAGTTAAAATACGCCTCACCTATATGGTCCACCCATGGCAGTCCTACCTTGCAAATAATCTAGAATCCGTCCAAAACAGAGTCCTTTGTTTTATTTATAACACCTACTCACCATATACCAGCCTATCAGGATTACGCCAATCAGCTAACCTTCATTCACTTTCCCTTCGCTGCCGAGTATCACGCCTTTCTCTCCTCCATCGAATTTTTTATCACAATACCTACCTCAAAGAATCACTGCTATCATCTCCCCATCGTATTTTCCCGCGCCTATATAACCTATGTAAATTACGTCCAATTCGATCACCAACTGTTTCTCACCAGACTTCCACCATCGGCCGTCGAGGATTGGAATTCACTACCTCATAACATCGTTTCTATTAGTTATACTACTAAATTTATTGAAGCCATTACCCTCCCTTTATCTAACCTACCTAGCTAGCTTGCACTGCTATAATTGTGTTTACTGTTCTGTTTGTTTTTGTTCTATTGCCACCCCCTTGTATAATGCCCCACGGGCCCTCAAGGAAATTAAATGATGATGATGATGATGAACAATGGGTTTTTGCCGAATCTTTAGAAAAGTTCCACAAAAGTTCGGCTCCGCCGAATCCCAAGATTCGGCAAAAGTTCGGCCCATCATTAGTAAAAATATCCGACCCGGAGCGGGGGGGGGGGGGGGGGGGGGTTGGTTTGCCCCCCACTCAAACACAAGTTGATACGCCACTGTCCTCACCCACAAAACAAAGAAACACTTCGGCAACGCTAACAACTCTCTGGTATTCTTTTGTGTGTGTAGACTTCAGTGACTGTTTTGCCTGTGCGCTGTTCCCCTTCTACATCATAACCAGCCAGCTCACCCGAACCTCCGCGTTAACGTGTTATCTAATTCGGCGATCGTTCTCATATTTTTTGGGCGTTCGTGTGCGCTTTGACTGTCTGTCGCCGAAGATTTAGGCCTTTAACTATGCCAAAACTGAGACGAATGCGAGCGAGCATACTTTGCGAGCAGCTACTCTCTTTGAATCTGAGCTGAAGCGACGTTTAAGCCCTGAAGTACTTCTTTTCAAGCTGCAGGTATCGTGACTTGGAATAAAGTGGTCAGCAAGGAAGAGCTTATCGAGGACCAGGGAGCAGATGATTTTTTTTTTTTTCAGCGGATGTCAGAAAAATTGCGGAAATAGCAGTTGACGCGGGGACGTCAGCGTGCTAGTTTGTCGGCGGGGTCGGGAAATTTGAGAGAATCGCAGTTGACACCGGAAACACTGGTGAATTAGTTGGCGGGTGTCGATCTTAGAGAAAATCCCATCCACTGAGCTGCGCAGGTTGCGGTTCATTGCTCGCCATGACTTTGAAGTCGGAAGGGCCCTACGAGGTAACAGTGCCAAGTTTCTCTTCATTCCTCTCAGTACAGACGAGCAGTCTAGACACGTTTACGTCGCCGATTTGAAAGATAACTTCTTCGCGACCAGGAGATATGGAGCGTCTTGCTCCAGCGACCTCTTGCGCACGACCACAAGAGCGGACCAGGCGCGGTGGTCAGCCAGTTCGTGAGAATGTTAAAGGGACCATGAAATGACCTTTTTCCTTTTTCCAGATAACTCTTATATTAAACCGTCAATGTTCACTGAATGCCGAACAGGCATCCGTTTTCGTCTCGGTTTATCAACTTCTACACAAAAAATTAATGAACTATCGACTTTTTCTTTCTCTCCAACTGACCGCAAAACAAGCCGTGACGTACGCTGTTTCCGGAACCGGAAGTTCTCTCGGCAGTAGGAAAAATGGGAGCGTTAGCGCCGACGAGTTGGGGTGCGCCGGTAGGTTTTACTACGCTGATGTCACCGACTTATTTTCTGAATCGGCGCCTCTCATCGCCGCATCGCAGCTGAGCGAAATTCAATGAGATATGTTGCGCTACAGCGACAGCATGGGACTAGTCCGATACGCCGGTATGCCTGTTGGGAAATGCAGCGAGTCTTCCGGTAAAGACTCCAGAAGTCAACCCAACTCTCATTGTTTGTAAAAGGCGGCCCGTGTCAGTCGTTTGCAAAGGAACGTAGATGGAAACAAATTGCCGCGGCATTTTTCGCGGCCTCGGAGATGCAGGAGCGAGCCGACGTTAAAAAAGATACGTTTGAACTACGAGTGTCAGCAAGAGCCACGTAAATACCTGTTCACACTCGGAGCGGACGCGCGCGTTTGATGGAAGTGCTGTATTCGCGCTGTTGGTAAGCGCTTCGAGACCGATCTTTTACGATCGCAACTCAATACTGACGCGACCACGCGACACTCGGCAAAGAAAGGTTGGACCGGCATTGCACGTATACCTCCCACGAACTGTTATAGCTCGGCAGCGACGTGCAGTCTGTCAGAACACCTTCGTAACACGGTACATACCGTGTTACGAAGGTAATCCATACGGCGTTCATTTCAGCTCTATATCACACAAAACAAGATAGAATCGACGAGAGTCCCTTTTCGACGAGTGTTCGTCAACACTGCCTCGGAAAACAAGGGGAAGAGATTGACCTCACCTCTTAATCTAAAATTGAGGTCAGCGATCAAACTATAATACCGGAAGGGTCCACAAGGGTAGCGCGGGCATATTCCATTCAGCACGCCAGCCGGTCGTAGGCAGACGGTCTTGCGACGAAGCAACGCTGCGCCGAGTCGGAGTGCCTGCTAGGCCTATATTCTGAGCAGCTCGCTTCGTCGGAGTCGGATTCGTGGCCGTTGTCGCTTTTCTCGGGTGTTTGTGGATCCAGCGTTCTTGTTCGTCGTGGTCTGTTTTAAGTACTTTTTTTCTTGCTGTTTGAAGTCGGCACGCGCGAGAAGAACACGTAGAAAAATAAACGTTCAGTCAGTCAGAGTTTTGAGAGGAAGGAAATCAAAAGAAAAAACCGTTCGTCGGTCGTCGCGACCCAAGTAACTGAAGTCGGCCCTGCCCTACTGCGCACGCGCAGTAGTTGCTTCGTTTACCACACGA
The DNA here is from genome assembly GCF_016920785.2 of Ixodes scapularis. Lineage (NCBI taxonomy): Eukaryota > Metazoa > Arthropoda > Arachnida > Ixodida > Ixodidae > Ixodes > Ixodes scapularis. The sequence goes on from NW_024610039.1 coordinate 2,089,232, forward strand.
TAGATGGCGCTTGGCTCTCAGCATTATCAAAGTTGGCAATTTTCGCCACACATCTCTAATTATGCTACAAAATGTGGATCTGAATATTATTTAACAAAACTTTTAGGAAACATTCGCCGGCTATTTATTGTTTACAATCGCGGTGCTGGTGAGGTAGGCTCTTACCCAATAGGCGACGTGGATTCGGCTGTCGTGCTCCGTTTCTGCGGATGCATCGTAGTGAAAAGGCAGCGGGCTTTCGAAGGAAAGAAGGCGCAAAAGAGTCCAGTTTTCTTTTAAAAGTTGTATAGCAAATAATTTTTTTGGCTGCCTATTTTTGTGTTTTTGTCTTTCTTTTTACACCTTTTACGACGTGCGGTGGATGAAATTCGATTTTAAAATTATTTCGTGGTCCCTTTAACAGCAGCTTGCGCCTTCGCGAGAGTGGGTGGCGCAGAATGCAAGTATTCTGCACGTCGTTAACAGTGTTTTTCTACGGAGAATGCCCGCCTGGAACGAGAGCTGGAGAGGAGCTCAATGTGCGCCACACATGTACAGCCCTACTGGGGGTCCTTTTTAGGCAGAGCATGGACGCCACGGCCTCCCCGGGCAGTTAAGGCCTCCGTCCTGGATTCCGGTGGTCCAACTCGCAGGGCGCCCAACCCTGGAGGCGGTCACTCCGAAGAGGTCACGGTAGTGGAGCCGGTCGGTACCGAAAGAGCCCCCTACCGAGCCCGGCAAGACCGGGTCCATCTGGCACCGCCCTGTCCAACCTTCCGTAAAACCGGCCAACCCCGTCCGCGGCGGGGAGACAGCTTGGAGCATGCCCCTCGTCCACGCGGTGGCCACGAGGACGGCGTCCGGGGCACTGGGGAAGTCCACTTCGTCCAGACTTGGACGTAGTTCAACTACTCTACTCAAACTAATGTAGTTTAATTACTTTTCCGAGTAACTTGGTAACTTTGAATTACAACTTTATTTGGGTAATTAGTAGTTTAATTTATCTAGGTTTTTCAGGTAACTTCCACTGAAACCACTAACTACTTTCGAAATCTAGTGCTAATTTTGCTGACCACGAAAGTCTGAGCGCAGAAATAAATCAGACGCCGGCAGATGAAGTGGGCATTCCCGAACAAGGGGCCCCCTCACATTCCGCAGAAACTGCATCACAGGCGTCCTTGGTCCAAGATAGCGACGAGGAGCCAAAACATAACACTGGCGCGCACGAACGCAGGAGGTGATGCTCAACAAGCTTTGGTCGGGTAATGAGCTAATCTGGTATTGAACGCAAGCGCCGCGCCTCCAGCTGCAACCGTGAAAGACGGGGACACTCCGAGTGGTGTAGTTTTAAGGGCCATACGCACATTCGCGTTTGAACGCGTTTGAGTGCGTTGCGGAGTCCTTGCGGCCAGGCGCGGTCGCTTGCAGAGCGACGCGCGCCTTCCCGCAACGCTCGGTAGCGCGACGCAAGCGAGTAGAGACTCGCTCAACTTTCCGAAGCGTTGCGGTGCGTTCGGGTGCGTTCGACCAATCAGAAGCCGAAAGAGGAGAGGGGATGACGTGTTCGCTCGCCCCACCCGGACGACTCGGCGAGACGTATCCGGTTCGCCGGTCGCAGTGCTTGCTTTTTCGTTTTGGGGAGCGGTGGGGACTGTATTTTCCGAGGCTGCGATGGTTCAAGCTTGACAAAACGTCGGGGAAGCCGGCGAGATTGTCCCAAGATCGAACACCGACGCCGTCGCCGTGCGCCGTGCGCCGCCATGTTGCCTTGGATTTTGCTTACTATTGGTGAGCCACTAGCGACGATAGCGCGTTCTTATTGGCTCTTGACTGCGGTTGACTGCGTGTCAACGCAACTGTGCGTACAAATTTGGCGCAAGCGGTCTTCGCAACGCAACGCGTCCGCTTGCCGCTACGGAACGCACCGCGCTCAAACGCGAATGTGCGTATGGGCCTTTAATGTTGTCTGCCTTTAGTGAGTTCTGACTCAAACGGTTTGGGGGTCCCACTGGAGGCGCCACTGGAATGACCTCGCAGCTGGGTGCCTCTTCCCAAGGTCGCCTCGTCGTCAGCGCATACGCCTTTTCAAAGCCGCACTCCCCCGCGGACAAACGCAGACACGGATAATTCGTTCATGGGAGCACGACGATGCTTGTTCACGTAATCCTTCGCGTCCTTCCGACCTTCCACACCAGGGAGACGTCCTCTTTGTTTAAAACGATTTACTTGTCAGGCGTGTCAGGCTCGTCAGGATAGCGTAGTCGCCGGCGAGGATTGCGAGTCACCCTTGGCAAGGCAGCATCCGCCCTGTTGGACCCGGCGTCAGCGGCGAAGTATACTTCGTTTCATCTTCTGTTAAACAAACAATATTTTTTTTTTTTCAGTATCGTAGCACTAGCACTGCAACGAGACGCGCAGTCGTCCGGATGATCTCATCCTCGCGGCGCGAGACTTGAACCCTTGACGGTCAGGTGCACGTACTCGCTCAGCGTACTCCCCGAACGTCGTGGGAATAAAAAGTGGCCAGTCATAACAATCTCTACTTGCCGAAGAAAAAAGAAGAAAGGAGGAGAGTGTGTTACAAAAGACCCTCTAGCCGAGGCAAACCTCGCATGCTTACCCGACCCCGCACCGCCTGTTTCTCAAATTCAACGCTGCCGTTCCATCCAGCGCGGCGGTTGAACATCTTTTTAGCTTGGATGGGGACGTCTTTAGGAGGGAAAGGGGAAAACTCTTTTATCAAGAACTTTGAAAGTATATTGCTTCTGCGAGCGGATAAACTATTTTCGTGAAAACGCAAGCCATAAAGTGACTGCATTTATTTTAGGCTCGCAGGGTTTTTCACGGATCAAAACTGCTTTTCATTTTGCTACCACAAAAATATAAAAAAGTAACTTCGAAAGTAACTTCAAAGTAACTCGCTACTTTTTACTGTAGTTAGTAGTTTACTCAATTACTATTACCAATGCGTAATTTCTACTCTACTCCAATTACTTTTGGCGTCGATACTCAGTAACTTAACTTAACTACCTTTTTTAAGTAATTTGTACATGTCTGACTTCGTCTCGGTGGTGGTGTAAATAGCAACCGAGACCAGTGGCGGGGCCGCCCGGCAACACCATCCCGCCGCCCTTCCAAGCGCATACGCTACCCCCTCCTGCCTCACTCCCTGGACCAGGAACATTTAGTTTCTTTTTTTTTTTTTACTTTTCATTGTGCTATGGGCGCGTCTTGTATCAAATATCGTAAATACGGTATTTTTCAAAGCTTTTATTGTAGGTATGAACTGTATCGCTTTGTTACATGTTGTTCCTCGCTGCCATGGCCCACGGGCCAGCAGTATGTATGAATAAATAAATAGCAGCTACTGGGCTGTACGGTGTCCCTTTCGTTCACCCGGAGATACATGAGGCCGGAGGCGTGCACCTCGAGCGTCTGAAGGTGCTGTCTTCCCCTGAAAACTTGGATGCCGCAGCTCAGCTGCTTTGACGGGACAGGCCCGTCGAAGCTGCTTGCACCCGAAGCCCGGGGTCTCATTCAGGCTCCTAGGAGTCACGCCGGCACCACGAACGCCGTTATTATTAGTCACCTCTTCCTGAAAAAATGTTGGGGTTAAATATAAATTGGGGTCATACATGTTAAATTTTTTATATAGGTGAAGAAGAGCTGCTCTAGTTCCTAAATATAGTTATTTCCTAATTTTTTTTTGGAAAGTAATCAGGACTGGTGTATGCTCACTGCATCCTTTTAATGACGCAAGAGAAGTAGGGTGCAGCCACCGTTGCCAATTCCTTTCCAACTACCCCTGTGCCTCAAGAAGATTCTTCCTTCCTTTTGCATGCATGGCAAAAATACAAGTCCTGATTTATCCACCACTATCATGGCATGCTATTCGGACACAACTTGTTCCTTAAGAGCGGTCCTAAAGAAACACCAAAATTTAAAATATATATATTTTTGAAGGGCATAATTAAAACACTACTTTTTTCACTCGAAACAAAAAAAAAATCGCAATATCTACGTTGTTGGATTTAATTTAGACAAGAGACCCCAGGAGCGCTATGGAAAACGGCGGGAAGAAGGAACCTGGACATCGCCGCCTGCTCCGATTGGTCAGCGCCACGCCGCTGACCAATCACAGCAGGCGGCGATGTCCCGGTTCCATTGTCCCGCCTTGTCCCAGTGTTTCGCATAGGCCCCCAGGAGCACAGGGCCCGCTCTAGCCCCGCCCACAGATCAGTGGCTCCGCTCGTTAATAGACGATTGGCTTGGCTGCTCGGCTGAACATGCTAATATGCAGTGTTGTACGGAACGGCGTTCCAGGGAACGGCGTTCCTGGAACGCGTTCCTTTTAGGAGGAACGAAGGAACGCCGCCGTTCCATTTTGCATCGATGGAACTGGAACGGGAACGCGTTACATTTTTATTGGAACGGAAGAAGGAACGCCGTTCCTTTTTTTCGTCCAGTGGAGTAATTTGTATTTTATTTCTGAAAGGGGAATTCTAAAAGTGTAAAAACAATATCCATCTATACGAAGAGCAGGATTTCGTTAACTTTTTGGTTACATACCATATATGGTTTATTTTGTGTGATACCCGCTTGGTGACAGTCGGGTGCAGGAGAGCTAATGGACATCGATTCTTTTTTCAGTGCCGGAGACTGCGGTACAAAAAGCCAAACTTTTACTCGAAGGAAAAGACACAGAAAGAAAGATGTTTCAAACACAGCTACTTTCTTTGCTTCCACGAATCCTCGTACACCGAGAAATCTAAGACCGACTGCAGATATCACTGAACTTCCACAAATAGACGTACAGTTACAAGAAAAGAACAGGTTACCCGATATCTTGTGTCCCGAATATTGGTGATATAAAATATACACAAAAATTAATTTTTATTTCTTCTCCCCTTGTTTCCTATGTTCAAATTGAACAACGAATACAAATACAAGTAAAATACAAGTCCTTCTTCGTGAAGGTTGGCTTCACGAAGAAGGACTTGTATTTTTCAAGACTAACCTTCCAACAGCCCTACCTTCTTCACTTGCTTGTCTTGCGGACAGCAACATCGAGAAGCAAATGTTGTTATGTTCGAACAAGTGACTTTGTTAGATTGAAACCCGTGAGGTTGTTGTGAAACGCTCGTGCAATATGGGGTAACAGTACATTTGGCTCGTCTGAATCGCCCACCACAAAATATGGTTAAACGCTGAGATTTTTAAAGGTGAATATATCAACAAATGAAACACTGCTTCCGCTTGTCTTCTTCTCTTGGCGCCTTTCCATCACTGTATTCAAATTTGTATGTTGCCATTTGATGGGATAGATAAAAAACAACAAAAACACTTTGTTTGATTTAAATGTATATTGTAATCGTCAAAATACAAATGTAGCGTATATGTAACGATACGTTTCATTTCTTTAACTGTAACGGGAACGAGTTCCTTTTTCTTATATGGAACTTGCAACGGGAACGCGTTCCAAACATCAGAAGGAACGAGGAACGTACTTTCGTTCCTTTCTTTGAGGAACGTGTACAACACTGCTAATATGCCTAGTGTCTCCCTTTCTCGACATCCGGTGCGTCTAGACTGGCATTTGACAACGCCTGCTAGTTGTGCGAGCAGACGCACGGTAGCCTCCGGTATCGTCTGCCCTAATCCACCGCCGTCTATCATAATCTCCAAGGGCCGTAGGACGCGGACATGAAGGCTGCGCGTCGGTATCCGTTTTCGCCTTCGTCCGTCTGCTATTCCACCCCCGTCTAAAAACTTCTGCAGTGACTGCAAGACGCAATCATGAAAGCGGCGTTCTACCGTTCCATCATGCAGAAGCCATAGTCCAGTACAAGCGACAGCCAGCGTCTGTTTATTTGTGAAAATAAGCAACCAAGATGACTAAACAATTCAACAAAATAAATATGCAGTCCTTCTAGCTTTACTGTTTTTGTTAGTTAGTTTTTTCTTCTTTTTTTTTTGTGTGCCGTTTGCGAGCAAGGTGGATGAGCGTCGTGACACACAAATGAAACGGGACGTAAATTTTTTCGTTTTAATAGGCCAAGTGCACTGCAAAACTTGAGAGCTGTTTGCCTTTTGAAGCGAAATGGCGGGAACATACCTGAACTAAGTTGATGTGAGCCGAACGCCCGATCGCCTTCAGACAAATGACTCGCAAATGCTAACCTGTGTAGGCATCTTCTAGGTATTAAACCATGGTTGCAATCACAAAGTTGGCACAATGAACATAGCAGTGGAGCCTCTTTTACGATAACCAAAATCTTTATTCAACATTAACGCGCGCAAACGGACAAGTCAAGCCAGATCTAGCAGCATGGTTGACGTGGGACGCTAGGTTTAGGCTAGAGTGCCTCAATGTCGTTCTGTTTAGGGTGATGCCATCGTTTGTAGTACCCGATGCCGAGAGCATGCGCTTACAGGGAAAATACAAAAAAAAATCGCAGGAAACGAAATCTCGCCTCAGCACAGTCAGTGCCACGAGCACGTGCATAACACGCTCTTTCACGCGTTTCACAACAAAAAATACAAAAGAAGCTTTCGAAACAAAATGGCCAGATGTCATCAAACCAAGCAAAGCGCACATGAAGGCATCCTAGGTTTAAGCCAGTCCAGGGTGTAAGATAGACAGGTGGGGAAACGGCCCATAGAAGCCTACCGCAGCGCCGTGACCGGATTGTGTACTCGTCTGGTAGCGGGTACCCCCGATTTGCGACAGATGGCGCTGCGGCGAGAAGAAAAAAACTGGAATCAAATTTCCATGGACCTCTATGGGAAAGTGCGCAAAATAAACCGAGAGCACGGCAGTCCTCCATTTAAAATCCACGAGAAACCATCTCCGTCAGTTTAGCCGGTCGGTACCGGTCGCCCACCCGGAGTGAGAGTTCGCGGTGCTCCACATAGATGGCGCCACAGAAAAAGAGAAAACCGAGGCGGACAAAATCCGATCGCTCATTTGGCTCTCGCTTCCCCACCTGTCTATCTTACACCCTGGGCCAGTCCCTCTACAAACCCAAAACACCCGCACAACGCTTTCAAAGGCGCTACTTTCGACTGTTCTTCTCTGCAAACTAGGTTGGTTGAGGATATCTTCCTCTAAACACCTCAGTGAATGCTGAACGACTCGCACTCATAAAAATGAACGTGCTGAACGAGCTACGCTTGTTGAGCAGACAACAAGCTTTGAAACAAAACTCTGTGTCCCATTAGACCCTTTAAACAAAAACTTTTTTTTTCTATTTCAGTGTCCCTTTCATAAAGACTACAGAGGTGCATCGAGAGATGAAGTCGGCGCTGGAATATCATGGTGTGGGCAGCCTCCGACATCATTCAAAGAGAGAAACTAGTCACCGTTCTTGAAAACATGAGTGTCCGCAGGGAACTTGTTAACTTCACACACCATGTGTACGACACGATCACATGTATAGCTTGTTAAGTCTCCAAGGACTTGATGAACGACCTCACATGGGAGGCACACAACATATGCCGCAGGAGGTGTGCCGGGTCAATGAAGTGGTTGTCCCAATAATGGCAACCCGTAGCAGTTGAAAAATATTAGGGAAGTTGGGGTGGATGTTTATACTGAAAAGCAAAGTATTGAGACGATGGAGAAAATTAATACACAGGGACGGAATAAAACGACACATTCTTTGGCATTACCGTGGTGAAAGCTGAAAAACATGTCGTCTTGATTATTTCTGTGTTTATCCATTCAGTAACATCCAATTGCAAAAATGTGCTCACCTTCAACTATGGATTGTAAAAAAAGCAAAAGATCTCAAAATTAGTTCCAACCTGCTTCTTATATTACAATAACGAGTGAAACTACGTCTCTAGATATACATTTTTGTGTATCAAACTTAAATTGAGGAGCTAGAAATATCACGATTAGATTCATTTTTGTAATCATAGAATTAACAACATAAAATGTATTTAAAAGTGGGTGAAATATAGTGGCGTGCGCAGGTAGAAATGTACTGTAAGTGCAGTATATAGTTATTTTACCTATAAACATACCTACTAGCGATGACTAGCAAAAGTTAGTGAAGGTTAATGTTGAAGAGAAGCAGATTTCAACCCGTGAACTGTTTTTGATATCATAAAAAAAATGCACGAGCATTTATACTTGACATGTCTTGGTATCAGTTCGTATTCCATGAGCTTGATGTTAGTTTGGAACGCTATGTCAAGGTATTTATATGCTTGCGCCTGAGAGGTGTTAGGCACAATAGTTATTTTTACGAGTCCAAACAAGCTCCATCTATGTAAGCCCAACTGCTCAAAAACCACAAATTTCACACGTTTACTTCTATCATATGCATGCACTGCATGGATATGGGCATATGTGAACACTTGATAAGCATAAGATTTTATAAACCTTTAGAGTGCTCACTGTGGCATGTTTGAATCAGTAGAATATGCATGCATTTTATTTAAATACTGTGGGGATCGTGGCCACAAGGAAGCTGGACATGGGCCAGCCGGGTGCCAAGCAAGAAAAAGAGGACGGCACGGGGCAGAGCTCGGGCAGTGAGCCAGCGGATGGTCGGCGACGGGACTGTAAAGGGCAAGGTGTTGCCTCCAGATCATCCTACTGATAGGCAGTAGATCCTCCGTACTTTGCGTTGTGTGATTCCTTTCGGGGTGTTCAAGACGGGGCCTGATTGGGTGGTGGCTAAGGTGGACACCAACATTATCTGGCGATCGGACGTGGTGCCAGATCAGTTGGTCCTTGCTTTTGGTCTTTCTTGGAGGCCACACTCGATTCGTTCCTTGACCATTTTGAGAAAATGGCGCACCTAACTCGCTGAGCGCTCGTTATCCTGAGAACTAACGATGCCAGTCGATACGAGGTCGAGTGAGGCTGCGAATAGGAACGCTTTTTCTTAGTGAGGCTCAGCGGTGTAAGACGCAACAGGACGTGTTTCGTTCAGCGTAGTCATGAGCTACCAAATGCTGTCGGCGTCTAAGACCCCAGCTCCGGTGGCGGCCGTGGGAGACGTTGGTGAGCCAATACGCGCCTTAATGGCTATGTTCGAGACGTTTTCACGAGTTGCTAGGCATACTGGGCCTACGTCTGTACCTCGACCGCGGTTCAACTTCCGGACGTCGGTATAATTAGGAGTCCCTGACAGAAAATTTGTATACGATTTCCTAGAGGACCCGGCTGCGCGTTTTCAGGACAGATCGTGGACTCCCAGATCGGGTTACGTGGCAGCTTTAGGACACCGCACAAGAGAGCAGAGTATCGTGACTTGGGGTGAAGTGGTGAACGAGCAAGAGCTTGTCGAGGGCCGGGGAGCAGATGGGTTTTTGCCAGCGAGTGTCGGGAAGTTTCCGGGAATGGCACTTCAAACCCAGAGCGCTGGCAGGCGGCTTTGCATTGGGTGTTGGAGGAATTGTAGGAATAGCAGTTGACACCGAGAACGCCTGCGTTCTAGTTTGCCAGCTGGTGTCGGAAAAATTGCGAAAATAGGAGTTGACACCCCAAGTGCTAGCGGACGAGTTTGTCAGTGGGTGTCAGAAAAGTTGCAAGAATCGCCGTGAGCACCGGGAACGCTGACTAACGAGTGTGTCAGCGGGTGTGGGACGGGTTGCAGAGGTTGCAGTTTGCACCAGGAGCGCTGGCGGGCGAGTGATGAGCACTGCGATTCATATATCATCATCATCATCATTTATTAAAACCTTAAAGGCCATTGCTGGCATTAAACAAGGTGGGAGTAACTGCTGATGAAACATTATATGAAGGAACTATTAGGCCAAGACGGCCTGTTGACGATCGACGAAAGGCAGGGGAACAACTTTCACTTCAAAGCTCCAAGGTGGCTACGGAAGATGTTTATCAGATGCTTCCAGGATTGCGCTCTGCCGGGTCATGTGAGTGGCAGCAAGACCTTTTCCAAGTTATGCCACGCCGCGACCTGGCCGGAGGTGAGGGGGGATGTATTGCGGTACACTTGTAGGTGTCCGGCTTGCCAGGAAAAAAAGGCGAGAGGCGGGAGGCCTTCGATACAGCCGTTGCTGAGTCACTACACGTGGGATGTGGTCGTCCGATATATCATTAGCTCTCGTGGCGTTAAGATTCATCGTCACATGGAATTCAATGTCGGGTACGGGGTTTTCAGAAGAACCCATCCACTGAGCAGAGCGGCTTGCGGTTTCGGTACCTCGCTGGCTGAAAAGAAGGTGAAAAGAAGAGGACGGCATGGGGAAGAGCTCGGGCAGCAAGCTCGCGGATGGTCGGCGACGGAACGGTAAAGGACAAGGCGCTACCTTCAGATCGTCCAACTGCGAAAGAGTAGATCTGTCGTACCTTGCGTTGTGTGATCTCCATCGGGGTTGTCAAGGCGGAGCCTGATCGGGCGGTGGCTAAAGTGAACACCAAGAACCCATGGTCAGTTTTTGTCAAACCAGTCTCTTTTGTGCTACATTACAGGTGGCGTAAAGAGCGACATATCGTCTCACAAGTAGAGCATGCAGTCCGCACTCAAAAAAGCCCTTTCAACTACAGCAACTCGACATTTTAGGGTTGAATATTTCATTGAGTTTAATATCACATTTGTCCAGATTTCAAGAAAATACTTTTTGAGAGACAGTTTGTATTCGGAACTTTTAAATGCAAACAAAGAATTACCGAAAGAAATCTGCCCTAAACATTGCATTTTTTTTTCTTTGTGTGATCTTTACCACATTATTTTAATGGGGTTCGTTTTCTTGGCCCTACTGCAAAACCTAAGTCTTTATTTTTGTCTTTGACGCGTACTTTAGTTGTACAATAGGTTATAGCCCACCGTTTTAAGCCCCTCGTAAAAGTTGGGGCTGCCAGTTCGACGGCACTGCGCTGTACGTCAAGCTTAAATATTGGTCTGCATTCTATGGGACAAATAGGTGCAATACTACACTTTTTTTTAGAGTGTTCCGTGTCCCTGTTTATTCGGCGCTTCTTGTTTAGCACGTGTCACTATTTGTACTGAAGTGACATACGAAACATGATAATCTCTTACGCAGACAGTTGAAATGGTCTCTACTTAATAAATACTCCCTCATTTGTTCCAAAACGCTATGAAATTTTCGTCCGGTGTGTCATTCCGTTTGCTACGAAACGGCCTACACGGACTTTATGGTGCGCGCTCGCACCTTTACCGTTCATCAGTTCATCTGCTCCGAAATGACACCTTAGCGGGACTGACGTCACAGCTCAGATGTCGTGGTGTTTTACCTTACGGGTTGCGTAGACGTTCACAATGTATTCTCTTTACCAGACTGGTCCCATTGTGCTGCCCCAGCAGTCATGACTGCTGGGGCAGCAGTTTTGACGGACTTGCAAGATACTAGGAACACAAGGTACTGACAGAGATTAAGAGCCCAGCTAGGTGTGAGGAGAAACCAATTTTTCTAGAGCTTCTAGAATTAGCTTGGTAAGCTGGCACGGAAAAGATCTCAGGGAGGTTATACACAGAGCTGCAGCTTCAAATAAAGATAATAAATATAACTAGAGAATTTTTTTCTTAGGAGCCCAAAAAACCAAAACTATTGTTGTGAACGAACATACTGGCCTTTTTGCAAAACGTGTTCCAAAACTGGGATTGTTTTATTTTATTATCTGCTCCAGAAACTGTGTGACAATTTAATCTTGATTTTTATTCACGAAGCCAATTTTGTCACTTTTTTTATATCTACTTTCACTTATTCAAGTTTTCCCATGCCATTTGTGAATTAGAATGTCGATCACTTAAAACAAGCTTTGGCGACAATTTGGAAGCTACATATTTGTCCCAAACTTGGTTTTACACATTGTAAGGGACATCTAAAGTAGTAACGGAAATTACAAAACGAAAATATTTTTCACTAATTTATTTAATATTACATTTGAAATAAGAGGCTTTACTACTACGAATGCTAAAAATGTGGCGTTAAATGTTGTAATTTTGGGACGTGCAGCTTGTTCCCGGCGGGTTTGAAGACGTATCACACCGAGGGAGGAATGCAGGAGAAGCTCACGCCAGCAACACAATAAAAGCGCACAAAATACTGTCTTTTAGAGCATCTGCTCGACTTCCTAGTTATACATCTGACGTCATCCCGCTGAAGGTCGTGTGAAAATTAAAATGTCGGTCATGACATAGCCTTCATTTGCCGTTTTCTCAGTGGCTATTTTTAATTTAAAGATAGTAAGAAGCATGTCGGGAAGATACTGGGTATTCTGAAAATGTGTTCAGTTCGGGCAGCTAACCAAATTTTCCGAGCTCCCCTTTAGAGGGAGACTAAAACGGTTTCTAAAAAGGTTTGAAACTGACTTAAAATGGGGCGCCCACCGAATTATACATGAATTTCATTTCTCATTTTGTGAAACAGTTCACGAAAACTCTCGGCATGTGCCATTAACCTTGGAAATTGATTTTGTTGCATATTTCTCTTGAGGCCAAGGATGTCTTCCTCCACACTCTCCGAGAGTTACAATCTTGCACTGGAAGCTTTTTGAAAAGTTCAAAGAAAGTATGCATTGGTTGTCATTTAAGAGTTGCCACTCTAATTTAGTCAAAATATGAATGCGCATGTCTTTGTTGGATAGTGCCCTCAAGAACTACTGTACTCATAAGGCACTGGGATCAGTAGATAACTAAGTGCTTCGGCAGAAGGAAGCGGGTTAAAGTGACAGTATGGTGAAAGGGGTAGCGAAGAGACTGTTGTTGAAGATCAGTGGGATGTCGAAAAGGCAAAGCACACAGAGTGAAAGGGCAGTGTGTGTTCCGCTTTTTCATGGTGTGTCCCAAAGCTTGAGGGATATCAGTAAAACATATGATGTATATCGCGTGGAGGTTGGGTGTAAAAGTGCTTTTCACGACTGACTTTAGGTTAGAAAAGCTGACGCCCTTTTTGGGAGGAAACGTAGGTTGTCTTAAAAAGCACAGATATGCTTCAGTAGATTGCCACGAAGGCGTTGTTGACATGTGGTTTTTCGTATGTAGGACAAACCGAAAAGTTTGTGAATGATCGGCTGAGTGAGCACAAGAGAGCAATAAAAATAATTCTCCTAACTCCGAAATAGCTAAAGAGTGTGGAAATCGTGTGGCTGAGTGGGATGGTGCAGCCGTGTTATTCAAAGAAAACAATTGTATGAAAAGACTCCTCAAGGAGTCAATTAGAATAGCCTCTGTCGGAAACTGTATCAGCAAGCTCTCGATGACAATCGATGGTGTAACAAAGATGTTTTTGCGGTTGTAATAGGCTTTTTTTCTATTTTCTTTTTTTTTATTGAAAGCGTGCGGGAGGTTTTTGTCGGTGGTTCGAAGTGGCCTGGGCTATTGTGTAGTTTTAAATCAGCGAAATGTGGGCGCGTTTGTACTGAGGGCGTGGGCTTTTTGTTTCCTGCGATCCTTATGACCATCTTTTGCAATCGTGTGTACACTGTAATGAACCTTTTTTTATTATTGAAATCGTGGGAGAGGTTTCAATGGTGGTTGAAAGTGACCTTGTTCACTGTGTAGTTTTGAACTAGTGTAAAGGTGGGCACATTTGCACTGAGGGTGTGGTCTTTGTGTTTCCTGTGAATTCATATTTTGTAGTCATGTGCGAACTGTAGCGAACATTTTGGCTGTGTGCAATTGGAGGGCGGTATGGAGATGACGGGTATACAAAAGTGTCCTGAATAAAATTTAGTAGCTGTGTTTGAGGCGTCTTGTGTTTGTTCCCTCTTGGGGTTTAGAAATGTTTATACAATGTATTTGTCCCTCGCACTTAAACTGAATACTTGTTGGAGCGACGATAATGTATTCTTTATTCCATTGTTTAACACACTCACTTTTGAAAGCAGTTGTTTTATGTAAAGTACAGAACGAAATAAAGGCGAATAAAGAAGTGGCACTCTTTTGTTTCTGTCAAGACCCTCAACGGTTGTCAGGGGATTATCTCAGGGTCACTGTCATTTCCGCCGACAATCGCATTACGGCCGAGCGTGCATTACGGCCGAGAGGGGCGGAAGGGCTGGGAGTGACTTTGAGGCCGAATAGGGCATAACGGCCGAGTAGTGCATATGGCCGATAGTTTCCTAATGGGCTGGTGTGGCCGCCATATCGGGATTTCCGTTGCGGTTGACGACCCAAGTTGTGGTTGACGACCGTAGTTGTGGTTGACGACCGTAATCGCAAAATATTGAGCCCGCGAAAAATAAGTCGTTTACAGTAATTGGAAATACCTGTACGCCTGCATGTATGTGTGTGTGTGTACATATTCCAAATATGCAGATGGCAGAACTACTGATCAAACAAATAAGAAACGATAAAGCGCAGAAAAGCAAATAAATAAATGAAAAATTCGGCTAGGTAAGGTTGGCGTACCGACTGGTGCCGGCCGTGAAGGATGAAAAAAAAAAAAACCAAATCCGCAGTATTTGCAGTCACCGACAGATATTCTCTTAAAAATGTCCATACGTCAACTTTCCCGTAGAATACTCAAAGCGCAAATCATCGCAATCTGTGAAGAGACCTCGACGAATGGCAAGATTAAAAATATGTTAAGCTTAAAAATGAAGTCTGGGTTGTGACACTGAAAATGGCGTTTCATCTGTCATGCTCAGTGTGACGCCATCTATCTTATTTGGTGGCAACTAAAGTCGCCACCCACAACGCGACCCCGAGAAGGAGGCTGCACCAGTTCATTCCAAGACTATCAGTCTTAATGCAGTTCTCGGCCCTTACGCCCTATACGGCCTCAGAGCCACTTCCGACCCTACAGCCCCTCTCGGCCCTACTGCACTCTCGGCAGTAAGGCGACTATCGGCCTTAGTGGGATGCTCTCTTATCTCAAGCATGCACAGCCTGCCGTGCGCTTCATGGGCATTAGTGGTGCCAGGTTTACGGAATTTTCAAAGCAGTTATTTGCGACGTGATTTGATTCAGTTTTACACGACACAATGCGTCACACGCATTTAGGGTGTCCCATGATGACCGATAAAAAGCAAGATCAGCCTTTGATCGATACTACCGTGACGTACCATACACTACAATATTGTGGAAATAATAAAGGACTGTCGTTTTTTTAAACAAAATCAGTCCCGCACTACTGTCCAAATAGTGATATAACGACAATATAGACCTGAGGCTGACCTTGCTTTCTTATTCTTTACCACCTGGCATTAGAGGTACGTGTGCTGCGTTACCAACCCTTCGAACCTGTGGCCAGTAGAGCCAAATCAAGAGTCAAACTGAAACGAATGCCGCTTCAAATTTAATTTTCCGAAAGTGCCGTCCACTGGCACTGTCAATGCTTTCAAAACACTCCACAGGCTGTGCATGCGCGAGAAATTTTATTGACTATTGTTGAGTGGGGCGAGGGGGGCAAGGCTGCTGCATCGCCACTCTAATTTCTTTGGTTCGAGGCTCTACGAAACAAGAATTAAAACTTGAAGAGTAATTCACAAGCTTTCATTATTTAGCCCCTGTGACCATTTCCCACTCAATGACGCAGTTCAAGTCCAAAATGATTTTTTTCATTGCATAAGCAATAGCAGTTTAGACCCATATTATGGAACTGTGCATATATCCAAGGGCACTGCGCACGTTTATCGCCTTCTCTGTGTGTGGGATCAAAGTTAGTGGAAACAGCGTGTCAAGACGTCGTGTCGTTTCAGTCTCTGAGTATCTCTTTCAACATGCATCCTAACTTGAGCAATAGTAAGCGTCTGCTACATGTTTTTCTTCGAGACCTTCCGCCGATATTAAAGGGTGGCATCGCAAATAACGACTCCCACCTCCACCATCGTTGTCCAATGGCACAAAACCCCTTGGCACACAACACCCCATTACATGGCTCAATAAGCTCAATAAATTCAAAATCTTTCGTAATAAAAGAGTCAAAATATCTGTCGCCATAAACCTTCCAAATAAAAAATCCATGATGTTGGAAAGTATGGCTACTGGACACGTCAAAATGCAGCATCCTCTGTATAGTGAGAGTACAAGTAGCGCTGTGCCTGTGGATTTTTATTGGGGTTTCTGTCCAGACCTCGGTGCAGTCGTCGATAAAGGTGCACTTGTGAGAGTGATGCATTAAACATGCTGGGAGAAGGTCGATAATTGAAGGACGAGGAGGTACAAACACCCAGTTCATGAGCTGCTGACGAATACAATCTATCGGGTTGCTCAAATAGCGGCGAGGCTCTTTACATCGACCGCAAAATTCGGCTTCTTAACCTATCGCACTACGATTTTGTGCAGCGTCGCCCCCAGATAGTGTATTTTTTTTTCTATAAAATTTGCAAAGAGCGAACATACCTGAGTAAAAAGTAAAGAAAGAAAAAGGGTTAACTCCTATGGAAATCCAGCGAAGCCACCGTTCTTCAATCAATAGGGCGCCCAATTGTTTGAACACCGATGACTTCGCTGCGTTTCCATAGGATTGAAGCCTTTTGCTTTTTCTTTTTTTTTACTTTTTTCTGAGGTAAGTTTGCTCTTCGCAAGTTTTATAAAAAACAAATATTCACCACCCGTGGGCAATGCTGCACCAAATCGTAGCGCGATAGGTTACGAAGCTACTTGAGACACCCGGTAGAGTAACCCTATACACTCGCGAGTGACTAGGTTTGCTGACGGCGAAAAATGGCTCCCAGTGTACCAAGGCAAAATGCCTACCGTAAGCTTCAAGGAAACGTGAATCAGTATTTCCTTTTCAGTCACATCTGGTGACGGACACCGTGTGTCTTAGTGCACATTGAGTAGAATGCTGAACACCGTCGCAGTTACACAGCAGAGGGGAAGTAATACTTGCGCAAGCGACTTCACTCACTAAAGTCCAAGAACGCCTCATCCCTTCGCGCAAGTTTTTTTTTTTTCAGGATGAGTAGCGTAGAATTGAATTTTTTTTAATGATGCATATCCAAATGATTACTCTAAGCTCAAGAACGTGTAAACTGAAAAAGTTCTATGTGACTCTGGACTTTTTTAAAGAGAAAACAAGAAAGGGCTAAGCAAAGCACGCGAGGAATTGCCGGATTGCTAAGAGAGGACCTTTGCGTCTCTCAGCATTTTTATCCCACAACACTAGTGGTTATGTCCATTAACAATATTATCAGAACAAAAAAGCGATAGCACATGACTTGAGCAGTCACGAACTATTTACAAGAAATGTTTATACCTTCGATTTTTTGGCGTCGTTTATTTGTGAAAACAATTCGCGGATCATGTCCTATGTATGTCTATTTTTATAAATATATGAATTTCGGAGATATAAGTTCTGCTCCCGCTGAAAATTTTGGTTATCGGTAACAACAAACTCGTTAAAAACCAGTCAAATTTTAATTTACATTTTGCCCATTCCTATGACGCTTCACCAATAATAAATACAGTGCCACAGTACTCACAAATCACGGACGAGTAAAGTTTTTAACGTAAACATTCAAATCTTTTTGTCTTATTTGTTTCCTGCTATTGTTTTACTCCGTGTGCAGATAAAAGTTTAACTTCTCTCAAGCAAACTTGTTTAACCACGAGAGGGCAAGTTTGTCTTTCAGAACATCAATTGGTAACGACTACCAGTGCATTTTATAAAGCCATCGTCCCGTTCTAACTTAAATAGAACAAAAACATTGTGACAATAAGAAGTGACAAATTAACATACCTCACTCTAGCCCCACTTTCATCAAACATCCGTGATTCTACTGGTTCGTGCCTAGCATGGTGCTGGATTCTATAGGTAGACGCACGTTCACACTTGAACGTTGGAGAAGTAGTGCAATAGCGACGGGTGCAGTTGCAAAAGCGACTGATGTGAAGCAGTCAGTCATCGATTAATTTTTCACACTTTTATCCGAGTCACCAAGTGGCTGAGCCAATCAGCGGTGCCTCGGAAGTAAAGTTTCTTGCGCATAGAGTTTGTTGACATCTGGAAATTATTTGGGATAGTTCAGCCAACATGTTCGGCGAACATCCCGGTTTAACGTAGCGGCCATGAAAGTCTCTGATCAATTCTATTAGAAAGTACGCAATTACTTATAACAAGCAGCATACCGATCTTAACAAGAGCCCGGTAACAAAAACTCGGCTTGGTAGCAAATTTGTGACCCTTTTGTCTTGACGGGTCTGCACTACCACGGGAGCTCGAGTGAGTGCACGTGTAGGTAGTAACTGTGTTTTCATTGTACGGTTCTCGACGACTCAGGCCAATGACATTTTTGATGTGTACCACATCAAAAATAAAGAAAAAATCAGCGAAACTGAACCCATGCTGTCGCTAGAAGGAGAGGATTGATGGCGGTTCCCAAGCGTTTCCAGGAAGTGAGTCTGAGGTAGTGCGCAGTGTAGTATATTTGCGGTCACATGTCGCTAGCAGGTCGCACAACTGCACTGAGTCGTGCAACGTTTCTTTCTTTTTTATATATATATATTTTTTCTTTTTTTGCAAATCCACGTTTTTTGGTCGGCAGCCATAGGGAACTATCTGAGTTATGAAAAAAAAGTGGTAATTTATCTTTAGTTTCATTGGTGAATCATGCGAAAAGACGGAAAACATTGCTCAGTTTGTCTCCCACAAAGCCCTAATCCACACTTCTCTGCTGTCTTCATGGGACATCCTCCCGGGAAACAAATAAAACTTCACGAGAGACTCGTGTTCCTTTTTGTTGGAGACACTGCCTACAGCCCTGTTTTTTAGCCTTCGGCACCTTATTCCTGACGATAAGCCTGCCAGCACGCAGCTTCCCTTGTTTCGGTAAGAGGAACGCCGTACGCCGATCTTGTTCCGGCACGCATTGCCATGGCGAGGAGTGGAGCTACGTATGCGTAGCGAAATTTCAGCCGCACAGCCCTACTACTGAGTCTATATTTGTCGGTATATGTATGAACATTTGTATATTTGTACCTGTTTTACTTTTTTTGCAATAAATTTCTCATTGATATATGTGAAATTAAATAAAGAAATAAACAATGGAGTTACATATAAGCTCAAGGAAAGGGTGTGACCTGCGTTTTCGCCTTTATTGCTGATGTCGAACTTGTTACAAACGATAGCTATTACAGGTTTTTTTTTTTACAAAATTACCCGCATCTCCAAAACCCAGCCTACACAAAATTAGTAGGAAAATAAATGAAGTTATTTCCAATATCAATGTCGGGTTAGATAAGAATAACTTCTTTTCCCTGGTTCAGTATAGTTTTCGCTCAGGATCAATATGTAGCACACAACACCTTAACCTTTATCGCGATCTTCTTTATGCATTTTATAGATGGTGTCGAACCGACATGTATATTTTTCTAGATTTCAGAAAATGTTTTCATAAGGGTAACCGCTGCTTCCGGTTTCATTCACTGCTTAGCTTGAACATTCAGGTTAGTGTTCTGTAGTGAACTGCCGATTACCTAGAAAGAGGGAAACAGCGTGCCATCATGAATGGAGTAAATTAAACATCTGAAAAACGTCGCATCAGGAGCACAGCAAAGCTGTCTTTGTTCATTTTAATTTACATTAATGTTACTACACAGGACATTTACCGAATAACAAGTTGTATATGGCTGATTGCGATTATATAAAAAAGAACTCAGTAATGAACATATTCATAGCCTTCAGTACCGTTTTAACAAAACCTGTGCGACAAACAGAAAACGTGTATCAGCATTTATTAAAAAAAATTTTATCAGTTAATGTTTTATTTTGACAAACGCCAAGGAGAATGAGGCGACAGACGACTATTCTCGCCTGACTATGTTCCATCCCCCTCTGAAGTTTAACAGCACAGCACCATAACAAAATAATCAAAATAAAAGCGCCACTGCATATGAGAACTAACGAACATCAAAATGCTACTTAATAATTAACAAAATAAAATACAACACAATACCACGTCTTACGTGCCAGGGTTATTTCACTATTGTATACTAAAGTTGGGAAATATTATTTTGAAATTGTTTTAAATGTGGTTATTGTTTTGGAGCTATTAACCATTGACAATATTTCTGGGTAAGTGTTTAGTAGCTGTAGAATTTGATGAGACTTTTTTGTGTGGCATAGATTGTTCGTGCTCTTGGTTGACCGGAAATGGGTGTGGCGAAATGTGTATGTTGTCCTTTTGGTATACTTGTATAATGAGGATCGGATTTTATTTTGTAGAATATGTAGATAGCCAATTATTGTATGAGTAATTGCTCGATAGTTAAAAGTGATCGCTGCATGAAGTATGGCCGAAAACGTATAAGATATGGAACATTGGCGAAACATCGTACTGGTCGTTTCTGTAACATTTGCAGTTGGTACTTTGAGGTCTTTCAAAAACTACCCCCCCCCCCCCCCCAGGTTCCGTGCTATTAGCCCCGAGAAGTTCGCGTGGCGCCCCCTTACGGCAAACCAGGGTGACGTCACGGCGAGGAAAGAAGTTTTCCCCGACTCGCGCCGCTCGCCCTGTGCAGGCTGTGACGACGCTGGCTGTCAACGCGCTCGTTTCTATTTAATTTTTTTTTTCGCGTTTTTCGTAGGAAGTGTAAATTTTTATATGTGCCTTTATTGAGGTATGGCCTGTAGCTACAGGCAAAACTTCAACCAACATTTTAAGCATGGTTGACAGGGCAGGCAACGCATGAATCGGAGTGGTATATGAAAATAAAGAAATATGGCCACAATTGCAGGAGCATCACTATAGATTTACATCTCGCACAATAAATGCTGCTGATGGTCTGAATGAATTGGCAGGTTTTGTATACTATTTTTTGTATCTCTGTTTTTAAACAAGATCGCCGAAGCAGAAAAGCTGTATGCTGCTCGAGCAACATGCTAAATACAGTCTGGGCCATGGGGAGAGAATCACAAGACAGTCCAAGTGCAGGGGCAAAGTAAGAAAACAAAGAACATTTTGTTATATACATTGCTCGCATTTGACCTTTGCTGGATTCGCATAGTATTTCAATGGACTACACGGGTGGTATCTGTGGACTTGTTTATATCAACCCTCAAGTAATGTATAACAAACGTAAGCCAAGGTGACTAGCTCGTTATTAGTCCCTTAAACCCTAAAATTGAGAATTTACTTAAATCGATTTGTCCTAAAGCTAAACTACCAGAAGCTCTTCTCACGCAGACTGTCGCGCTTCGCAGGTTCCACATTTTCTGCTAATAGTGCTGGATCTACCACTGGAGAGACAATCGAATGCTTGCTTCTACTCCTGTTTTCTTCTGTTGTCAGAGAGCCCAGCTGCAGGGAGTTGGGAGGATGAGGAAGCTTTTGGAGACCTGCAGCAGTGTCTCTTTTAATTGGAAATGACAATTCAGACTAAACGGTGTATTTCCTGAATGCCCAAGGCTGGAATAAAAATTTCCGGAAAAAGTATAAACATTCCAAATTACGGCACTATTGCTGTGCATATTTTGGGCAGTTCAATACGTATCATACAGGCAACTGGGGCAATTCGGCCGTCTTTGCTGCTACCATACAAACTAATTTCCAGTAATTGTGCATCTTCTAAGAAATATGCCTGCATACGTCTATAAACGATATAATTAATTCACGAAGAAGCTACATTTATGTAAAACAACCCTGTTCCACGAGCACTTCAAAGAAAATCAGACACGGGGCATTTAAAACATCTGCGAACCGGCGCATGCAGAGTGGCAGCGCAAAGTCGGGGTCGCGAGCTAATTTGCCGACCGCCCAAAGGCCCATGATATAAATGCCACTTCAAATGCCTTGAAAGCGGGATGTAATCTCGTTCTAAATCATGAACATGCAAGGAACAGAATTCCAGCGTCTGAAACACTTGCGCCACCGCTTCACCGATCCCTCACAAAATTGCCTTGTGTCGTGAAGACGGACGGGGAGGTTCATCGGCGGAATTGCCTCCGCCGATAGCTTTCGGGATTTGTAACCCAATTTTAAAGGTAAAAGGGACGAGCAGGCTTATAAGATGTACTGAATCACGTCAATATCGGCCTAACTCAACGTCCTGTACACCGGGTAAACGAAGTCCAGCTCCTCGAAGAGCTTGCGGCACACAACACCAAACCAGGAAACCGGTGCTGGCAAGCGAGCCGATGGGAGATCGCGGATCGGAGTCATCGCCCAGACGTCACGGTACACCTCACCCAATCAGGGCGCGGCAACCGCAGCAACGCTTCTGTTCGCTCTCGGCGCTAATAGGTTAAGCGAGAGTGAACAAAAAAGTAAATAAATTCGCGCTTTCACAAAACAGTTATGATATTTTTTTTTATTTTATTGATAATTCCTGTTGATCGAGAGATGGCGGGTCCACTTTGATCAAAAACGTATACCAAGGGTAATGACACTTAAGACAGCTTACCGGTAGGAATGCGAAAGCATCCCTTCACGCAGCACATTCCTACAAGCAGCGCGCAACGTCTTCCTTTTTCGCACGGCGCTCCGCAGGTGACATCACGCTCCCTCACTACGCAGGCGCGGCGAACCCCGCCGGCTCCATGGCTTCCCCGACGATGCATCGGCGTTGCTGTGGTTATCTTTGTGTTTTATTTCTGAGGAGCGTCCGCTTTGACCTTGAGCGCCCCTTCAGAATCCCCGACGATGCGTCGGCGTTGCTGTGCTTTTCTTTGTGCTTTATTTCTGAGGAGCGTCCGCTTTTACCTTGAGCGCCCCGTCAGCTTCCTCGATGATGCATCGGCGTTGCTGTGCTTTTCTTTGTGTTTTATTTCTGAGGAGCGTCCGCTTTGACCTTGAGCGCCCCTTCAGAATCCCCGACGATGCGTCGGCGTTGCTGTGCTTTTCTTTGTGTTTTATTTCTGAGGAGCGTCCGCTTTTACCTTGAGCGCCCCGTCAGCTTCCTTGATGATGCATCGGCGTTGCTGTGCTTTTCTTTGTGTTTTATTTCTGAGGAGCGTCCGCTTTAACCTTGAGCGTCCCGTCAGCTTCCTCGATGATGCATCGGCGTTGCTGTGCTTTTCTTTGTGTTTTATTTCTGAGGAGCGTCCGCTTTGACCTTGAGCGCCCCGTCAGAATCCCCGACGATGCATCTGCGTTGTTGTGCTTTACTTTGTGTTTTATTTCTGAGGAGCGTCCGCTTTAACCTTGAGCGTCCCGTCAGCTTCCTCGATGATGCATCGGCGTTGCTGTGCTTTTCTTTGTGTTTTATTTCTGAGGAGCGTCCGCTTTGACCTTGAGCGCCCCTTCAGAATCGCCGACGATGCGTCGGCGTTGCTGTGCTTTTTTTTGTGTTTTATTTCTGAGGAGCGTCCGCTTTTACCTTGAGCGCCCCGTCAGCTTCCTCGATGATGCATCGGCGTTGCTGTGCTTTTCTTTGTGTTTTATTTTTGAGGAGCGTCCGCTTTAACCTTGAGCGTCCCGTCAGCTTCCTCGATGATGCATCGGCGTTGCTGTGCTTTACTTTGTGTTTCATTTCTGAGGAGCATCCGCTTTGACCTTGAGCGCCCCGTCAGAATCCCCGACGATGCATCTGCGTTGTTGTGCTTTACTTTGTGTTTTATTTCTGAGGAGCGAATGCTTTAACCTTGAGCGCCCCGTCAGCTTCCGTGACGATGCATCTGCGTCGCTGTGCTTTTCTTTCTGTTTTATTTCTGAGGCGCGTCCGCTTTAACCTTGAGCGCCCCGCCAGCTTCCTCGATGATGCATCGGCGTTGCTGTGCTTTTCTTTGTGGTTTATTTCTGAGGCGCGTCCGCTTTAACCTTGAGCGCCCCACCAGCTTCCCTGACGATGCATCTGCGTTGCTGTGCTTTACTTTGTGTTTTATTTCTGAGGAGCGTCCGCTTTAACCTTGAGCGCCGCGCCAGCTTCCGTGACGGTGCATCTGCGTTCCACTGCTTTTCTATGTGTTTTATTTCTGAGGCGCGTCCGCCTTAACCTTGAGCGCCCCGCCAGCTTCCTCGATAATGCATCGGCGTTGCTGTGCTTTTCTTTGTGTCTTATTTCCGAGGAGCGTCCATTTAACCTTGAGCGCCCCGCCAGCTTCCGTGACGGTGCATCTGCGTTGGTGTGCTTTTCTTTGTGTTTTATTTCTAAGGCGCGTCCGCTTTAACTTTGAGCGCCCCGCCAGCTTCCATGACGATGCATCTGCGTTGCAGTGCTTTTCTTTGTGTTTTATTTCTGAGAAGCGTCCGCTTTCACCTTGAGCGCCCCGCCGGCTTCCGTGCCGAAGCATCTGCGTTGCTGTGTTTTTGGCCAATGGGAATTCATCTGCCATTTCGTTGCTACAGACGGTTACAGACAACGGTGGCTTCACTCCTTTGGGACATTAATGCTTTCGCATTGATATCGCCGCGCGCGCAGCTAGCCAGGTGGGCGGCGCGCCCGTGGCTGAGTGGTTGTCGTGCTTGGCTCCCGCGCGCCCGTGCTTGGCTCCACGGCGCATCCGTGGTCGAGTGGTTATCATGCTTGGCTCCACGGCGCATCCATGGTCGAGCATTGTCATGCCTGGCTCCCACGCGCCCGTGCTTGGCTCCACGGCGCACCCGTGGTCGAGTGGTTATCGTGCTTGGCTCCACGGCGCACCCGTGGTCGAGTGGTTGTCGTGCTTGACTCCACGGTGCACCCATGGTCGAGTGGCTGTCGTGCTTGGCTCCCGCGCGCCCATGCTTGGCTCCATGGCGCACCCGTGGTCGAGTGGTTGTCGTACTTGGCTCACGCGCACTCGTGCTTGGCTCCACGGAGCACCCATGGTCGAGTGGTTGTCGTGCTTGGCTCCCGCGCGGTGGGCCAAGGTTCGGTGCCTTGGAGTGGACGTACCTTTTTGTTATATCTGTAGATGTCGTTTTCTGGTGTATTTGAAAAGTTTGTTAGCCGACTTCAACGCAGCACAAGAGAGCGCCACCCACGAACTTCCTGAAAGTTGAATGATGTCGTAATTGAACATTTTCTGGACATTATCTCGAATCACCTCCCCTTCCTTAAAGGAGAGTCGGTACGGCGACAGGTGGACATGAAGAGCGTCGTCGTCAGTAGCGATGCGGTACTTTGCTAGCGGTGCTGGTCGCACCTTTGACGTAGTTGCGAGACACTTAGAAAATTCGCTCAGAAGGTCAAGCAGCTGTCCTTATTCAGTAGACGGAAGCTTCGGGTCAATGTCAAGTTGCGAGGGCTGAGTAACAGCAAGATCAAGTGCTGGAGCTAGACTTACTTCGACTCGCCAAGGAGAGCCCTTTATGTACATGCGTGGGCATCTAGAACAATCGTCGTAGAAGGTTCGGCGCGTAGAACATTCGAGCGTTCAATAAGCAACAAAATTCTCGAATAAATATTTGACATTTTCAGAAACAACAAAAGGTGCGTCCCCTTCCATGCACTGAACCTCGGCCCCCCGTAGGAAGCGAAGCACCACAGCCACTCGGCCACGGGGCGCGCCGCCCACCTGGCTGGCTGCACGCGCGGCATAATAAGACCAATTTAAATTCTTCTGAAAATATACCCCTAAAGACGTTGAGCATTTAAAACACCAATCACATCATTTTTAAAGTGTAATCTAAGCATGCGGTAAATATTTGCATTATTTTTCCTAAATATAATAACTTTTGTTTTTTTCAGTGTTTAATTTTAATTCACTACCAGATAACGCAGCTTTTAGGATTCTCATCCATTCGTTAGCCAATCCCTCTAGCACATCTTTGTTAGTTCAGAAAAAAAAATACATTAGTGTCATCAAGATAAACAGCGGTAAATGATCACTTAGCTCAATTGTCATTACTCCAGAATGTATATCATTAGTCATTCCATTTGTTACACACATATCAATTAGGGTCTCTGCCTCATACGTAATCCGAATGGGCCGCTCAATAAGGTTTTCTTAGCCGTGTGAGTACATTAGATCAAAGAAATCTAAATGTCATGAGCCAAATAACAAAAGATTAATATTAAAATCGCCAACAACTATCAAAGAAGTATTAAGTTCGGCTGCATATTGAAGAACTCTTTCAAAAAATTGAGAAAAACACATGGTAAGCCAGATGGTGGTCCGTACACAGCCCCTATAAGGTAATGACGGTACTCTGCAACGAGACATTCAAAATGAGAACTTATTCGAGAATATTCAGAGATCACATTTATTGAAAAGATTTTTTGCAGTAAAGTAACATCCCTCCACCTCTTTTTCTCAGAACGAAAACGTTCATGCTTCTGGACCCATTAAATTTGGGAAGATGTGAATCACTGGTGAGCCATGTTTCGGCAAGTGCTAAAATGACAGAGACATTTAAGGCAGTCAATATACACTTATAAATTCTTCAGATTAGTTCCTAATGCTCTTTTTGTTTAAGTTAAAGACAAATTAGTGTTACTTTGTGCATCATTTTCTCTAATACTGTTTCACAAATTGGTATCACAATATTTATGTTCGGTAAAAGAACCTTCTACATAAAATTTGACAGAAAACGTAAAATATTTCATGTGTTTCTTTTAACAAGCGTCTATTCAAACTTTTTACTAATGATCTGTATATGGGTGTAAGCTTAACTGCTGATATACTTAGGAATTCAGGTATTCTGAGTTAGTTTAAAGCTCTAACTGGCCACAAGACCTAACAACTAGAGAGAAGTTCCCCTTTCAGGGAAATCATAATTTTACCACACTTTTAAAAATTCTCGACAAATGCAATGCTCTTGTTTTGCATAAGATCATTGTTTCTTTATCTGTTAATCGTGAGGATGCTAGTGTTTCCAAACGTAAACCCATTATGTAAATTTAGTTCATAGGTGAATTCAGGAAGACAAATTTTTAATTTGCGTTTGCTGAATTCTGGCATCCGGATTGCCTTTGTGACCATGTAGGACCTGGTCTGCAGGATCTGGACAAAGACAGCCAGCCTGAAGCAGCAACGGGATTTGAAATTATTTTATGCTTGACTGACCCCCCGCATTCTGCCCCTCACGCTTCTTTTTACGTCTTTTGTTTCGAGGCCTGAACTGTTCATATGCGTCGCTTTACTTCAGTAGTGTACGTAACACGCCAAATACTCTTTTTCTAGAAAGATTTGTCATGGTATGAGCCATACCACCGATTTGGTGACGTGGAGCGTGAAGAAGCATCCCAGGCAGAAGAATTCGCTTACTCAAGGCTGAAATCAAAGATAGGCTCGGGCAACCGCACTGTGGAATAATCAAAGCTTTTACACAGCCTCCTCTATCTCCACCTAGAGTTTTCACACCCGGATATGCCAACCGAGCCCGACGTCAAGCGTTCTTCGCCGCATTGACTGTACACCTGGACTAGATGAATGCTGCGCTCGATCTCAATGTAAGGACGTGGAAATACTCGTGCGTGGGATTTGATAATTTTATGTAGTGTTGCCTGAGAGCGTCCAGTGGTTTCGACCCTGAGCGCTTTAATGGCGGTTCAATCCAAACCGGAATCCGGCCGTCTGGATGGTCCGAGAACCGAAACTGACATCACTAGTGACGTCACCGGAGGTGCTATCCTTGTTCCTGTGGCCGGATCGAAAGATGGAATTTGGGGAAAGGAAGAGACGGGGGGGTGGGCGCTCCCTTTTTTTCGTGAGCCCTACGCAAGAACAAAGGAATGCTTAAGAAGCAGCAGCTTTTGTTGTATTCTCCCCCTTGAAGCCACTAAAAAAACTCCACAAAAGGGTTTTTTTTCACCTTCACGCCCGTGACGACTATTGCTCGGATGTTTTCGCGCTCCCACTGTGGCCAGCACAAGAAACAATCCCCCCCCCCCCCCCCCTCTCTCCGCTCGTCGCCGGTTTGCTGGCTGCGTCGTTGAAACACAACCGCAAAATTTCGAGCCGCAACAGGCTACCGGTAGATAATCAAAAGAGGTCCCGGGTCCCGGACGTTCCTTAACGCCGTTTTGAGGTTTGTATTTGGGCGCCCTTTGTACTTATTGCCACCTCTTCGCACGACGCTACATAGGTGGCAGGTGACTCCAGTATCTTAACATCAATTTGACTTCGCTCACTCCTCTAAAAAAATACACGCATAATCCCTTCAATCAAAATATTTTTTACAGCATTGACGACTTAGTTTAGGTGAATTCAGATGTGTGTAATCTGATTATTTACATTTATGGGGGTTTTGGGTAGGTCAGATAAAATCAGTCAGTCTACTTGCCGCTTTGTGGCAAAGCTGTACTAAAATTCGGTTTAGAAGTTTAAAAGTTTTTTGTATCTTATTATTATTCTAATTTCGCTCATTTTTCTACAAAATACGCTCAAGTTGCATTGAAACAAAATAATTTTCATAGCATTGTCGACTTCGCTTGAGTGCATCCAGAGGTGTGTGGTCTCATTATTTACAAAGGTAGGGAGGTTATGGCAGGTCAGATGAAATATGTATCTGTACCTGCCGTTTAAGGCCCGTTCGCACACATGCGTTCGTAGCGACCGGAACGACCGGAACAACCGAAACGACCGTTGCAAGGGTCTGCTACCGTCAGTTGCCATAGCGACGGAGGGACGCACGCACGCGTCGTTCACGACGCAAGGAGTTGGAGCGAGCCCAACTTCCCCCGATGCGTTGGAAACAACCGAAGCGAGCGCAAGGACAGACCAATCACAGGTCGAGGAGAATGGGTCTCGCGCGTTGCATGTCGGTCGCGGGCCGGCTCCTTCTGTCTGCAAACATGGCGTCGGTGGTGATCGTCGACGTGGACGGCGGGATGAAAGTCATCGTTCCGCGTAAAAGCGCTAGCCTTGACTGTGAATTTTCGCCGTGTGTCGCTATGATAACCCAGCACGTATTAGAAGGGAAGATCCACCTACTCGTGCGGCGATGTCGTGGTTGCACTCTCAAGACAGCACAAACGCCCGTGCCGTCGTGTTTGTTTACTTCGACTACAGTGGTGCTTTCTAAGCATTTGTGTCCTCGAACATCGCCCGGATTTCTGATTTGGCGCATTTCATGCGTGTGCTCAAGTTCAAGGTATTACTGACGCGTATTATGTAAAGGATGCGAATTTTCACGCGTTTTCATCACCGGAGAAAAGTGACTAGTGTTAGCTATCCTGAACGCTCGCAACGTCTACCTGGTCACGAAATCGTATTTCTACGTTGCTATATCGCTGATAAGATTACATCGTCTTTTATAATCGTAGAAAAGGCGTGTGGCGAAATTTGTGTTATTGGCAAAGTCGTGTATTAGAGTCATGATCGTTCAAGACGGCGTACTGCAAATTTTTCTTTCCTTTTTTTTCATCCACTGTACCCTGCAAGCCTATCATGAAAAAAAATATTAATAAAGCTTTAGGCTATAGAAATCTGTCTGTCTATATTCTGTTCCGGTGTTGAGTGGCAGTGCGTCCCCTTTTTAGGGGCACCGCTGAAACAGCTGACGGCGGCGTAGAAGCGGTCGCCGTGCTGCCGACCTGCTGCGCTTGTTGCAGGGTGATTCCACGTCAGTTCATGCAATGATGGTCCGGGTCATAATTTAGATATTTTTGTTAAAAATATATATGAAAGCCATGTTCTTGGGAGGAACATTCAGCTAGATATGAACGCCGTAACAATTTTTTTCGCTGAGATATAAAATAGAGAAGCTTGAGGCGTGGAAATTGAGAAGATTTCACAGTGCTACTTTGCACAGTCGTCATTTCCTTACCGAACCTTTCACGGCACCATAACTTTTTTAATAGGTTTTACAAAAGTTATACAACACATACATAAACAATTAAAAATATCCATAAAATATTTCAATGCAAACAAAAATATCAAACATGGCACAAAAACGCGTTTTAGAGACATATTTACAATTTTTTTGCAAATAAACCATCTTTCATAATACTTCACAAAACATATCAAAATGCGCGTATTTAAATATTCTTTACAAATATATAAAGATAATATGCCCACCCTTAAATATATTTTTGTTATCAACGCGGAAATGCGGCTGATTTCTCAAAATGTGGCAAGATTGGGCGTCTTTATTTAAAAAAAATCCATCTTTTATTTTTTTTTAACTCCCCTTGGCACTTTGCAGTGACTTGAACTAACCTGTAATGGCAAAAGATTGAGTAACATATGACCTCCAAGCGGGAAAAGCTACGACAAACCTTCACTCGGAGCGAGCCGACGACTTCGTCATAGCGGCTCTGCCGCACAGCACCAAACGTTTTGAGCGTTAGTTATGGCATGTATTTTATATCATTAAAATTATTTTTTTATAAGCAATGAGTATTAGTGACGTGAAAAGGAACTTTGGGCTGGAATACCATTAATTAGCTTACAATTCACAGGAATAAAACGGCCCCACTCTGCAAATTCGCTACCTATGCATCATACATAAGCTTAAAACTCTCAGTTGCGAGAATGGCCATGTATACATCTGGCCTCTCGGCATATGATGACTTTCACAGATGAGTTTCCTGGATTCCTTTGACAGGTTTTACGGTGGTCCACTTTGCTTGCTTCACCGCACGAAACTCTCGAACTCGAAGACAGTTGTGAGCACTGCGCAGAGTGGTTTGACGCGTTTTGCGAAGTGCTGAAGGCATGTAGTTCCCACCAGGAACGCAAGCGATTGTACGTGCTTCTGCCACCAATCATCCTGAAGAAAAAAATATTGCGTCTGGTGTCGGAAGCGACTGCCTACATGATTGATCAAACATGAAAACTGAAGCGCAAAGGTGGTGTTTGGGCAACCCCTGATCCCTACATGGGGAAAAAGGCGAATGCCGAAGACGTGAGGGTTGCAATTGAGTACTACAGACGCGACGACCTCGCATGCTCTGTTCAAAACCCCAACAAAAAGGACGTCGTCGAAGCCATGATCAACGACATGTTCAAAGTCGTAAAAAGGTTTATGACCCGCTCTATTAAGGAAGCTTACCAGCTGTTTAGGAAGGACCATCCCCATCCCGAACTAGGCATCTCCAAATTTTATTTCCTACGACCAAAATGGGTAAAAAAAAAAAAGGCCCGAGCACGAGGTGTGCGCATGCATATATTGCGTCAATTTTCAGTTGCTTTAAACGGCAATAACAAATGCCCCAAAGAAGACATTTACTGAAGACGACCTCAAGCGCATCTACCTCTTCTGCGCTCCACAGAACGATTGCTTTCTGCGCCGTTGCGAAAAGTGCCCAAAAACGCAGAGCATCTCGCTGCAGTCGCTTCATCTCGACGAAGACGAAGAGGTCTGTTTCGCGTTATGGGACGCTGGCGAACTCGTCAAAAAGGTTATGGACACTTCTGCCTTCCTGCGGCAATAGGAGAGCGAAAAGTATATGAGGCATTCTTACATCCTTGACCTTGAACGAAAGCTGATACATGACACAAGAACTGCCTTACCACCCAATGCAGTGATGTTCCACTTCGATTTTGCAGAAAAATGGACAGTACTCTTTCCAACCGAAGTGCAGAGTTTTCATTGAAAGAATAACTCAAGTGTCTCTCTCCACAAGTGTGGTTACGTCCACGCAAGGCACGCAAAGCTTTGCCGTTGTCACCGATGGTACACGACACATGACACCGCTCACGCTCTTCTAGCCACATAGGCCATAAAAGAGTATGTTAATGTTCATTTCCCAGTCTTTTTTTAAATAATTTTTGTATCAGACGGAGCGGCGGCGCATTTCAAGAATCGCTTCCAATTCCACGAATTGTCTCGAAGCCGCACTCTTCGGCAAGATGGATCTTTTCAGCCACTGGGCACGGAGAAAGCGCTTGTGATGAAGCAGGTGGAAGAACCAACACTCACTAAGTTAAGATCTTCGCTCAACTCAACGATTGCCACCGCTAAAGACTTTGTGGAAGTGCTACGTAAAAAAGTAACAAATGTCGCATGTTCCACCTGTCTGTGGAACGGGTTCGAGAGTTTCGTGCGGTAAAGCAAGCAGAGTGGACCACCATAAAACCTTTGAGAGGAATCCAGGCTTCTCATCTGTGGAAGTCATCATATGCCGAGATGCCGGATGTATACATGGCCACTCGGATAACTGACAGTTTCAAGCTTATCTATGCATAGTTAGCGAATTCGCACAGTGGGGCCGTTTTGTTCCTGTGAATTGTAAGCTAATTAATGGTATTCCAGCTCAAA
This sequence comes from Ixodes scapularis, assembly GCF_016920785.2. Lineage (NCBI taxonomy): Eukaryota > Metazoa > Arthropoda > Arachnida > Ixodida > Ixodidae > Ixodes > Ixodes scapularis. The sequence continues at coordinate 2,121,162 of NW_024610039.1, forward strand.
GTCCATTTTCGCATCACTAATATTCAGCCCTTATGAAAAAAATAATTTTAATAATATAAAATGCATGCCATAACTAACGCTCAAAACGTTTGGTGCTGTGCGGCAAAGCCGCCTTGACGAAGACGTCGGCTCGCTCCGAGTGAAGGTTTGTCGTAGCTTTTCCCGCTTGGAGGTCATATGTTACTCAATCTTTTGCCAGCACAGGTTAGTTCAGGTCACTGTAAAGCGCCACGGGGAGTTAAAAAAGAATAAAAGATGGAGTTTTTTAAATATCGCCGCCCAATCCTGCCACATTTTGAGAAATCAGCCGCATTTTCGCGTTAATAACAAGAAGACAATTAAGGGTGGGCATATACTTTTTACATATCCGTAAAGAATATTTAAATACCCGTATTGTGATGTTTTGTGAAGTATTATGAAAGATGGTTTATTTGCAAAAAAATTGTGAATATGTCTCTAAAACGTGTTTTTTTGCCATGTTTGAGATGTTTGTTTGCATAGAAATATTTTATTGATATTTTTAATTTTTTATGTATGTGTTGTATAACCTTTGTAAAACCTATTAAAAAAGTTATGGTGCCGTGAAAGGTTCGATAAGGAAATGACGACTGTGCAAATTAGCATTGTGAAATCTTCTCAATTTCCACGCCTCAAGCTTCTCTATTTTATATCTCAGCGAAAAAAATTGTTACGGCGTTCATATCTAGCTGAATGTTCCTCCCAAAAACATTGCTTTCATATATATTTTTAACAAAAATATCTAAATTATGACCCGGACCATCATTGCATGAATTGACGTGGAGTCACCCTGCAGTGGTTGCAGGTGTGTGTACGCGCGGCGCAGAGCGGTCGTTCCGGTCGCTCCGGTTGCAACGGACGCATCGCGCTCATTGTACATGTCTGTACCAGCCTTTAGTTGCGGAAGCTGTGCTACAATTGAGTTTAAAATTTTTGAAAGTTTTGCGTATCTTATTATTATTCTAATTTCGCTCACATTCCTTCAAAATACACGCATATGTTACACTGAAACAAAATTATTCGTACAGAATCGTCGACTTAGTCTAGGTGCATCCAGGGGTGTGTGATACGATAATTTGCACTGGGGGAGGGGGGGGGGGGTTATGTCAGGTCAGATCAAACTTCAAAGCAGTCACTCTACCTGCCGTTTTGTGGCTGCAGCTGAACTAGAATTGGGATTAAAAGTTTAGCAGTTTTGCATGTTATCATTACTCTAATTTCGCTCATCTCTTTTCAAAATACCCGCATGCTCCATTCAACCGAAATTATTTCTTTTGAACAGCATTGTCGATTTAGTTTAGATGCATTCAAAGGTGTGTTATCTGATTATTTATTTTTCCTTAATATTCAAGGCTGGTAAGATTAAATCACTCAGTCTATTTTCAATATCGTGGCAGAAGCTGTACTAGAACTGGGATCAAAAGTTTAAAAGTTTTGCGTATCTTATCATCATTCTTATTTTGCTCATCAATACATGAGCGGTAACTTTAGTGCACTACTACGCTTCTCACGCGTTCAAAGTCTTTCTGAAAATTACTGATCTAGTGTTTTCCGATGACGCTGAGCAAGTTTCTAATTGGAACTATATGTGTGTTTTCATTAATTAAAAAGTTAATTACCGAATTTTAACTAATTAGCCGACTGATCATTGCAATTAGTTCCCTATACTATGTCCTCCTGGCCGTATAACTCACCTGCGCAGACAGCATTAAACTAGCTTTCATGGTTTGTTTTTAAAAATTCTGTTAAGCTTAAAAAAACACCCTATATATATATTTATATATATATATATATATATATATATATATATATATATATATATATATATATATATATATATATATATATATATATATATATATATATATAGGTCGGACTCCGGCCGAAACGTCGAGGATTAAATCGTCCGTTGTTGCTGTTTTTCACTAAGGGTTTTTTTCTTCTTAGTTTTATACCCACGCCTTCGGCCTCCCGCCACCATGCCCGTTATATATATATATTTTTTTTATTTAGGGATACTACTAGCTCCAGTATAGTAGGAGTGGTTCCAACATAAACACAGTACACACAGCAACACCAAGCGAACATTAAATAAACAAGTTAATCGTAGCGTTCCGCAGCCGCTATAAAAGCATGAACAGAGGTTAATGTGGCAATATCATTACTTAGATTATTCCAGCCGCGAATGGCCCGAGGAAAAAAAGAATACCGGTAACAGTCATTTGTAAACCTGTATTGCCTTAAAGATCTAGAGTGGTTTAATCATGAGGACCCGGACAATGATGGCTGTAAGTAACTGGTGCTATCAATGTGAATGCTGCCATTTAGTATGTTATATAAAATTTTTAACCTTTCGACATCGGCCCTTTTATCCAATGATTGAAGCTGGGCCCTTGCAAGTAACTGAGTGGGGGATGTATTCCTGTTAAAGTTATTATATATATATCGGGCTGCTTGCTTTTGAATACTTTCGAGTTTGTTAATACCAACCTTTGTGTAAGGGGACCACACTGATGAGGCATACTCTAAAATTGGTCTTACGAATGCTTTGTAGGCTATGAGCTTAGCATCAGGATCGGCAAATTTTAATTTCCTTCTTAGCGCAAACAGAGTACCTCTTGCTTTGTTGACGATCGTTTCCAGGTGCAGGTTCCAGTTTAGCTTGTTATTGAATATTAATCCAAGATATTTGAATTCGTTTACCCGTTGTAATGATTGACCGCTGAGATTGTAACTGAATAAAATTGGTCTTTTTTGACATGATACTGTCATAACAGCTGTTTTATCATAATTTAGTTTCATTTGCCATTGAGTACACCATTTAAATATTTCGTCGAGTGCATTCTGTAACTTATAATTATCATCCAGGTCACCTATTTTTTTATATATTATGCAATCATCAGCAAACAAACGCATATATATATATATATATATATATATATATATATATATATATATATATATATATATATATATATATATATATCCCGCTCCAAAGTTGTTTCTTTTTTCTTTTTAACGTACTTATAAAAATCTGGAGCGGCCTTATGAAGAGCTTACGGCTGCTGCACCTCCTGGCCCCTGCCAACCTTGGCTTACTTATTGATCTCGCTGAGTGCGCAACGCTAGTGTCTCTACTATTGACGCACTTGGCTATTTATAACGGCGGCATTAAGTTCCGAAGAAAAAAAAAGTGTCACGTGGCTTGTTTTTGTGTCCTGTACTTTGCGGAAGCTACCTCCTTCCCCCCTTTTTCCTGCCGATGAACGTCGAAAGTCTTGCGCCAGTGCCGTTCTATCGAAAGTGTATTACACACGTGGGTGGAGTTGTGGGAATGATATTGATGTCGTTCTAATGAAGAGCTCAAGCCGTCATCAAGGGCCCACTTCATGCGCTGCGAGAAGCTATAATAAAAA